>NC_045633.1:25054802-25402302 GCF_009829155.1 Mustela erminea
TGCATGTGCGTCTGTGCAGGTGTGTGTCTTTGTGCAGGTGCATGAGTGCAGGTGTCTGCAGGTGCACGTGTGTGTGTGTGCATGTGCCTGTGCAGGTGTGTTTTTGTGAGCACAAGTGTGTGGGGGTGTGTGCAGGTATAGGTGAGCACTGGTGTGTGCATGTGAGCATAGTTGTGTGCAGGTGCATGCGTGTGTGTGCAAGTGCAGGTGCATGAGTGTGTGTGCAAGTGCCTGTGCAGGTGTGTGTATACGTGTGCATGAGGACAGACATGTGCAGGTGTGTGTGTGCAGGTACATATGCAAGTGTCTGTGTGCAGGTACGTGTGAGTGCAAGTGTGTGCAGGTGCTTGTGCGTGTGCAAGTGTCTGTGTGTAGGTGTGTGTGAACACAGGTGGGGCTGTGTGCAGGTGCCTGTGAACACAGGTGTGTGTGAGTGCCTGTGCAGGTGAGTTTTTTGTGAGCACAGGTGTGTGTACTTGTGCAGCAGGGGGGCAGGTGGAAGTGCAGGTGTGTGCCTGTGCAAGTATGTGTGTGCAGCTAGATGTGCGTGTGCTTGCCGATGTATGTAGCTGCATGTGAGCACAGGCGTGTGTATGTGTGGAGGTGTGTGGAAGCGATCTTTCTGGAGATGTGCTTTTATCTTGAATCAGAAGATGGTGTCTATATATATCTCAAGGAGTTTCCATTAGTTGCAGGCGTTTCAGGAAATAAGTCTTGACTGTTGCCAACATGCTGATTATTAATCATTGTACCTTTAACTTTTGGTGTATTTGGGCTTTGTTGTGATAATTGGGGGTCATAAGCAAACGTGTGTGTGTGTGTTTTAGGTCTTGACGACGATGGAGATCTTAAAGGTAACTATTTTAGTCCTTTTTTTCTACCCACTTTTCAAGATGGAAGTTTCTTTTTTAGGTGTCTCCAGATGGTGATAACACTGGTTTCCTCTACTTTTTTGTGAACTTTAGGTGGAAATAAAGCTGCCACTCAGGGAAACGGGGACCTGGCAGCAGAAGGCACCAGAAGCAACGGCTACACGTGCAATGACTGCCTCCTGCTGTCCGAGCGCAGGGACACTCTCACTGTGCACTCGGCCCCCCATGGGGCGTCACCGAGGTTGTACTCAAGGAACATGAGTCAGAAACAGGAGTCTGTCTCTTTGAAAGGTTAGAAAAAGATTTCATGTCCAAACATTTCTACTTTTTTTTTTTTATAAACTTGGTTTTATAGGGCTCTTGACATCTTTACTGTTTCCCGTCATTGCTTGAACTCAAAATTAGTCTGATAAAATTTTTTTTTTTTTTTAAGATTTTATTTCATTTGAGAGAGAGAGAGAGAGTGCACAAGCAGGCAGGGTGGCAGGCAGAGGGAGAGAGAGAAGCAGGCTCCCTGTCAAGCAAGGAGCCCAATGTGGGACACCATCGCAGGACCTGAGCCGAAGGCAGCCACTCAACTGACTGAGCCACCCAGGCGTCCCTGTCTGATAAAAATTTTAAAAATATACCAAAAATGAACTTTGTTCCTATTTATCTATCCTCTTTGAATTTAAATTTTTTTGTTCATAGTTTTGTGCCTGGAGTGTCTGAAATTCTGTGAATTTGAGCTTCAGGTGAGCAGAGGCAGACTCTCCTTCAGGGAATCCTGGTGGCAGTGTGTGGCCACTTTGTTTTCCCACAGGGTCATGGGTGCTCCCGTGAGTGGGAGAACAGCTTGGTCGCGGTTCATGCCCATGACATGAGGAGCATGTGGTCTCTGTGGTTACATAAGAGTCCGTGAGCTCAGGGTTCCTCAGGAGTGTATGGTGTTATCGTGGGGAGTCCTCATGGGCCTGTGGCCTGTGTGCCCGTGGCCAGTTCACTAGCCGCGGTGGGCTTCAAGGCCTGGCTGCACTTGCTTGAACAGAGGCCCTCGGAAGTGGCTCCGGATCCATTGGGCTGCCACAGCTTTTGTAGGCTGGCCTGCAGGCCGTCCCCCTGGGCTGGGTGCTCGCTGCCTCTCCTCTTTGCCTGGGTCCCCGGGGAGAGCATAGCAGCAGATCCCTGTCCAGGTTCTGTTGCTCGGCCAAGACATACCTGCTGGCTTGGGCACTCACGCCTGTCCATGACTCCCTGTCTTGTGATCATGGAAAAGCCAGGGAGCCCTGGTTGCCTTGTCTTCAGCGCCCCCCCCCCCCACATCTGTTTAAGCCAGTCTGCTTGGTCAGGCTCAAGGGCATAGTCAGGTGGGCAGGGATCCAAAAGGGCGGACATGCCGTCTGTCACTGTGTTCCTGGCTGTGTCCTCCATGTGAGGGCATTCAGTGTTTTTCACATGACTATTTCAACGTCATGCAGGACGGTAACAGGACTAAAAGTTATTTCCATCTTAGTGTCTCATCCTTGTGGCTCGGTTTTCTGGTTCTTCTACTTTGGGTTATTGACACTGTTGGCATTAATAGATCAAAACAGGGAGGCAGGAAGGGGAGGGGGCAGAGTTGGTCTGAGGAATTCGTTCCTGGCACCTTCTGGATTGTGGCAGCCAGCATCGCAGAGCCCTCTCTGGCTTTCCCTGGCCTGCGCCCCGGCCCTGCAGTCCTGTTGCTCTCCGTATCTTCTATACTGGCACACTGGGCTTTAGCTGGCTCAAGAAGCTCACTGGTAAGTGATGGAGCTGGAACCTGGAGCCAGATGTCAGGCCTCCAGGGTGCTCTTCCCGAGGCGCTGTGCCACCTCCTGAGGGCTAACCATTTGGGTGGAGCCCAGGAGCCAGGCCCGGCACCCAACTGTACTGTATGCTGCTGTCAAACATACCGTGTGTCTGGCTTTATGGAGGCTGTGTTTTGAAGCATGCTGTCACCAAGAGGAAGATAGTAAAAGCATGTTCCACCAACCGTAACCTCATGCGATATCTGCTGAAGTGAGCATGTGTAGAGATACTCCCTGCTTTCCTGCAGCCTCTTGCTCGCATCTGGTAGAGGTCACCTCTGTTTGCCAGCAGCCAGCTGTCTTCATCCTGAGGCTGTGGGTGGGTGTTGATGGTCTGAGCTCAGCTCAGATGCAGTGGGCCAGACGTGGTTTTGGGAGTAGTCTCTGGACATCTCTTGTACTTTTTTGCTTGAATTGGTCTTGATTTTTTTTTTTTAAGATTTTATTTTTTTTATTTATTTGACAGAGAAAGAGGGCAAGAGAGGGAACACAAGCAGGGGGGGAGTGAGAGAGAAGCAGGGTTCCTACCGAGCAGGGAGCCCAACGTGAGGCTCGACCCAGGACCCTGGGATCATGATCTGAGCGGAAGGCAGATGCTTAACAACTGAGCCACCCAGGCACCCCCTGTTTTGAATGTTCTTGGGAAAACAAGCTATATTTTTACCTACTTTGGGCCTCTGTGCTTATCCCCTTCCTTGCTGTTTTAAATTATAATAATGATTACAATCAGCACTAATTTAAAAACCTCTGTTCCTGATTATTTGGGTAAAGCGTTTATCAAAGACCATTTGGAAATCCCAGACATGCACAAGGAAGAAAATTAAAGTCGCCTGTAACCTACCATCCAGAGGGGAGGCTGGGTCCAGCCAGCTTTCCCCCGTTGCCTGTGGAGACCATACTGCATGAATTGTCACGTTACTGCAGTTACTGAAAATGCATACAAGTCTTCTCGAGCATGAATTAATACCCGACACATTTTCTGTCTTCGTTTTTGTTTTTACTTATTGTTCTGGTTGTACAGTCTTGGAATGGTACAGATAGAAGAGGTTCCCTCCCCTTGTCCTTCCTCCATCCCTGTCTGGTCTCCCTTCTAGAGGGAACTGGAGCTAGGACTAGGAGATCACGGCGAATTCTTCTGCTTCTTAAAATGACGTAAAATGCACCTAACATAAAATTAGCTGTTAAGCATCTTAAAGTATATGATTCACTGGCATTTTTAGTACATTCACAATGTGCGACTACCCCTCCGTTTTGCTCTTGTGCACTTACAGAAATATGTCATGTATTTCTATAATGTCATATCCTACATGCTAGCATGGTGTGGATATGACTTTGCAGCTTTGTATTCTGTGCCTGTTCAGGTTGACTTCTTCTTTTTTTATTTTTTAAGATTTTATTTATTTATTTGACAGAGATCACAAATAGGCAGAGAGGCAGGCAGAGAGAGGGGGGAAGCTCGGCAGGGAGCCTGATGCGAGGCTTTATCCCAGGACCTGAGATCATGACCTGAGCTGAAGGCAGAGGCTTAACCCCTGAGCCACCCAGGCGCCCTGGGTGGACTTGATTCTTTCCGATGCTTACCTAACACTGCCTTTATGGTTGTATGAGTGTATTTAATCAGTGTATGTCTAGATGGACATTCACGTTCTTTCTGTTTGTATGTCGTTAAAGATTTTATTTATTTGAGAGAGTGAGCAAGCATGCTGGGTGTACATGTGCATGAGCAGGGGGAGGGGCACAAAGAGTGAGTGAGTCTCAGACAGACTCTGCGCTGAGCTCAGAGCCTCACACGGGGGCTCAGTCTCATGACCCTGAGATCATGACTGAGCTGAAGTCAAGAATTGAATGCTTCACCAGCTGAGCTACTGAGGCACCCCTCTGAATGCTTCTGGAAACAGTGTTGCCCAGGTGTGTCCCTAGTGTGTATGTATTTGTGTATGTGGGCAACCCCTTCCCTAGGGCAGGCAGACTGGAGGGAGAACGGCTGCGTTCGTGCTCATGGACCCACTTGAGCCGTATGGTGTGAGTCCTCAGCCTTTCGAGGTTCCGGTGAAATGCAGCCCTGATAGGATGTGAATTTCTGGTGCCCATCCAGAAGGCTTTTTTTTTTTTTTTAAGATTTTATTTATTTATTTGTCAGAGAGAGGGAGAGAGAGCGAGCACAGGCAGGCAGAATGGCAGCAGAGACAGGGAGAAGCAGGCTCCCCACCGAGCAAGGATCCCGATGTGGGACTCGATCCCAGGATGCTGGGATCATGACCTGAGCCGAAGGCAGCTGCTTAACCAACTGAGCCACCCAGGCGTCCCTCCAGTAGGCTTTTTAAAAGACTTGGAAGTCTTTTCCTTGGAACATCCAGCAGTGCTCTACAGGAGAACTCCTGCGAAGGGGGCCTTCCCAGTCCTCATAGGGAGGCACCCAGGAAATGAGAAATGGAAAAAACAGCCCTCCGTGTCCTCTGTTTTGCCTGTGGCAGGTCTGAACTTAAACCTTCCGTTGGCTGTAGCTTAGAAAGGAGAGAGGCCACGGCTTTGACATGATTTTTTTTTTTTTTTTTTGATGAAAAATCGTCATTCAACTTGGTGGCTTAGAGCCCACATGTGGCTCATGGAACCAGCCTCAGGCTTTGGAATAATCGGAACTTGTGCCCATTTCCTTTGGGCCCACGGAGGAGCCCAGTGCTCCCATCCCACCGGTCGGTCGCGGCTGCAGCTGGAGCCGGCGGGCTGCCTGGACAGGGCTGTGGGCTTGCGGAGGCAGCCGCGCATGCGCTCTTCCTGTGCCAGGCAGCCCCGACGGCCCCGCTCTCCCAAAGAAACTGTAGACAGCAGTTAAGGAATATTTAAAAAGTAGTTCTAGTCTGCACCTTCTAAGTAAAAGTCACTGCTGGGGACAGAGAAGTTCTTGTGCGATTCCATTTTAAGTGAACTCCCGCTGGCTTCCCAGAAACCGGAGCCTGGTGCTCTCACCCTTCGGCAGCGTGAACATCCTCACCGTGTGCTCCGCTGTTTCTTTGTGTGTTTGTGCTGCCCATATTTTGTCGGCTCCTTGGGTAAGAGATGGACTTGCAGTGTGTGTGATTACCAGCGGGATGGACCACAGGTCACCTCTTCATAAGCGTTTCCTGTGTTCGCAGAGCATCGCCGGTGGGCGACAGTTTCGGTGCTGCTGGCGGGGTCGACTTGCCGCCGTTCCATGGGCATTTCGGTGTGGTGCTCTGATTGCCGGTGGCTACCAAGTAGGCGATTTGAAAAAGGAAACATGAAAAAACTCATTTCTTTAAAATCTCTCCACCTCTACTTCACTGGTCCCAGCTGGCTACATGCCAGACATCCTGACCTCATGCAGGGCTTCCCAAACCAGGAGAGGATGTGGACGGGTCTCAGAAGTGCTTCTGGGTCTACACTTGATGGAATAAAAACTTCTAGCAGCTGTAACTTGTAGACTCTCACTTTACCCATTTTAGGGTAACAGAGGAAAAGTTGTCAGGGATTCTGTGGTGTCTTCTGAAGCCGCAGGCACTAAAGACAGGTAGCAGAGGACAGTGGGTCCCGTGATGGCCCTGCTCCTCGCAGAGGCTTATGCTGCTGGTTGCAGATAGATGCTCTAGCAGACATCGCTGAAGCTGCTGGACAAGTCTGGGGGTCCTTTCCTGTCAGGTGACAGAGGACGGTGGGTGGTGAGCAGGTATCTAGGCTTTGGAGTGTGTGTGAGCAGGATTGGGGTGCAGTCACCTCACGCAGGCTCTTCCGTGCAGGCTCACCTATGACCAAGACGTGGCGTGCGGGGCTCAGCGTGGGGCTGCTGTGCAGCTCGGCCTCCGTCAGGAGGTGACATGTATCCTTATGGCTCCTCCCAGGTTGTCATCTCTGATATACATGTGAAAAGTTGGTTTTCTTTTGCCCAAAGTGAATGATTTGGCTCACTTTTCAGGGGGAGGAAGTGTTGACTTTTTGGGAAGAAATAACTGTGTTCACGGTTTTTCAATAGGCGGTGCCCCTTTCCACACGGATAGGATTTTGTGGCTGGCCAAGAACACTTCGTCATCCTTGTCATCATTCTTAGTCCAGCTTTTTCGAGTGGTTTTAATGAAGCTCAATTATGAATCAGAAAATTACAAATTGAAAAGTTACGAATCAAAAGAATGTGAATCAAAAAGCTATAAATCAAAAAGGCATGAATCAAAAGGTATTTAAATCATTTTTTTTCCTCTTTTTTCCACCTACTAATGCTTTCAAGGTGGAAAAAACACTCCTTTCCCAGCGTGGTGCTTCCTCCACGTCTCCTCTCATGCTCTTATGCGGATGTTCTCGTGACGCTTTGCTGGGGTCTTCTGTGAGGAGCTGATAGAGGTTTCTATGCTCTTGTACTGATTCCACTTTCTGAAAGGGGAATGGTGTTTCAGCGCTTTTAAAGTCATTTTTAAAAAACTAAACGTACTCAAGTTTTGATTCTTATGACCTCTTTAAAGCAGAAACCATTTATTATGAGTGGCATTTAGAATGTAGTTGTTGGCAGCCATTCCTAAGCGGGCCTGTCTCAGTGTTGCATTGGCTGTGGGGCCTTGTTCGGCCGGGTGGGGCTTGAGGCTCCCTCCGCCCACAGCCCGGCCTGCCACCTGCACCGCCCCACCATGCCTCACCTGTGCACGGGAGCCAGCAGCCGTCAGCCTGGCATGCGCCTTCTCGGACCGTGTGGCCCTGTCGGCGCCCGGGATGCATCAGAACCCCACCTGGACAAGGGTCTCTGAGCCTGTTTTGCGTGTGTTGCAGCTCATTCCAGTCACTGTGGGACAGTGCATGTAGGAGGGCTTCTCAGAGAGGACGGCCACCTCAGTGTGACAGGGGAGTCCTTGTGTAAGTATGGCTTCACGGTGCGGGGGCTCCCACAGGGGGCAGTGTGGGGCTGCCGACGCGGACCGGGCACCCCCTCGCTCATGCACACTTGCAGGGGCCAGGAGCCTCCAGATTGCATTTGCTTAGATTGTTCTCTTTTTGTGTGTAATTTCCTAATTTTCTCAAACTGACATTGTTGTGCACAGTTCCAATGGACCAGGTTTGCATCGTAATCTGTCAAATTAACTGCTTGTCACCACCACCCGCAGGTGATGACTGTAAGAGGAAGGAACTCCTTGAGATGCACACAGCTGTCCGCTCGCAGTCCTCGAGTCCAAAAAGGGTAGCAGGGGCCATTTGGCACATCTTTTCTTATGCAGGTTGTCATTTGCACCTTTTTATTTTGTTTTTATCATATTCTTCACAAATGCTGTAGTTCCTTCTTTGTATTGGCCCGTCAGGTGCTTGTAATACTGATTTGAGCTTAAAATACAGAGGATGTCTTTCTTGAAAAGCTTTTTTGTAAATGTATTTAGTGAAAGTTACATGTATGTCAAGTAGCTTGCTTTGAGGTGAATCAGAGGCCAAGAAAGGCTGGTTGCCGTCCCATGGGGCAGTTGGTCTGACAAGAAGCTGCTTGTCCCTTGCCTGGTTGCAGGGACACACGGCATCACTCCGGTGACTGCTGTGTCCTGAGCCTTTGCCAGACGGAGGTGTCCACCTGAAGTTAGAGGTTTTCTAATTTATACCTGTAAGCTTCTTGCCAAAGGGCACCTTTTTTAGACAGTTTTTTTTTTTTAAGTTGAGCTTCAAAAATAATGGTCTCTTAACTGCTAATAAAATAAAACGATAGATTAAAAGAATCCCTTTAAACCATGTTTCTTTTCACATCAAGTATAGTGTCAGGAGTCAGCACACACATTCTTAGAGGAGTGTATGACTTCCAGCAGTTACTCTTAAAAAACTGAACCAAAATGGATTTCATAAGCAGTTTTCTGCCTTCTGTAATGTGTGACATGTGACAAAGTTTACTGTCTTATTAGGCCATCCAGTGGTGCTACCATTTGTAATCCCCAGATACTTTTTTCCTGAAAAAGTTAGACTTTAGAATGGTCTGGGAGCAGTGAGCCCTCCTGCTATCAGCTGAAGCTAACTGCTGGTGTCTGCGGGGTTTTCTCTGCACGTTGTGTTGGCACCAACTATGAACATGTGAGCAGGGGAGGGGGACACGGGGGATGCTCCCAGGGCATCTGTGTTTCTGTGGGAAGAGGTGATCAGCCATTCCGTATGTAGCACCACTTCCTACGTGAACTTCAGTCTTGCTTGGACTTGCTTGGTTTTTTTTCCCTGAGAAGAGACTGTGAACTGATTTGAGAGAATTTTGGTAAAATGCATACGAGAGTAGGTTTTCTGGTGTGTGTTGAGTGTGCCCCTCTTGCACACGTTATCTGTCACAGGTCACCTGCTGGTGCAGACGCTGCGAAGGATCGGCGGCTGGGGATGGTCTGTGTCGAAGACACTGTTGTCGGTCCTCTGGTTGGCTGTGGTGGCTCCAGGTGGTTATTTTGGCTTTCTCTGTCAGCGCTCTTGGCAAGTCTTTGGCCGTTAGGCACCTACAGTTAATGATTGATGTAGCCAAATGGAAGGTTCATTTGAGGGTCCTGTGTTTTGCTCCTTGGTCTAACACATGTCATTGCCTTAGACGTGCTAACATACATGCTCTGGGTGCATGAGCGCTCGTCGTTTCCCTGCTGTGTTGGGTCCTGTGGACGTCCAGCTGCTCTGCTGAACTGGCATGGAGAATGCATGGGTGTGGGGTTTCCTCGTTCGTAGCTCGTCCTGTGTGCTGCTCAGTGTTGCCGTGTTTGAGCGTGCGGACACTCCCCCTCGGGACGTGCCATCCCTAACTTCGTCTTCACGTACTTACACCGTATTTGTTAGCGAATGTCCTTGTGCTTCTTGCTTGACCTGCACGAAAACGATCCATTTAGGAGTTTGATTTTCCAAAGAGCATGTCTTTAGAATGTTCGGTGTTTTCTCTTTCAGGGAAAGCAGCCTCTGGAATATTCTGGTGGCTAGGGATTGGATGGTACCAGTTTGTTACTTTGATTTCCTGGCTGAATGTGTTTCTTCTTACAAGGTAAGGAAACCAATATCGTATCAACTTGGTGTTTTTAAGAGTTGACTTTGTGCTCATTGCAGGATTTAATTTGATTTGTTGTTCTTTTAAAATAATGATTTGGTTTATGTTTACATTGTTTTTATAGTTTGGTATATGAACGTCCTATCTTTTTTTATATCACTTTATATTTCGTGTTTTTATGTAATTTTTCAAACTATGACTGTAAGAAAGGAAAGGCAGTGGTTATTCTTAATCCAGCGCCTTAGACCGCTCGGCCACACTACCACCTAGTTGTTATTCTTAAAATCCCAGTGGATAGGAGTTATGGGCTTTGTCATGGATTATGCAGATCGGGAGAGGGTCTGGCTTCCACATCCCCAGCCCCGGTTGAGTAACTATAGTGGGCCAGTAGCCAAGGTCCTTCAGTGCCCAGCACAATGCCGTACAAATCACTAATTAGTGAGTGTGTATGGTTGTTATTGTGGGCCAGGACACTGTTTCATAGACAGGTCCCTGCAGGTGTATACAGACCTTGTAGATAACACCAGAACTGCGTTTCTGGGGCACCTGGCCGGCTCAGTCAGAGGAACATGAGGCTCTTGATCTTGGGGCCTGAGTTCGAGTCCCATGTTGGGTATGGAGCCTACTTTAAAAAAAAAAAAAAATTGTAACTGCATTTCTAATACTGGAGACTTTCTTTTTAAGATAAGGGCAAGGTTATTTTGTGTAAAATTACCCAGAGATAAAATAGAATGGTAACTCTTTTATATCCAAGTTAAGTTTTTCTTTTTGTTCCTAGGTGCCTTCGAAATATCTGCAAGTTTTTAATCTTGCTCATTCCATTATTACTTTTACTAGGTAAGTAAACTTTGACTTAGCTCCATGATGAGTATCTGCACACGAAGACGTCAGTGAGGGGAGAACTTAGCATTTCAGTGCATGCGTCACAGAGCCTTGTCCGTACACACGCATATGGTTGGCCCCTGTCCCCTTCAGGTGCAGGTCTGTCCCTGTATGGCCAGGGGGACCTCCTCTCAGGCCTGCCTGTGTTCAACTGGACGCGCGCGTATGGAGCCTGGTGGGTGGGCAGCCCCGAAAGCACGTTCACACCAGATGCGTCTCACCTGCACCGGCCGCTGGAGGTAACCACACAGAAGCCCTCTTCTGCGGCGTTCCCCCTCTGTGTTCTGCAGAGAGCAGGCGCCCTGGTTCAGAAAGTGTTGTTAAATGTCAAATCAGCAAGCTTTATAGCTCCATAAGTGTTCTGAGGTAGTCCAAGTAATGCATAGGTAAATAATCTCATTTAGTTAATATTAATTTAAAAAACAGTAGTATGCATTACTTTGGAAAATATAGAAAGTAAGAAGGGAAGTCAAGCCCCCATAGTCTGCCCTGTAAGGAAAATCCCTGAGAATGGGCACTGTCCTGTCCAGTCCTTTAGCGTGTCCACACTTACTGTAAGGACGTTCCGCTGTGATACTGTGCTCTATGTCTGTGCCTGAGGTTATTTGATGCCAGGCCTGATGTCTCCTTTTTGCTGCTGGACTTGCTCTTACTTTTGTAGGAGGGAGACAAGGCTTACCATTGGCATCGGATGAGTGAAGTGGAAAGGGAGATGACCTTGCTGTCTGGACAGTGTCGCAACCACGATGAGAAGCTTAGAGAACTGGCTGCTGTGCTTCAGCATCTGCAGGCACGGGTGGACCAGATGGACGGCGACAGCGAGGGGACACTGTCCTTGGTTCAGCGTGTGGTAGGGCAGCACTTGAAGGAAATAGGTGCCGACAGACTGTCGGGCTCTCAGGTAATGCTGAGGGGTTCTCAGGTGTTTGCTTTCTGTTTGGGGATGAACAGGAGAGGTGCTGCTGTGACAAGTGGTTGTGCTTTTTGGCTCTTGGGAGCAGTGTGCTGAGGGCCAGGGCCTTTCCTGATGCTTGCCCGGGACTGGGAGCTGCAGCCTGTGGAACACTGGCAGAGTAGGAGATCCCGCTGGGGGCTGGGGGGCTGGGAGCAGCAGGCATCGGGCATAGAGTCGCTGTGGGAGGCTTGCTCTTGGGAGCCACAGGTCCTGGTGCCGTCTGTGAGTTGCTCCTGACCCGCATTTTACTTTGACTAAGGATTGAACCTACTAATTCAGTGAAGTTTCCCTGTCAGCTGTGATTTGATTTGCATTTCGTGCAACACTGATTTAAAATGTTCAAATCTGTGATCAGTCTCACAGTAATGAAGTTCAGAGGAGTTGCTGTTCTGTGTGGAACCCTGAACAAAAATGTCTTGTTTATTCAGTATCCTTGGGGAAAGAATTGTCAGTTTTCCCCAAAACTGGTGTTTATTTTCCTAAGTTTCAAAATGAGTATTTATTCAATATTTAGGTACATTGGAAGGAAGTCTTTAAAATATGTGTTGCCTGTTGCGCGAACAGCCTGCTTCTCCCTGTGTCTTGTCTCAGAGCGCCTCCACCTAAGTTGTCCTCAGCACAGTAGAGGAGGAACTGCTGATCCCCCCCGCCCCCGGTGCAGTCTGTCTGCGGCCTGGGGACTCCCAGGCCTTCCCAAGGTCCTGCACAAAGCTGGGTCCTGCCGTGCTCTTGAGCAGGCCTGTCTCTCCTCCTTGAAACCTTCAGCTAGACTTGGCTCCAGGCCAAGCGTCCCCAGGCCGGGTACTCCCTGACAACCACCTTCCCTCCCACCTTTTAGGTTACTGTCTTCTCAC
The DNA here is from genome assembly GCF_009829155.1 of Mustela erminea. Lineage (NCBI taxonomy): Eukaryota > Metazoa > Chordata > Mammalia > Carnivora > Mustelidae > Mustela > Mustela erminea. The sequence goes on from NC_045633.1 coordinate 25,067,150, forward strand.
CTATGATGGTGAATGAATGGCCCTTGTCTTGACTCTGGTCTGGCCCAAGGCGCATCAGTAGTTATCACTGTAATGTGCTGATAGCACGGGACCGGAGGAAACAGGGCATGCTGGCACCTTCTCCGCATGGTCCTAGTGGCCATACGTGGAGTTCCCACAACTGCTCAAGGTGCACTTGGCATCCTGCATTGATTCCTCGGTCTTTGCTGCTTTTCAGCTTCTTGACCCTCAAACTGAGATGATTTCGGTAAAATCCAGTTGACACAGTTGTGATTGGCCTGTTTTTACTGGTTGTTTGACAGCTTTGTACATGGAAAGGGTGAACGGAACTTAGCTGGTTTTTTGCAGACACGTTGGACCAGTAGGTAGGATTGAAGCTCGTCCATCTCAAGGGAGATGCTGTTTGGGGAAAAAAAAAAAAAAAATAGCTGGACTGTAGTAGGTGGCCGATCATGAAATCTGTCCCTGTGGGCGGGACGTTTCCTAGGTGAGTGTAGAGTCACGGCGGGAAACGTGTTGATCTTAAGGAGGGTTTCTCAGGTGAGGCATTCTGAAATAATTGTCCCCACCACAGGGATGATACGGCTGTGAAATCCTAATTCTCTTGGCAACCTTCAGTTGTGGTGATTTCTTTCTCTTGTAGAGAAAAGAGATGACGGTTCAGAAAAACAGCGAAGCATCAGTTGTGTTGTGTTCTGTGAACTCTCAAATCTTACACAGTCTGGGCTCACTTTAGAACTGGGTTCTGAATTAGATTAGTTGAGTACAGCTTGAGCGTCGTCTTCTCACCCCGTTCTCTGGTATGTTCCTGTGCGCACGTGCACCTGTGACACTAATCCTGTCTCAGGGGCGTCCCTTGATCCCAGGCTGGCTTCTGAAGTGGCCTGTGCTCAGCTCACACTTGCGCTCGGTCCTCTGATCCTCCCCCATCCCCTCCCGGCATGTGTTTGTGCCCTGCATCTGCACCGTGCCGTCGAGCACGCCACCAACTGCCTGGGCAGTGGGAGCCTAGTTTCCCAGCTGCACTGGTGGACAGCCGAGAGAGTGGACCCTCTCGTCGTGGTACAGAGTTCGGTGGCGGGCAGCAATGGTGAGGAAGCTCACGGCGGCATTCGTGGCCACCCTTTCTGTGTGTCAGCGACTTGGGTTTGTCTGTCTAGCTAGCCTTCATCCCTGTGCTCTGGTTTATCTCGTTTTTAATTTGTTTTTATGTAAGCCTCTATAAATTCATTGTGGTTCTAATTTGGAATAGATGGGGTCTGATTAATAAGCATGACCTCCAGTAATGAAAGATTCAAATTACTTTCTGTTTCTGTATCTTCTGGCCTGGGTTTCAGTCTCTTCAGGGCGCTCGGTGCCCGTCCCTGCCTTCTGAGCGGATGGTTGGCAGTGACTTTTCCAGGAACGGTATCTGACAATCCGCATGTACCTCTCCCTTCTAAGAATTGCTGAACAAGTTGGCTGGGCATAGGTTAAGCAAACCATAGTTTTTTAGCAATTCCCTCGCTTCTCTGATACGCTTGTTGCTCTCTTGTTTCATGAGCTGGAGGAGTAGCTTGTGTGTTCAGTGCTAAGAAAGTCCCTTGAGGCACGTAGGAAACTGTGCTGCAGGGTGGTGCTCTGATCGGGTCCTTCCTAGAGCCTCGTCATATGTCGCACAACTGTGTGTGAGCTCGGAGAGCGGGTCGGTGTGTCTGCCCTCCCTCACGTTGGGGGGCTGTCCACATGGCATGTGTGCGCTCAGGTGAGGGGTAGATGTGCGGACACTGAGGGGCCCCCCTGAGGACGCCAGGCCAGGCTGTGACCAGGCAGTCTCGTGTTTGGGGTTCTGTGTGGAAGGAGCGTAACTCCCACTTGTGTTCCTTTCCAAGAGTGACGCTGTGACTGTCCGCCAAGAGCAGGAGTTGCGCCTCTCCAACCTAGAAGACCTTCTTGGAAAGCTGACGGAGAAGTCTGAGGTATGCACCTCGACCTTCCCTCTGCGAGAGGGCACCTGCATCCGTCTGTGTGCTCGCACTCCTCAGTGTGCGAGGAGAGAGCTTTCTCAGTGTTGCCTCCGCCCCGGGAGCTCATTATACGACTTGCACAAGGGTGTCTTTTTCATGGACTCCAAGAGAAAGGCATCTTTTCCAGGGGGCCTGAGCCCCTTTTTCTCCTTGAGGTCACACAGCCTCCTGCAGAGAGACTTTGTAGAGCAAGAACCTTAGACAGTGTTAATTTTCTATTGGAAAAGCTATTATTGTCAGATATTGGTGGGGGGCTGGGGGTGGCTGGGATGTTTGCACTGATCTGAGCCGCAGGGACAGTGGCATGCTCTGGCACGTTGGATTCAGGGCTGACATGGAGCAGCGTGGGGGGTATTGGGGCAGCTCTCCTGTTCCTGCACGTGGAGCCAGGTGAGTCCCAGTCACCTGCTGACAGCAGGATCTGTGGTATCAATGGGGAGGGGACGGCTGGAGAAGGAAGCCAGAGGCCAGGAGCGTAGTCCTTGCTTTGTTTTGTGCTGGGGGATTCTGACCTCGTTTAGCTGGAGTTTGAATGGACATGGCTTCCCCACGTGGTGTGGTGGTGTCAGCCCCCATCTGTGAACAGACCCTGTTCCTGAGTCCTCTCTCCATGTGTGACTCTGTCACAGTCTGGTCCTTCCCCTTTCAAAAATGACTTCCCAGAGGTGCCAACGGTGTTCTCCGTGGCCTGGGTGCTGGTTGCAGGAGCTGCTGTTTTGAATGTCCATCAAGGTGTTTCATGTGATTTCTGCGCCTCTCTGAATATTTCTTGTATGTCTTCTTAGGGTTTATTTTGAGGGGTGCCTGGCTGGCTCAGTTGGAAGAGTGTGTGATTCTTGACCTTGGGGTCGTGGGTTCAAGCCCCATGCTGGGTATAGAGATTACTTAAAGAAGCAAAAAAAAAAAAAAAAAAAAAAGAATGGTATAATCCTTAAGAAAACAACCAAAAAACCCCACATTTATTTTGAAAAAGTAAAAATCCCTTGCCTTCCAACCAGCAGGCAGGTCCGGGCTTTGAACTACAGGGAGAAAACGTCACGGGTAAATACGTGTAGTTCCATATAGAAATAATGTTAAGTGTGTGATTTATGAAATGTTGGTATATAGCTCCTGTTTAAACAGTTCTTTCTCATACTTTTTAGGCCATCCAGAAGGAACTAGAACAGACCAAGCTGAGAACAGCTAGGTAGGCTATTTTCAGATGAGTTAATACTGGTCTTGTGTTTGTGTGAACGCAGCAGACGTCCCTGAGGGGGTGCTGTGTGCACCGTGCGTTCTGGGCTTTCTGGTGGACATGCTCCCAGCTGTATCTTTCTGGGTGGCCCTTGGTGCCACCCGAGGACCAAGAGCCCAGGGTGCTCTCAGAGCCAGGCCAGGACCCTGGTGCGGGCAGACGTCTGCACCTGGGCTCGGTGTCACGGCAGCTGTTCGGGCATGTGTGTGGCTCTGTGAGCCACGACCTATGTTTTTGGCAATCTGAGTGACCCTCCTGTCCCTGATGGTTTCCTGGGGGTGTGGTACATGGGCTGCTTTTGTCTATCCCCCTGAATTCTCCTGGAAGTGTGGCCTTGCCCTTTCCTCGATTCACTCACCGCACCTTTCCCCGCACCTCTCATTTTATTGACATGAACTCTGTGCACCCCTGCCATGTATGTCTAGATGGGACTCCTGTCCCCTCCTGTTGCTCTAGGGTTTCCTGTTGCGCTAGGGTTTCCTGCAGCTCTGCTCGGACCAGACATGGGCTTTAACTAAGCACCATCCCATCTCTGGCTCCTGTGTGTGTTAGAGACCCTATGTCACTGCAAGTCCCATGTATCCTTCCTGAGGGATAGATTTGAGTGTTAATACATCTTACTCCCTTCCAGACCCTTTACTGCCATAAAAAGGTGTGTTGGTATGCTGATACACAGATCCTAAAAGGTTTATCCCGAAGTCTGCTTTTCTGAGGAATGAATTATTGGTGTCTCACCAACTACACTGACTTATTAAAAAAATATAATACTGCAATATATTGCGTTATAATGTATAATTCCTATATAAAATGGAATTATTAAACTCTGAAGCCATACATTTTTAATTCAGTTATCTGTTTCATTAGCTTGAAAATTTCATATTCAACTTTATGATGATTATTAATAAATATGTCTCATTTCTGTGGGTGCGTGACTGGACACGAATGGGGTGCGTGGACACGCTGCATGGACTGGTGGGGGCGGGGTCTCTGTGGGCTCTGACTCGAAGCTGATGGTTGGTGTCCACGTTAAGGTGGGACAGGTGGAGGCGGGTGTAAACACGACTGGTCTGGGGTGGCGCTGGTCCCCCCCATGAGTCTGTAGCCACGTTGATGCATGTGTGGCTGCTGACAGCGGACCTCTCCTCCTCCCTCCTCCCATGCACTGACCAGCGGCGCTGAGGAAGAGCAGCGCCTCCTTTCTGTGGTCACGCACCTGGAGCTGGAGCTCGGTCGGCTGAAGTCCGAACTGTCCAGTTGGCAGCATCTGAAAAGCAGCTGTGAGGAGGTCCATAGCATCCACGGAAAGGCAAGTTGGAAAGTCTCACAGAAAGGAAAAGAACGCTTGAAGTTTAGGTTTATTAAGTTGATTTCAACTTTCTCTAGAACCTTTTATCTTCTTACATATGAAATGTTTAAATATCGGAGATAAAGTAGTGAATAGCTCTCCTGGGATTTCCTGTAACTCGTGAATGCTTCACTGTGCTGCTTCCCACGCTTCTTCACATGCACATGGCCACGTGCCAGCCCGGCGGGGTCACGCTGCCTCTGCCTCGTGGGGTCGCGTGTCGGGCGCATTGGGCCCACACCGCCCATACAGAGAGAAAGTCTGGACATTCATACGTGAACAGTTGCGTGCAAATGCAGCCATGAAGGTTCGCACGGTAGACGTCATCGTCATCGCGAGGCAGAGGCGGATTGGCGGGTTGGGAAAGAGGAATTCTGACACAGGTGGTACACTGATTTCTGCTCAGCAGAGAGCTCCTGAAGTCGCCAGGAGAGGGGACAGTGGGGCCATGGAGGAAGCATTCCCCTGACGGCATTTGCGGGGAGGAGAAGGACAGGGCTCCTGGGCTGACCTGGCGGCGTCATGAGCACCCACAGCGTTTTGGGGGTGGGCTGTCTGGGGGTGCCGAGCAGTTACAAAGATGCACACTCTTAGCCAGTAGCAGCCATACTCTCAGGGCTCCCCCAGCAGAAGTGGACGTGGGCTGGCAGGCAGGGACTGGGAGGGCGTAGTGAGGTGTCTGTGGTGTGCGACGCCCTGGAGCTCTGAGGGGCCGGGCTGGGCCTCCCTGTGTTATTTCTCCCCAGCCGAGCGAGAGGGGGGTGTGGAAATGACACTCAAGGGCGTTGTTAGTGTACATGAAGTAACACCTCAGTTGCAGGTGTGGTTGGTTCCCCGCCAGTCCAGGTTCAAAGACCAGGGGCTCCCCTGTCTCTGCACCGACCTCCGGGGCGCCCTGCACCGAACGCCTGCTGACAAGGTGGACAGAGGCGCTCTCGCCTCAGCTCCCCGGCTGCTCTCCTGTTCCCATTGTCTGTAACCCAGCATTTCTGGAGCGCTTCTCAAACTGTAGAGGAGAGTTGTCGCAGTTACAGGATGGATATTTGAGAAGCCTTGTGAGAGTTTCGAGGTGTTCAGGTGACAGAAGAGGAGTGTTAAGGATTTTGTTAGAACAGTTACTTCACGTTCTGCTTGCGTGTGGTTTTCCTAGGTAGATGCCCAGGTCCGAGAAACCATCAGACTCCTGTTCTCGGACGGGGAGCAGGGCGGGTCCCCAGACTGGCTGCTGCAGGCGCTGTCTTCTCGGTTCGTGAGCAAGGACGACCTGCAGGCTCTGTTACGGGATTTGGAGCTGCAGATCCTGAAGAACATTACGCACTACATCTCCGTGACGAAGCAGGTTCCGGATTCTGAAACTGTGGTGTCTGCTGCCAAGGAGGCGGGGGTTTCAGGAATCACGGAGGCGGTGAGTGCGTAGGAGACTGGGGTGCCGTGCATGTTGAGCCCGAGCTGGGGCGGTGATGCCACGGGCGCTCAGTACAGCCCTGTGGCTGGGACCCAGCTGCTCGCATCCCAGAGATCCCATCCACCCGGGCGGCTGTACAGCATCTGCAGTCACAGAAACTGCCCAGGAGCGTGGTGCCAAGCTGCTGTCCCAGACCCTAGTCCTTGCTTTACTCTGGGGAACCCACAGATTCTCCCACTCAGGATTGTTGTGGCCGTGTAAGTCCTGGGTGACAGGGCAGCCCTGTCCCACGTCCACATGAAGGCCCCTGCGGTGGGGGCACAGGACTGAACCCCCCAACCCTATTGCCCCCAAATACAATTAACTGAAAATGTGTTCTTGGAGGAAACGTCTGGCCTTCATTTTCCCATTAACGCTGAGTCTTGTCTTCCCCACGGTGCCTTGGCTCCATCCAGCAAGCACGTGTCATTGTCAACAACGCTTTAAAGCTGTATTCCCAGGATAAGACTGGCATGGTGGACTTCGCTCTGGAGTCTGGCGGTGAGTGAGCTCCTGCTTACTGAGTATAGCGGTCACCTGGTGGCCAGCTGCTGCCTGCCCACTCATAAGCAGTCTGGAAGCTGATGCTGAGAAAGGGCATCATTCCAGGGACGCCCCTCGCGCTCTCCATCTAGGGAACCGTCAGCTTCTCCCGTGGACGAGCTGCTGGTGACCTGTGTGACTCTCACATAGGTTGGCAGAAGCCCGTGTAAATTCCTTGCATCAGCAGAATCCCAGGCTGGGGGCATTTGAAAACTTTTGGGTTCTTCTGGGTATATCAGTTTCCTGACGCAGAAGCATTGGTTGTTTGTGATCTGGCGTGGGGTCAAGTGTGATTTCTCTTTTTTTTAATTGAAATGTAGAAGTGCCATAACAGACGCTAGAGCAGCAGTTCTCAGACTGTTTCCCAGAGCTCTTGGTGGCGTGAGCACGTGTCCCTCCAGGTATCCAGTGAGCGGCGGGTTCATGCCTGCTGCACGCGGGGACCAGCCCCGTGGGAGCCTTCCCTCCGTGGGGGTGACAGGTGGCAGACAGAGGGCTGTCTGTGATACCTCACCATGAGCAGAGCTGTGGGGGGCTGCTTGAGTTCTGCAGAGACATGAAGGGGAACGTGGCGGTCTGTTAAGTTGGGGCAAGTGGTGCAAGGCACCGAGCTTGGGCCTCTGTCCTCTGGGCCAGGTGTGTGTGAGCCACCAGAATGGCGCAGTAGCGTTGTGGTCCACATGTCTTCTGTCACCTGCCCCTTTGGTGACATTTGGGATGGTGCCCCTGGATCAAGCATGGGAGCATTTCTTTGAGGAAATGGGTGAATGTCTGTACTGCATGAGGGGTGAAGGCTCCAAGGGACATCATGTATGTTTAGGGGAGGTTTTGGTATCTACCATCTGTGTCACCGAAAATTGTGGTTTTCTTAAAATATAGGACTTATAGATCAATGGCTAGTTGAACCAGCATTTTCTCAGAGAAAGGAGGTTCTTGATGCATGGTAGCTGATGAAAGGGTCAGAGAGCCCTGTAGGGCAGCTGTGACTTGGTTTATTCTCCCCCGCCAGTGTGGCAATCCGTGTGATGGCCCTGGTCAGGAACTGGTCCTCTGCAGGCCCTGCGCTGGCCTGGAGCTCCGCTGTGCGCGACCCCCTTGCCCTCCCAGTGTCCCCAAGTCAGGAAGGCTCGGAACTGTTGTCAGCGTATATTTTGTGGAGAATGACTTTTTTTTAGAATATTAAGTGATTTTATTTATTTATTTATTTATTTATTTATTTATTTATTTATTTATTTTTTAAAGATTTTTTTTTTAAATTTATTTATTGACAGAGAGAAATCACAAGTAGATGGAGAGGCAGGCAGAGAGAGAGAGAGAGAGGGAAGCAGGCTCCCCGCTGAGCAGAGCGCCCGATGCGGGACTCGATCCCAGGACCCCGAGATCATGACCTGAGCCGAAGGCAGCGGCTTAACCCACTGAGCCACCCAGGCGCCCGAATATTAAGTGATTTTAATTACACATTTTTGAAATGCAGTGATTTATGAAGAAACCATTTCAATTCAGAGACATCAAATGCTGTTTTAACCATTCAGCTGGGTCATTGTTTTCTCAGGAGCGTAGCTGATCCTGACAGACTTGTACATCCTGTAGAATTGTGGTAATTTTGATGATGCTGAACCGAAGGTTCTGTCATTACTCAGGGCATTCGTTGACTCTGTAAGTTAAAGGACTGTTTTTTATGGGGTCCATATTTAAGTATGCCAGTTTTGGTTGGTTTTTTTTTTTTTTTTTTTTTTTTTTTTTAAATTTAAATGAGGCTAGAACATTTAAAAAGGTAATCAAGAGGTTCAGAAGTTCAGGTCTGTTGATCAGCAAGGTCTTGATTTCTTTAAATTCCTGGTTCTGCTGGCTCACGATCAGAGAAGGAGTCGGATTGCAGCCCCACAGCTGCCTTTATCGGGGGGCTTTGATGGGCCCCCCACCTTGGCAGTCCCCCTGCCTGGAATACAAACTTCTCAGCAGCTTTTATTTTATACTATTTTTTCTCGAGTATTTGTTGTTGCTTCCCACACCATCTTGTCATGGCACCAGCACCCTGTCTGCCTGATTTCCTGTTGAGGGGCCAATTGGATATATTTTTTGTTTCGTTTTTTCTTTTTAATGGAGATAGAATTTACATAAGCTAATCTTCACCCTGTTTAAGCATTGGGATTCAGTGGTTTTCAGTGTAGTTGTTCCGGAATACTTAGGTCACCCCAGATAGAGCCCTGGGCCTGTCAGGTTAGCAGATGTGGCTCCTGACCCCGGCCCCCCGGGCAGCCACTGAGGTCTGCCCGTTATCATGCCAGGGACGGTTGGCCCTCTGTGACACACACCTGTCAGGGAACCACAGTGCCTATCAGAGCCTCTGCTCTTTCTTTTTTTTTTTCCTTTTAAAGGTTTTATTCATTTATTTGACAGAGAGAGATCACAAGTAGGCAGAGAGAGAGGGAGAGGGAAGCAGGCTCCCTGCTGAGTGGAGAGCCCAATGCGGGACTCGATCCCAGGACCCTGAGATCACGACCCGATCCAAAGGCAGTGGCCCAACCCACTGAGCTACCCAGGCGCCCCTGCTCTTTCTCTAGTAAGAGGCACGGAAGCACATTCCAAGTCACACCGCTGCTAGAGTGGCAGACAGGCTGCTGCTTTGGGGGTGGCGCCTGTGTCCCCCGAACTTGGGAGATATCTGTGTGAGGCTGGGCTGACCGTGAAGTCAACTGCTGTTTGTCAAAGTGGAAGCTTGAGAATGTTCAGCTGTTGCAGCGAATCCCTGCTGGGTGGTCCCTGCAGGGGGTAGACCCCTCCCCGAGGGTCAGGGGCCAGGGTTGGGGGTTGCTGAGGCAGCTCTGGGTTGGGGGCCAGGAGTCAGTGGCCGGGAGTCAGGGGTTAGGGCCTGGGGGTCAGGGGTCAACGCAGACGCTGAGGCGGCTCTGGGTCGTTGGCTGAGGGTTGGGGATCAGCGCAGACACTGAGGTGGCTTTGGGTTGGGGTCTGGGGGTCAGGGGTTGGCACAGACGCTGAGGCAGCTCTTGGTTGGGGGCTGGGGGTTGGCACAGATGCTGAAGTGGCTCTAGGTTGGGGGCCGGGGGCTGGGGGTCGGGGGTGGGTGCAGACACTGAGGCTGCTCTGAACCTTGTTTTAAGGTGGGAGCATCCTGAGCACACGCTGCTCTGAGACATACGAGACCAAGACTGCGCTCATCAGCCTCTTTGGGATCCCGCTCTGGTATTTCTCACAGTCCCCGCGCGTCGTGATCCAGGTTAGTCCTGATCTGGCTGCCCCTCCCCTGTGTCGCGGGGGTAGCCAGGAGCCGCTCTGTGGCTGCCTGTGAGTATGGCATGGCGTGTGTCCCTGCAGGGGGCTGCTGGCCCGATGGCTTAGCTCTGGGGGTCCGCACACCCATGGGAGCCCTCTGGTGCCCTGGCTTTGGCTATACCTAGCACCCTTGTCCCTCTGGTGCATACCTGCAGCGCGGCCCGGCCCCGCTGATGGCCGCAGGGGTCCCTGCTGAGACAGGTCGTGCTTCCCTGCTTGTTGAAGGGGCAGAGCGGGTGGAGACCCCTCCCTTGCGCCACTGTGCGTGGCACCTGGCTCACACCAGCTGGCGAGGCTGGCCATGCTCCCTCGGGGCCTCCAGGGCCACCCATGGGTTGCACGGCTGCTGCACAAGGCTCGTGTCACACAGTCAGTTACAGAGGCTGGGGAGGAAGGACTTATATCGTCACATGTGCACGTTTGTTTCCTAAAGTGCTGCCTTGTATGACTGTTCTGAAGAAGTTTCAAACAATTCTTCTTGTGTGAAATATCCCCACGGTGGTTGTCCTTGTCTTTGAAAACAAGAGTTTACTAATTCATCTGACCATGAAGTATCCGTTAACTAAACATTTCGATGCCCTGGTGCTGTCGTCCTCCTCTGGTCCTTGGGAACCCGGCTGTGATGGGTGTGCATGGGCAGCCTCCCTGCGGGCGCGAGCACCGGCCAGGCAGTGCCATCGCTCCCCCGGCTCCAATTTGCAGCCGCTCATGGGACCCCCCGGGCAGGCATCGCCTTGGCGGCCTCAGACAGTGTGGAGGGCTTGATGTTCTGGCGTCCCGGCGATGCCACACAGACCCCGCGGCCTTGTGTCTGTGAGGCAACTGCATCCGGCAGTCTCCAGGAGCTGGCATTCAGATGTTAGCCCTGTGAGTGAGGGAATGCATTGTCAGGAGAACTCCCAGAGGAACCGGAATGGGGAAGGTTGCAGAGGAGGAACCATTATCTGGAATGAGATTGGAGGAATAGGTGATTGGCTTCTTAGAAGTAAAGAATTTTTGTAGGATCTGGGAACAGCCGACACAGCATCGCCTCCTACTTCCGTGACTGAGCGCTGGTGGGGGTGTCCGAAACTGCTCCCCAGCCCTCCTGGGGCTCAGGCCCAATCCTTTTTGTAGAGGGCACAGCCGGGGCTCACTGAATGGTGCCACTCCCTGGGAACCCATGCGAAGCCCAGTCTCCACGGTGCTGGGGAAACTGTACCCAGGGAGGGGACTCCTGGAGGCACTTTGCTGTCAACAACGCCCAGAGTGGTGCCCAGGGGACCTGCAGTGTCCCTGCAGCACCATCTGGGGACAGAGCATAACCTTGGAGGGCCCAGATCATTTTCACAGGGCAGGCAGAAAGGCTGCATGGTGAGAACAAAGGATCCACCAAGAATGACTCCAAGTGTAAGCATCTGGTGGAGGGATCACCACGCGCCTGCCCCTTCCCTGCCTGTTCTGCATTGGGAGCGCACACGTGCAGGTGGCGTGCTCTGGTCGGCACCACACACTCAGCTAGCCTGGCAATAGGCATGGTGGCTCCTCTCTGGAGTCCTCTCCCAACAAAATATCCCCACGCCTGTCATTTTGGGTTTTTTTGTTTATTTATTTGAGAGAGAGAGCATGATAGGGGAAGGTCAGAGGGAGAAGCAGGCTCCCTGTGTGATTTGTTGTTTTTGCCAGTGTATCTTAGGGATAGCAGGGGACTGCTGGGTCAGAGGGTCAGTGGCTGAGGAGCTCTGCTGGCTATTGCCAAATGATGCTCCTTAAGGGGGTATGTTGTGTGTACTGACCAGCTGTTAGCATGCAGGGTTCCACGGGTCCCGGTGTTACTGTTGATCTTTTTGGTGAGAAAGGACGATACCTGTGGCTTAAGTGTGTATTTCTCTTGTTACTCTATAGGTGGAGCACCTTTTCCTATGTTTGAGGACCATGTAAATTTACTTTTTTTAAAACATGCTTGCCTCGCCCAGTTTTGTTGAAGGTGCTGGCTGACATAAATGTTGGGAGGCTCACTCCCATACTGGAGACGGCCCCCCTCTGCACAAGCCTTTCCCCGGTTTGTCGTTTCAGTTTGTTTATCGTGGCTTTTTTACTTTGCAAAAAGTCTTTCGTGTTATTATTGTTTTCGTGTTTCTGTATTTCAAGTTTTAAAATGTCAGGTGCGTTCTAAAGAGCTCGTATCCCTGCATTTGACCCTTCATAAGGGGGTTTGAGCTGAGCAGCCTCCCTTCGGGCAGATGTGTGTTTATAAACGAAATGCTGTCAACAGTAGGTTTCCTCTTACAATTTCCTCCAGCTTATTTCGTTGTAAGAATACAGCAGATCATATGCGTCTATGCCATGTGTTGATCAACCTCCTGTGATAGGTGAGGCTTCTGGTCACCTGTGGGCTGTTACTGGGTAAGTGTGTAGGGAGTCAGAAGTTCCAGATGGAGTTCTCCCTCTTTTTTTTTTTTTTAAAGATTTTATTTATTTGAGAGAGAGTGAGGGAGAGCATGAGCGAGAAGGTCAGAGGGAGAAGCAGACTCCCCATGGAGCTGGGAGCCTGATGCGGGACTCCATCCTGGGACTCCAGGATCATGACCTGAGCTGAAGGCAGTCGTCCAACCAACTGAGCCACCCAGGCGCCCCTCCAGATGGAGTTCTCACAGTGCAGGGAGGGTCAGTGCTCCAGCCCCCACATGGATCGAGGGTCAGGTGGACTAAGTCGTCGTCTTCTGCCTCTTCCCTAGCCTGACATCCATCCAGGTAACTGCTGGGCGTTCAGAGGCTCGCAGGGCTACCTCGTGGTCCGGCTGTCCATGAAGATCCGCCCCACCACCTTCACCCTGGAGCACATACCGAAGACGCTTTCGCCCACGGGCAACATCACCAGCGCCCCCAAGGACTTCGCCGTCTATGTGAGTGAGCTGGCTCCCGTTCTCCTCCTCCTCCCGCTCTGGGACCTACCCGGAGATGAGCCCAGTGGCAGAGGCTGGCTTCTGTCCCCCCGCCAAGCCCTTCAGTGCTCTCAGGAGATCTGACGCGGAGGGCGCCATCTCAGCCCTTCCCTGGGGAGGCAGCTTATACAGAGTGTGTTTGCTGCTCCCCAGTCTGTGGACCTGCCGAGTTCTGTTTCCAGAGAACATAGGGCCGTTGGGCTGTAAACTGTTTCCTGCTCAGTTGACAGGACATTTCCCACACACAAGTTGGAAAAAGAGCCCCCAGAAAAGCCATTGTTCATGCTGCGGCATTTTCTGTTCTCCTTTCTTTCTAAAAAATACAGTCAAGAAAACACAGTTCATAAAATTTCGTTTCTTAGTGTAAAAAAACAAACTTTCCATAGATATTTTTTGATGGCAATTAACTTTTTTTTTTTTTTTTAAGATTTTATTTGAGAGAGAATGCGCAGAGCAGGGGGGAGCAGCAGACAGAGGGAAAGGGAGAAACAGACTCCCTGCTCTGCGGGGTGCCCGATGCAGGGCTCGATCCCAAGGACCCTGAGATCATGACCTGAGCCACAGGCAGACCCTTAACCAACTGAGCCACCAGGTGTCCTGATGGCATTAACTCTGCACATATCTTTAAATAGCACAAAATACCATTTTGTAGCTAAACCCGGATGTATCTCTCCAGTTTGCCCGCTGTGACTTCAGCTCTCCCTCACTCCCTCAGACCAGGCGCTCACAGCCCTGTGTGCCTCACTGCAGAGGGGGCGGGCAGGGCACGAGCGTCTGCAGGGCCACTGACCCCTTGCTGCGGGCAGGTGACCAGCACTGACCTATCTGTGCCCTCTTATTCTAATCTCTGCTAACTTGACAGGTGAAAACCGCATATTTCATCGATGTTGCTGTGCATTTCACATGTACTTTCCTTTGTTTTTTGTAGGTCCATTCCGTTTTTACTGATTTATCTTTTGGGATCTTAGCTTCCCCATGCATACCTGAGCTGCTCTGTACAGAAACGCTAGTCAGGGGTCACATACAGACGCACTTTCCGGTGTCGGTCTCGATTCAGCATTTGGCCACATGTGCCCATGGCCCATTGTTGCCTCCATGCATCCCACACCAGGCAGTCCTTCCCCGTGATGACGTGCTCTAGCAGTCACTTCTGTTTCCTTTTGGTGACTTCCTTGTGGCAACACACACAGCACAGCCCTGCCTTTCCTGTCTGAAGCATGTAGTTCCCTGGACAAAGCTCCTTTACACGGCTCTCCCTCACAGAACATGCTCATCTTCCCTGATGGAGACTCTGCCCCCACTGCACACCAGCCCCCGGCACCCCCGTCTGTTCTCAGTGTGAGGTGGCCCACTGTCCTTTTTCCAGGCTCCTCAAGTTCCACTTGGGGTGTTGAGGGCACTGTGAGCCACTGGGTGACGGTGGGGTCTGTGCAGTTGGACATTCAGTCCCATGTCTCTTGTTAGCTCGCCAGTTGTGGTGTGGTTTTGCCTACCTGTGTGACAGGAGGAGTAACGCCTGCCTCGTGGGGCTGCTGTGACTATGGGAAGCCCTTAACACAGTGCAGAGCATTTGACAGGACTTCTGGGGAAGATCATAGGGATGCTTGCCCCCTCCCATCCTAACGAACGGCAGTGTCCTTATTCCTTTACTTGATGACTGACTGGTTTCGGTTTCAGGGATTAGAAAATGAATACCAAGAGGAAGGGCAGCTTCTGGGACAGTTTGTGTATGATCAGGAAGGGGAATCACTCCAGATGTTCCACGTTCTGGTAAGAACTTGCATTGCTCCTGGGGGCCTGTAGGTTCCTTCTGTCCAGTGGGCAGGAGAGCTGCCGGGGTGCACATGGGCGTCAACGCCAGAGGGAAGTGGAATCTGAGCTTCCTAGTTCTTCCCAAACGAGCCTTTGTAGTGTATATTTTGCTCTGCACACAGGCGTCCTGTTTTTGACGCTGAAAGTAAATCTGTGGCTTATGAGGAGTCCATTTGCCTGAGCTCTGTGTCTGACGACAGATGACGGAGTTGACACTGACACTAAATTTCCCACATGGCTACTTCCTGTCGGATGGCAGAGTGGGGGAAGTGACTGGGCCTGGGCTGTTACTGTGAATCAGGTGTTTCCCCTCCCCTTTCCATTTCAGAAGAGACCTGACGGAGCTTTCCAGATAGTGGAGCTTCGGATTCTCTCCAACTGGGGCCATCCTGAGTACACGTGTCTCTATCGGTTCAGAGTTCATGGAGAGCCGGTCGAGTAGAGACCCTCCTGTGGTTCTTGTACATTTTGTATATATGGGGACAGCCTCAAACACTGGAGCCCTTCCTGAACCAGGCACCTGGAGCATCGGGAGGATGTCACCCCTCAATAAACGCTGCCGACTGCCAGTGGGGGCTGACGCCCAGCTTGCTCTTCTGTCCGCAGAAAACCCTGCCTGGCGAATGCCCGGCTTCCCCGAGACCAGCTGGCCACGGCCCGTCTCTGCGGGAATCCGGCGGAATGCATAGTTGTTCTGGGGTTTGTTTTTGAACAGAAAGCTCTTGATACTTATATGCTCTCGGCATCAGGAACAGAGCAAGTGAAGTTAAAGGTCAAAGTGTTCTTGAAGGTTTGATATTTAGCCTTTCACTGGTCCGTCTAAAGGACTTTGGGGGCAGACCTGTTTCATCTGTTCCATCCAGCACACATTTCTTTCAGGGAAAAACGTCACCAAATTTCAGAGTTCTGAACTCCTTTCCTTTAGGAGAGGGCTGCTTCTTTATTCAGCATCAGTAGTTAGTTTAAGTTCCCAGGTGGAGGAAGGGAATAATTTTTTCTACTTAGTTTGCTCCTGCTTGAGAAAGACTTTCAGAGTCAGGCCTGGGTGTGTTGTTTCTGTTCAGAATCTGGGATGGGTTGGTTTGTTGTGGGCTTGAAGTGGGACTGATTTGAGAAGGGTGGTGGTCTGGACCTCAGCCAGTCTGGAACAGAGGGCTCAGGTCTCGGCAAGTCTCCGCCCTTTGGGGCCACCCTGGAGTTGGACCTCACAGTGTCCGTAGGAGCCCAGAAATCCAACCTTGGGGATGTCATCAGGTTTTGTTTTAAATCTTGCTGCAAAGTTGAACACTAATGTGCTCCCAGTCTTTCAGAATCTTCAGTTTTTACTCTACTGATGGGTTCTCCAAGGACACTGTCCAGTGTGGCAAATTCACCATTATGTTGTAGGTTTATAATTTTTCTTACGGCAGCACTTTTCTTCCTGGCTTTTGTCGGGATTTGCCTCTTAATACAGATGTCGGCCATTCTCAATTCCTAGGAGACTTGTTTTGTTTATAATTAATATTTAATATTTAGACTATTTTACTGAGCAGACTTTATAAATGAGATATTTGCAAGGCACTTAAAGTGTTACAGATGTTTTAAAAATTATTTAAGTTTTATTGGGTTAAGATCATTCTTTCCGTGTTCTCATAAACACTGTATTTTCAGAAACAGAAAGTGATGGTGCTGACTGGGGTTTTATGTGTACTGCACAACTGTCCTCAACTCCATAAAGTAGCATTTTTTTTCACTTTTAGAATTGGGACTCAATAATGCCTATGCAGTTTAGTTGGATAAAATGTATACAGATGTTTCAGATATTACAGGATAAATATATAAGTCAAAATTTCCTATATAAAACTAAATTTGGGAGTTGGGGTGGAAATATTTTGAATATTTATTTTTAAAGATGCAGAATAGGACTTTGTGCACGGTATTTTTGTAAATGCTTTTCAAAATACTTGTCTTTGGTAGTGCTGCTTTTGCTGCCACCAAATTGATAAGATGCTATTGAAATGTTTAAATAAAGAGTTTAAATTTTTAAAAGTGCATGTGATGTTTCCAGTGAAGAATAAACTCTTTCTTTCTTCTGTTTGCCTTGTTCCTGCCCCTGTGCGGGTAGGGGTGGGACTCTTTGCATATTCCTGGGGCCTCTGCCTTCTGGGGTTCCAGGTCAGCTGCCCTCTAACATGTCATCAGGGCGACTGCTACTGAAGGCAGGTGTGGGACTCAAGCTCATTTTCAAGCCTACCCTGGGGGTCGCTGCGTTGAGTAAACACAAGTGTGGGTCACTGAGCTAAGACTCACTGGTGGGCCAGGACAACCCGGGCCCGGTCCAGCTTTGCTGGTGCCACCCTGACACTGGATTTTCAGGGGCAACGAGCATTCCCACGTTGTTTCCATACTTCTGTATACCCCTCTGCCCACTAGTAAAAATGTGCATATCCTCCTCCGTCACTGCTCACACAGATGAGGGCGGACTCAGCGTACGGTTTCCTGTCTCCTTTGTTGTGGTTATGGAACGGATCTTGGACATCGCCTATCCATAATGAGCTTGTTAAAAAACAGCCCTACTGGGGCACCTGGGTGGCTTCGTGGGTGAAGCGTCTGCCTTCGGCTCAGGTCCTGGGATCCAGCCCCGCATCAGGCACCCTGCTCGGCGAAGAGTCTGCTGCTCCCTCTCCCCCTGCCCGCTGCTGTCTACTTGCATTCTTTCTGTATCTCTGTCAAATAAAAATCTTAAAAAAGAAAAGCTCTACTGTTGTTCGCAGGGATGTACTCTTGAGTTAGAACCAGTCCCCAACGAATGGACATCTGCTCGAACTTCTCTCACCACCACCAACAGATGTGCAAACAGGAGCTCTGTACTGCATACCCTCGCGCGTCTCGAGAGTTGACTAACCCTGAAATCCAGGGGCCTTCAGATGGAAAACCTGTCCCCGTGCCCGTCCCCGGGTCCGACCCCGCGTCCGTTCTTGTCCCCTCTCCCCCAGACCGCCAGCTCCGCGTTAACAGTCCGTGCTGCGTCCAAGCGGGGCCGACCGCGGCTCCTCGAGCGGTGACGTGTCACCTGGACTTGGATCTCTCTTTGGTCCCCAAACCCGGCCAAACAGGACGCGGCTTTAGTCACTCTCACCTCCCCGGGGCGGCCCGCAGCAGAAAGCACGAAAACACGGCTTTAATTTCAGAATCCTGGAATCCCAAAGACCGTTCAACTGGTGGCTGCTGGGCCGCGGGCCACTCGCCTTGGGCGCATCCGCGGCGCGTAGGCCCGGCGCCCGCGTTCTGACGTCACGCGCCGTCGCCATTGTGGCGTCCGCGTGCCCCGTCGCGGTCACGAGCGCTCCCGCCGCGGCCCCGCCCCGCGGCCCTGCGGCCTCACGGCCGTCCCTTCGCAGACTCTGCGGCCCCGCCCCGCGATCACGTGCGCGCCCGCCGCGGCCCCGCCCCGCCGTCACGTGGCCGCCCGCCGAAGCGCCCGCTTCCAGCTGCGCGCGGCTCCTTGCGGGCCACCGTAGAGGGCGTCTGGCGGCCGCCGGGACGGAAGCCGAGAGGCGCTGCCGACCGCGCCTGCGACAGCGTCAGCCCTGCGCGGAGCGCCGGCCTGATGGCGGCGGCGGCGATGGCCGAGCAGGAGAGCTCCCGGAACGGCGCCCGGAACCGCGGCGGTGTCCAGCGCGTGGAGGGCAAGCTGCGCGCCAGCGTCGAGAAGGGCGACTACTACGAGGCGCACCAGATGTACCGGACCCTGTTCTTCAGGTAGCCGCCGCCGCCGCCTTCCAGGGCTTTCCGCCGCGCCGCTGCCCCGCCCCCGGCCGCCTGCCATTGGCCGCGCCCGCCGCCCCGCGCCCCCGTTGGCCCGCGCTGCTGCCCGTCGCCGCGGCGGTCGGAGCCCGGGGCGGCCGGGGGGCGAGGACGGAGGACACCCGACCCGGCGTCTCCCCTCCCCCCTCTGGACCCTCTTCCCCTCTCCGGGCCCCGACCCGGCGTCGCCCATCCGCGGTCTTGCCAGGACCGAGCCCCGGGCTCTGCGGTCCCCGGCGGTCCGGTTGTGCGAGGGAAACGTGCCCCTGCCCCGAGGCCCCTGCGACCCCAGCGGCCCGCGCTGGGGCAGCGGTGTCCCTGAGCCCGGCGCCGTGCCTGCAGTTGCGCGGCCGCGGGCTCTGTCGATGGGGACGCGGGGAGTGGGATGTGGGGGGCCCGGCGACGAGTCCCGGGGGCTGGGGGCGCGGGGGGCTCCGGGGCCGCGTGGGTCTCACTGCGCGTGCGGGGGGCGGACACTGCTGCGGGCGCGCTGAAATCAAAGGTGCCGCGTCGGCGGGTGTCGTGTGGGCTGCGGTGGTCCCCGCCTGGGCTGCAGGGCCACGAGAGCTGTGCTGTGGCGCGTGGCTGCTGTGATCCGAGTTGTCGCTTGCGCGGGGCGTTCGGTGACCCTGGACGGTCCGGGCGGAGCAGTGGAGGGGATTCGCTGGGAGGGATTGGCCTGAACGACAGGTGCAAGAGTTTAGTCCGGTCCGTGGAGGGCCTTTTCTGCCCCAGCTGTGTGGCGGGGAGCTGAAGGGCCGTGGGAGGCTTTTCACCACCAGGCCCAGACTTTGATATGCAAGTGGCAAGAGGGGTCAGTGTTTCCGCAGACTCTGAGGTCCTGTCCCGGCCATGCTCGGCTCGGCTGGCTGGAGGAGCCCGGGTCGGAGTGCGTGCTGCTGGACGTAGGCAGCTTCACCTACCAGAAGTCCGTGTGAGGGGAGCTTTCTGAGCTAGGTGCTTGCTGTTCTCGGGATTACTAATCAGCAAAATTCCATTTTCCCAACAAGAAACAATGTTTCCTGTTTTGAGACAGTTTTGCGTTGTGGGATGAGCCTTGAAGAGGCAAGTAGTCTCTCTGCCCACGGTGTGTTTGGGGGTGGTGATGGAAAGCAGGCTCTCCTCCACCCCAGCCTTGACTTGGCTTTGAATTCCATGTGTGCTCTGTGATCTAAGACCAGCCTTGGCTTCCTCGTGGGACATCTGGTGTGCACCGACACTGCTCAGGAGTTGGGGAAAAGAAATCTGCCACTGGCCCCACTGGGGACAAAGTTAATGGTGGCGTTTGTGGTCGTCCTTAAGGCCTGGCTGAACTATCCTGGAGTTGTCCCTGTGATCCCAGCGCTGTTGAGACCCTCCTGGGGGTGTGGCTCTTGGACAAGTCTGATTCACTGAGTTATACTAGGTTCTGGGCCTTTTTGTAAGTCAACATACATGTCTGTATTTGTTTACCTGAAACATACACTTTGAGGAGTTATGGCCCATACGTTCCCATGAACCTATCACCAACCAAAATACGGAAAACAGCCATTACTGCTAAGGTTCTTTTCTCTGTTCTCAGAATCCATCTCTCACACACCCTTACCCCCAGGCACTCACTGCTCTCTGTGGCCCCATAGTTTGACTTGCATTTTCTAGAATGTTGTGTAAGTGAAATCATACCCGCTTTTTGTGCATTTTGAGTTTACACAGCATGATTATTTGGAGATTTCCCCACGTGTAAAGCATTAGTTCATCCCTATTGCCGAATGGTGTCCTTTGAGGGACCACAGCTTGTTACCCACTCACCTGTTGGATACATTCGTCAAATTGGTGTCAATTTTTTTGTTTTGTTTTGTTTTTTTAGGATTCTTTTTATTTGAGAGAGAGTGCACACATGTGCAAGGGAGCCTGGGGAAGGGAAGAGTCAGAGTGGGAGGAAGAAGCAGGGGCCTCAATCCCAGGACCCTGGGATCGTGACCTGAGCCGAAGACCGATGCTTAGCCCACTGAGCCACCCAGGCGCCCCCCACCCCCAAATTGCACTTTTTTAATTGTTGTGTTTCACAGCAGTTGAAGGAGAGGGGGCATGGAATCTGGCGGTCCAGTGGGTTGGACTTCCTCGGTGCACCTGCCTCAGCTGTGGGCAGTAGTTGAGGCCTGGTGGCTCAGCTGGTGCCAGCGGATGGCCACCTAGTGTCTTCAGACCACTCTCTGCCAGGAGGAGGAAGTCTGTTTTCCAGACCTTTTGTGTTTTGGGCATTTGGTCATCCTCCACCCACTTTCTGGCATTCATGGCTGTTTTGCGGGGTGGCTATAGGGCTCCTTGGCCCAGAGTTGGGATAGTCACCTCCCAGGAGGGGCTCTGCAGCCAGCCTGCCTCCCCCCACGGGCATTTCTGAGAATTGTGTGGTTTTGCCTCTTAAATCAAATGAAGAAAAATTTTTAAAAGAAAAACTTATTGGGGCACCTGGGTGTCTCAGTCCAGCGTCTGCCTTTGGCTCAGGTCATGATCCTGGGGTCCTGGGATGGAGCTCCATGGGGAGTCGGCTTCTCCCTCTGCTCCCCACCCGCCCCCCCCACCCCGGCCTCCAGTCAGTTGGCAGCTGGCAGATGACACCAGCATGTGTCCCCCAGGTGCACTGAGCAGGTACACTTTCCAAAGGTGTGGGCATGGGGGTGCAGACGGCAGGGCTGCGTGGATGGTGCTGGGCTGGAGGGTTCCTGCTCCCTCTGCTCTCAGCAACCTCCCAAGCCTTGGACTCAGACAACTAAATCCCTTCCCGTTCTCTGAGTTCTGCCGAAAGAAGGACGCTCATTTCTCAGCGTTGCCTTTATCCGCCACCCCCCCCCCCCAGCTTTCCTTGATCTGCAACAGGTGATCTCATGTGGATGGGACGAGTGCTGGCTGTGGCGCATCGCCCCACTCCCCCTTGGCCCCCAGCCCCAGGAAGGGAGGCACCGTGGGTGCTTGAACACCGTGGGTGTTACCCCAGGGATTTGCTGTTACCTGCTCCTTGGCAGCTTCCTTCTTGGGGTGTTTTGAGAGGTTGTCTCTTGCACTGCATCAGACGGAGGAGTGTAGAGTTCTGTCACATCTTGCGTAAGCAGTAGCACGCTGGCGAGATTGTCACTTAGAAGAAGTGCCTATGTGTCCATGGAAATGGCAACATGAGGTGGTGTGCCTCCGCATACTCATCTTTCCAGAACTGCCTGTGGCAGTGCTGGCCACGGGTCGTGGGCAGGGCGGCTCCCAGCAGAACCAGACCGGGATGAGCTCGGTTGGTGTGGGAGTAGGCTGTGTACATGTGCAAAGGAGAGAGACAAACAGACGGCTCACAGAAGTCCTGCTGCAGAAACCGCAGGCCGCACAGATGACGGTGGGCTGGCAGTGGTTTCCTTTCTTGGGGTATAGGCTCTTCTCGCTGGCTCCACCCCCCTACCCAGCAGATGGGGTCTTCTGTTGGGGCCATGTCTGGGCCCACTGGGTTCCCCTGTGTGTGACTGTGGTGGGTTTGGGTTCTCTGGGGCTGGGAGGGGGGTGTCTGGTTATGGAACTTTTTGAAGAAAAGACCTTTTCTGTGGTTAGTCGAACACCAAGCCCTCACGTTCCCCCCTGCCCTGTCGGTCCCAGTGAGCTGCAGACAGGCTCCCTGGTGCACGTGTCTGGTGTTGGTCTGTCTTGGTAGCCCCTTGGGGCTGCTGCTTTAGTATCTCTAGTTTGTTGTGTCTGGACTGGGAGGCATAGACGTTACTGGTTGTATTTTTGGTTGTACTTCTTTTCTGAGGATCGTGGAGCTGAGTTCCCGCCGGTGACTGGAGCATCCACAGCGCGTGTGTATGCGGCCTTCAGGCACTCCCTCCTGCTGTGCATTCTGGGGGCGCCCAGAGGTGCTTCGCTGAACACTGTCTGTTGCGGATGGACCATCGTCCAGTTTGTTTGGGTTTAGTTACGGGCTGGGCTTTGGCTGCTCTGTGCTTCTGTCTCTGCAGTTCAGGGAAACTGAGAAATGTGTTCAAAGTGGGATAGTGAGGCAGGACAGAGGGGTGGAGGGGCAAGAGGAGAGCACAGGGAGGGGGGAGGGACCGCAGGGACCGTCGGTGCAGTCATCACAGTGGGTGCTGTGTGTGCGTGTCCCCCACCTGTCCTGGAGCTCTCGCTTTCCCGACCCCTGAGTGCTACCTTGACCCTTAGTTCTCCAGTGGACCCCAGTGTAACACTGTGTCCCACATGCAGCTCCTACCACCGTGGCTGGACGTGCCTCGTGGTGTAAGTCATCCAGCCCTTCTCTGGGTCGTGCAGAAACCCTTGAGCTGCTCTAGGGCTGTTTGGGCACAGTGTCCCCTGCCGGTGCTGCTGTCACATGTGGCGCCCAGGTCTGCTGGTCCCCTGAGGTCGGAGCTGCTGACAGCAGGGACTCTGTGCACACCAGGGGGACCTGGGTTGTGGAGCCACCCCAGTGTGGAGGCTGGACAGACTCAGGGGGCAGGGCGCCGTGACTGCCGGGTAAGGCAGTGGGCTCAGCAAAGAGAATGCATTTGCACTCCATCTTTGGTAGGAGGCCCGTGCGCCCGTGCGCCTGCGTGCCTATGTGCGGGACCGTGTGCTTTAGCGCTTGTGTCCGTTGGGGGGGTGTCTGCCCTACTGGACCTAACTGGGGCTCCGCTCTCTCTCTCACAGATACATGTCACAGAACAAGCACACAGAGGCGCGGGAGCTCATGTGCTCGGGGGCGCTGCTGTTCTTCAGCCACGGCCAGGTACATAGCGACCTCATCCCCTTCTCTGCGTGGGGCCTGCAGGCTGGGAGAGGCCTGGTGGAGGGCTGCAGGCTGTGCTTGGACCTGACCCTGCCGGGCCAGTGTGTTCACGTCGCGGGGCGCTGTCTGAGGTGCTGCGCGTGCAGCTGGGGTCTCGGTCCTTCAGGCCGTGCTGCCAAGTGAGCTCTGTGCTCGGAGTGGTCTTCTTAGCTTAGGTCTGCCACAGCTGCTGAGCTCGAGCCGGAGCTCAGTTTTTGTGATTCTTGCTTCCATGTTTTATAGCAAAACAGTGCTGCAGACTTGTCCATGCTGGTATTAGAGTCGCTGGAGAAGGCGGAAGTCGAGGTGGCGGATGAGCTGCTGGGTGAGGCTCTTACTGTGCGGGAGGCACCTGCACGTGTGGAGTGGTGACACCCCATGCACTCTTTGGCGATGGTGGCCTCTGGTTTGTCCCGGAGACCTGGCTTGCCGGCCCCATGTGGTGCAGTGGGGGTCGTCCTCCTTAGGGACTGCCCAGCTGGAAGGATGGAGGAGCGGCTTGCACCCGCTGCTGCACTCCCATGGGTCATCCCCCTACCCGCCAGGCCTTGCTCCTCTGTGGGTGGGCTTCCTGCTGGAGCACCCCCCTTCTCCCCCCCCCCCCCCCCGCCCCGCTCCCCGGCACACGCTGAGCTGTGAGGCCATTAAAGAGCATGTGGCTGCTGGCTCTGCAGCCGAGAGGTTGGTTGGGGGGGCCTGGGGCCTGGGGGAAGGAGTGCATGAGGCCACCCCAGCACACCAGTTCCCAGGTTTTGAAGCAAAGTAGTTCTTGTGAACTATAAGATGTGGGATACAGAGCTGAGCAGTAGCATGTTTCTGTGGGTAAGAGTCTGTATTCGTGTTGTTCTAGAAAATCTGGCCAAACTGTTCAGTTTGATGGACCCCAATTCCCCAGAGCGAGTGGCTTTTGTGTCTCGAGCCCTGAAGTGGTCCAGTGGAGGATCTGGGAAGCTGGGCCACCCCCGGCTCCACCAGCTGCTGGCCCTCACGCTGTGGAAAGGTAGGTCTGGGGCACCTGTGCACAGAGCTACTCTTGGGCGGGTGCTGGTGGTTCCAGCAACAGCTGTCTCTTTTTATGTACGTGACTTTTATTTGGGTTAGCTGTTTTAATCAGGTAAACTCCTGGGACACTGGATATGAGGGGAGATTTTGTTCTCCACTGGCTTGGCCCTACCTGTCCATGGGCCTCGGGCGCAGCCCCTCCAGCCTCCTTTCTGGGACATCCTCCCTAGACCGGCCCTCTGATGGCACCTGCCCTGTGTTTTCTTCATATTTATCTCAGCTTCTGAGTAAGCATTTATCGGGGGGATCCGTGAGGGGGGATCCTGGGAGTTTCTGGATGTGGTTCCCATCCTGCGCTGAGAGGCTGCTGCCCACTGGAAAAGGCACATGGTTGGGTGCTCTGACCAGCATTTGTTCTGGAGAATTCGGAGAGCTCTGTCCTGTGGGGTGAGCACCCACGGGCAGCTCATTCACGCTGCCGCAGCCTTCCCAGCAGCCCGGCAGTGCGTGGGGCGGGGCAGGGGCCTTGGTGGGAGCTGAGGGACAACGACCTTCACTTGGAGACGACCTTCGCCAGGAACGGCTGTGACAGCAGGCTCCTCCCGGAAACAGCCTGCTTCCAGCAAGCCGTGCGGGGGTCAGACAGACGGATCTGTCTCCCCCACAGCCAGCAGGCCCAGGGTGCCTTATTGCTGTTTCTAATGCAGCAGCACGCATGTGGTGGGCACCCACCACGAACCCAGCCCTTGTGCAGGCTGGGAAGCCAGCTGTGTGCGCATTTGAGGGCCATGCGCTTACTCCACTGTGTCCCCACCCGCTGTGACCCACGAGGCAGGAGGTTTCGGCATTCCTGCCTGCCGGCCTGCCAGCACTACTTTTACCCCAGAGGGATAGGAAGAGAAAATGGTCAGATGTCCATAAAGGCTGGACAGTTAAGGAAGCCCTCCTTGAAGGGTGTGGCTGAGTCCCTTCCCCAGCCCACCCAAGAAGCACACGGGGCCCGAGAAAGACCATCCAGCATCTTGAGGCCAAGGCCCTCTTAGGCTCCCTCCTCTTCTGATGTGCGTTCCCTACGGGCGCCTTGCTCCTCCAACCTTGGCCTCACCCACTGCTGGTGGCGGGTTCCTCCATCCCCCAGGCCATCCTGGCCTTTCCAACTGGCGTGGTCCCCATGCATTTTCTGTCTGTCCTGCCCACGGGACACTAGTGTGTTCTATTCACTGACCTCGGAGAGAGGCCATCTGTGCTTGCCTGCCTGGCAGGGGTGGGGGAGTCCCAAAAGCCCCTGCCCTTGACTCCCACCTCGACTTCAGGGGGTGCTGAGTCTGCACGTGCGGGTGGACGGCCTGATGACTGTGCCAGTCAGGTGCATCTGTGGCAAACCGCTATTGCCAGCAAGTAATATTTGGCACCACTTTTGCCCAGGCAATATTGGGGGGCGCATGGGGGACACCGGGTGGGAAATGGGGCATGACCCTGCATCTGTGGCTGAGAAGCAGAACTCAGGCTGCAGGAGTCCCTCAGAGCCCTCGTTGGCTAGGAGCCAACTGTAAGGCATGGACAGTTACTAGTACGATGTTCAAATTCAAGAGACCGCGATCACACGTAGTACCTGAGCCCCAAGCCCCAAGGGAGACAAGCGCAGAGTCCATGTCCTGTCCTGCCCCACAGTGTCCACAGCTTGTGTCCGGAGGCCGTGCTTAGGGATGTCTGTCCAGCTGCAGTACCTGGGGGCGGGCCCCCAATCGGGACCTCCAGGCAGGTGTGGCTCGGTGGGCACGGAGCCACCCGCCGTCCTGCCAGTCTCTCTCCCCAACTTGCCCCCTCCTGACGTTGGCTGTGGGGGTGGGGTCCGTCATGCAGTCCCTCATCCTACTACGTGTGTCTCACAAACTCAGGGTTTGTGGCAGCCCTGCCTTGAGCAAGGTCACCAGCACCATGTTTCCAACAGCACTTGCTCCCTTGGTGTCCCTGGGCCACCGTCGGTCATTCTAGCAATGGCACAGGCTTTTCCATTATAACTTGTTATGAAGTCTGTGACCATGGTCTTTGATATGGTCCTGGTTTTGGTGCACTAGGAACTACGTTCATGGAAGATGGTGAATTTCCTGGATAACTGTGTGTGCGCTCGCTGCTGTACCGACCAGCCGCTCCCAGGTCTCCCCCCTTCCTCCGGCCTCCCTGTTCCCTGAGATCCAGAAATATCAAAATTGGGCCAGTTCCTGATCCTACGGTGGCCTGTCTGCGTTCGAGTGAAAAGAAGAGTCCAATGTCTGTCATTCTAAATGACAAACTGCAGAACGTTTGTCATGCTCGGTGAGGATGCTTGTCCAAAGCTGAGGTGGGCCGAAAGCCAGGCTTCTTGCATCAAAGAGCAGGTAGTGAACGCAAAGGACAGGCTCCAGGAGGACGTGACGGGAGCTCCTCTGGCGACAGCTGGATAATGGGGACGCAGAACAGCCTCTGGCTGATGTGGAGGCGGTTGGAGTGGTTGGGACAGTAGCTGAGCCACGATGTTTCCTCAAGCGAGAGCCTGATCCGGAGGGAGGCCCTGAGTCTCTCTGATTCCATGAAGGCTGAGGGAAGCGAGGTGGCTGCAGAAGGGGGCTGTGAAGCTGGTAGAGGCCGGCTCGAGGCGGATTCCGGAAAGAAGTCTTCTCCATAACCTAGAAGCTGCGGCCGGTGACACTGACGAGCGAGCTGAGGTCATTGCTGATGGGGCTGCGCTCCACAGCAACCTCTCGGTATAGGAGAAACCGCCGGAGAGAAGGCGATGCCTTCTAGGACTTTCAGAACCTCCGTACCTGGAGAGAAGTCAACGCCCGGCTTCAGAGCTTCCAAGGACAAGCTGACACTGCTGTTAGGAACTAATACAGCTGGTGATGGTAAGTTGAAGCCAGTGCTCGTGTACCATCTGGAAATCTTCAGGCCCTTAAGAATTCTGCTAAATCTACTCTGCTTGGCCTCTGTAGATGCCGCAACAAAGCCTGGATGACAGTGTGTCTATTTACAACATGGTTTATTAAACATTTTAACCCCACTGTCCAGACCTATTGCTCAGAAAAAGAGATTCCTTTCAAGATATTACTGCTTGCTGACAAAGCTTCTGGCCACCCAAGAGCTCTGATGGAGACAGGCAGCAGGAGAGATGTCACTTTCATGTCTGATACGACATCCATTCTGCAGCCCATGGATCAACGAGGCATTGCAACCTTCATGTTTTCTTATTTAACAAACACACTCTGTAAGGCTCTCGCTGCCATAGACCGTGATTCCTCTGATGGTTCTGGGAAAAGTCCATAGAAAACTTTCCAGAAAGGATTTGTCTTTCTAGATGCCACTAAGAACACCCATGATTCATAGGAAGAGGTCAAAACATCAGTAGTGACAGGAGTTTGTTAGACGTTGATTCCAACCCCCATAGTTGACTTTGAGGGTTCAGGACTCTGTGGAGGAAGTCACTGCCAATGTGACGAAATGGCAAGAGAACTAGAATCAGAAGTGGAGCCTGAACGTGGCACTGAACCGCTGCCATCTCACACTTTACCAGACGAGGAGCTGCGTCTCATGGAGGAGAAGGAAAGTGGTTTGTTGAGATGGGATCCGCTCCTGGTGCAGTTGCTGTGACCACTGTTGAAGTGACCACAGAGGATACCGAGGAGGACATCAGCTGAGCTAATAAATCAGCAGTGGGGTTTGAGAGAGAGGACTGACTCGCTCACTAAAAGATGTTCTCCTGGGCGCCTGGGTGGCTCAGTGGTTAAGCCGCTGCCTTCGGCTCAGGTCATGATCTCAGGGTCCTGGGATCGAGTCCCGCATCGGGCTCTCTGCTCGGCAGGGAGCCTGCTTCCTCCTCTCTCTCTCTCTGCCTGCCTCTCTGCCTACTTGTGATTTCTCTCTGTCAAATAAATAAATAAAATCTTTAAAAAAAAAAAAAAAAAAAAGATGTTCTCCTGTGGGCAAATGCTACCCAACAGCATCACGCACTCCCGTGTGTGCAGAAAACATCATAGCCTACTTATTTTAAGAATGTGGCACGGCTGCCCCAACCACCAGCAGCCCTGATCAGTCGGCAGCTACCAACATCGAGGCAGGCCCTCCTCCAGCAACAACGATGACTCCCTGGAAGTTCAGGAGCGGGTTAGCGTCTCGTAGCCATCAAGCATTTGTTTCTGAAGGCCCATACCTGGGCTTTAGACCGTGCTGTCACACTCAGCAGACCCCCGTCTCAGCACAGCTCTTGCGCGCCCTGGGAAACCTGGAAGCTTGACTGGCTTTGAAGAGGTTGCTTTGCTGCGGTCTGCAGTCGGGCCCACAGTATGCCTGAGCTGCTCCTGGGCGGGCTCCAGTCCAGTTCGTGGAGGGAGCCTTGTGCGGGGCAGGGCCTGTGGGTGTGGTTTTGCCTAACTTCTCTTCTCATGATGCTCTAAAGCCAAAAAGTTATCCCAGGGGGTCTGAGGGAGAGAGGAGAGACAGCACAGGTACACAAAGCAATGCCAACTCAGAATTAGTCTGTGTTTCTGAAGGCGGCAGTCTGGGCCCTGAGGGCATCTGCCATGCGCGGGAGGGCAGCCGGGTCCTCGGAGCAGGTGTTCCCAGCAGAAGGTGGAGGCAGCTGAGGCAAAGGGCCTGAGCCCTGGAAAGGTATGGGAACCAGGTGGCTTGTGAGCAGGACGGGTGTGAGCCCGTCTGCTCCAGGAGACGGACCACGGTGGGCAGAGGTGGTCTGGGAGGTGGCATGGCCTAGGCTGGGGCTCTGCTTAGCACCGCAGCCACTCTGGGTGTCCTTTGTTCTGTCCACGGGGGTGGGGTGGGGAGAGGGGCAGGAGGTAGATCGATTTTCCCGTGATGAATGGGGAGAGCAGGTTTACAGCCTGAGTCATTTACTAATGTTGAGAAGATTGGGATTTTGATTGTTGTTTTTAAAAAACAGAAGTGGTTATGAACAGCTGAGCGTTAGAGCAGACGTGCCCGTGGTGTTCTTAGCCCCAAAGCTTCCTGCGTTGCTGAACGTGACACAGCAGAGCCAGGCAGGGGCCGGCACAGAGACCCATGCACACTCATCGGTGTCCCCTCTCCTCTGTAGAGCAGAACTATTGTGAGTCCCGGTACCACTTCCTGCACTCTGCGGATGGCGAGGGCTGTGCCCACATGCTGGTGGAGTACTCGACCTCCAGGGGCTTCCGCAGCGAGGTGGACATGTTCGTGGCCCAGGCCGTGCTGCAGTAAGTACCACACTCGTGGGGTGCCGTCTCCCTGCATGGCTGCCGGGTCTGCCCCGTGGCCCTGCCGCAGATAGCTCCCTCCCCCTCCCACCGAGGACAGGTCACGCTGTCCCTCTCCACTCTGTCGGGCTGCTGCGGACGTGAGTGTCTGTTCAGAGCTAGCGTTCTGCTGTGGCTCCCCAGTGTCTGTTTTCTCACATCACCTCTTTGGTGGGTTTTGTTTTTGTTAGCATCAGGCCACTGTTTCTTGTAGGGCTTGTCTGTTTATTTTTTAAAAGATTTAATTTATTTATCTGACTGAGAAAGAGAGGGAACACTAGCATGGGGAGTGGCAGGCAGAGAGAGAAGCAGGCTCCCTGCTAAGCAGGGAGCCCGATGCAAGCTCAATCCTGGGACCCCAAGACCATGACCCGAGCTGAAGGCAGACACTTGGCCGACTGAGCCACCGAGGTGCCACGGGCATGTGTATTTACTGAATTTTACGAGGTGTATTGGAATGGGGAGTGCGCATGCCTTTAAAGCTTTCCCAAGCCTGCTCCTGCCTTCCCAGGCGTCCCGCGCCTCTGAAGGTTCCCCGCAAGCTGTGTCCCGGGTCTGTCCCCATCCATCAGGCCTCGCTTCCTCATCTGCGACCCGGCCCGTAGCGGGCCCGCTCCAGGCTTCTCCTGCTCACGCTTGTCCGGTAGAAAGAGTCGGGTTTGGTGGCTGGGCGTCGGGATAGGAAACATCTTACAGGTTTGAGGGGGTTTTGGGGCCCCAGAACGCTCACCATACACACCCAGCAGCGCTTGAGTCTTCCATGCTCTGCTGCACAGCAGCGCAGGGCTGCCGTTCCCCAACTCAGAAACGGAGACGTTTCCTAGACACCTGAGCTCCCTGCCCCAGCCTGTGCAGTATCCAGTGTTCAGAGTCCCCAGGCTGGGCGGGATCGTGTGCAACCACCAGACACCTTCTTCTCGGGCCCTTATCCCTTAACAAGGTGGAGGCCCCCACCACAGCTCGTCCAGCTTTCGCCCAGGGCCCCTGTGGACAGAGACGTTCCCCGGGGACAGAGAGCTCGGGCCCCTGGGCTGACTGCTCTGTAGGCAGGGGCCTGATGGGTGTAAACCAGCCGTAGTTGGGCAACTCCCCACAGCATCCGAGCTCCGTTGACCTGGGATGGTCACCTTCCCAAGCTTCATTCCTTCACCGGTCAACTGTGGCAAGCAGGGGGTGCCCTGCTCACGGGGGGCGTGGGGAGGGCAGCTGGTCTGAGCACAAAGCTCGGCACGGCGGGCCCTCGTTGGCCGGAGCTGCAGGATGGTGTGAGCAGGCAGCCCCGCAGCTGTCGGCCAGCATTCTCCCACGAGCCGGCGTGGACCTGAGCCCCTGCTAAAGGCCACGGCGTCCCCCTCCAGCAGCCCGCTTACTGGCCTCTCGGTTCCAGGTTTCTCTGTTTAAAGAACAAAAGCAGCGCGTCGGTGGTGTTCACGACGTACACACAGAAGCACCCGTCCATCGAGCACGGCCCTCCGTTCGTGCAGCCTCTGCTCAACTTCATCTGGTTCCTGCTGCTGGCTGTGGACGGGTGAGCCCTTGGGTGCTCGGGGCTTGTGGCCGCGCTGGGCTCAGGGGGTCCTCTGGGACTGTCATGCAAACGGAGCCGGACCCCCTGTTGTGTTCCAGGGGCAAACTGACGGTGTTCACAGTGCTGTGCGAGCAGTACCAGCCGTCCCTGCGGCGGGACCCGATGTACAACGAGGTGAGAGGCGGGGGCCGCAGTGGGGCAGGCAATCTGGGGGGCGGGGGTGGGGGTGCACTCCCCAGTGACCCCGTGCCCCTGCCCTTCCAGTACCTCGACAGGATAGGACAGCTGTTCTTCGGTGTGCCGCCCAAGCAGACGTCTTCCTACGGGGGCTTGCTAGGTAAGGCCCAAGCAGGGTGCACCTGGGTGGGGGCAGGAGAGCCGCCCTGGCTGTGTCGCCCCTTGGCCTCCCCCCCGGGGGCTCTCTCTCCCCTGACGCTGTCGCTCTCCTGCGGCTCCGTGTCTCTGCCTGGCCTCGAAGTCCTTCTCCAGCAGACTCCCAGACACAGCTGAGAGGGTCCCGTTGGCCCTAGTTCGCCCTCTCCTTTGGCCACAGAGCCAAAGCGGATTTCTTCTTTTCTTATTCTGGTAAAATACACATATCCCAAAATTTGCTGTTTAACTATTTCTCAGTGTCCAGTTCAGGGGCACCATCCCCCAGTCCGGCTCCAGAACGTTCCATCCCCACATGGAGACCCTGTCCTCGTGATGCACAGACCCCTGCCCGCTCCCCCAGCCCCGGCCCTGCCATCTGCTCTCTGTGTCTGTGAGTCTGATGACTCCAGGTCCTTGTGTGGGCGTTCCCCGTGCGTGCCCTTCTTTGTCTGGCTTGTGTCCTTGGGGCTCGTCCCTGTAGGGGCAGGGGAATCGTTCCTCCCTTTAGAAGGCCAGCCCGTCCTCCGTGGTGTGGATGGACAGCACTGTGTCGCCCATCCCTCTGTGGGGGACCCCTTTTGCTGCTGTTAATATGGGGGCGCGTGCGTCTCTTTGAGCCCCTGCAGCCACTGCTCTGGGTAACACCCCTGAGGTGGGATTGCAGGGCACGGCGAGATTTGGTGTAATTTCAGACGCTGCCAGAATGTCTTCCATGGCAGCGGCCCTGTTCCCCGTCCCGCCAGCTGCGTACAGGGGCAGTTTCTCCACGTCCCCGCCATGTTTGCTGTTGTCTGTGCCTCGGTAGTGGGTGTGCGGCTCTCACCGTGGCTCTGAGTCCCGTCACCCTGACGATGAGTGGTGCTGAGCGTCCTTTCTTGTGCTTATTAGCCATTTGTATGTCTCTGTCCATTCAAGTCACGTGCCTGTTTTTGAGTCAGGGTGGTGGTTTCTCTGTACTGGATACTCATCCCTTGTCAGATATAAAATTCCCAAGTGTTTTCTCCCATTCTCTGGGTTGCCTCTTTTTTTTAAAGACTTTATTTTTTAAAAGCAGTTTTCAGCAGGGCATCTGAGTGGTGTATTTGGTGGTTGAGCATCCACCTCTTGGTTTCGGCTCAGGTCCTGATCTCAGGGTCATGACATCGAACCCCATGTTGGGCTCCGTGCTCAGCGTGAAGTCTGCTTGGGAATCTCCCTGTCCCTCTGTCCCTCTGCCCCGCCCCCTGCTCACGTGCACTCTCTCTAAAATAAATATAAAATGTAAATATAAAATATAAATAAGTAACTATTTTTAATAAGGTAAATTACAACAGTTTTAGCTTCCCGGCAAGACACAAAGGAAGGTGTATCCGTTTCCACCCCGGCCCCAGCTGTTCACGGTGTCCCTGTCTGAGTGGTGACCGTGTCAGAATCCTGGACCTGCACGGACACGGCATGTCACCTGAAGTTTGGGGTTCACATTGGGGATACTTTACATGCTCTACGTTTATAGGTTTGGACACACATGTCCACATTAGAGCCCTGCAGAGTTGTTTCTGTCCCCCAAATCCTGTCTGCCCACCTTGCACTGCCTTCTGTCTCTGGGGGCACTGCCTTGGGACGCACAAAATTCGAAATTTTCCTCCAGTCCAGCTTAGGTGTCTCTCCTCTATTGCTCCTGCCTTTGGTGTCAATCCCTAATGTCCTCATCCGGCCCAGGCCTGTGAGGCTCTTGCCCCATGTCGTCTTCTAAGAATTTTACTGGTTTTGGGTTTCCACGGTGGTCCTTGATCCCTGTAGAGGGTTTTTGTACCTGGTGTGAGGTAGGGGTCCAGTGTCCTGGCTTCGCTTGAACAGACCCGTTCCCCCGCGTGGTCTGGACACCCTTGTCAGAGATGGCTTGACTGCCATGCACGTGGGCTTCTTTCTGGGCTCTCTGTTGTGTTCTGCGGGCTTTCCGTGTCTTCGTGCCCATGCCATACTGCTGGGATTACTCTGTAGGAAGTTTTGAAATCAGGAAGTGCAAGCCCTCCAGTTTTGTTCTTTTTCAAGATCATTTTGGCTGTTTGGGTCCATTGCAATTCCATATACGTTTTAGGATGTTTTTCTTGCAAACAAGCCATGGGGATTCTGAAAGGGACGGCATGGAATCTGTGGATGGCATTGGGTGGCCTTGGTCTAGGCAGTGTGTCAAGCCCCCCAGCCCATTGACATGGGAAGTGCTTCCATGTGTTAATGACTTCAGTCTCTCTCCATGGTGGTCAGTGGTTTTCATGGGTGAGTCCTTCGTCTCCTTGGTTAAGGTCAGTGCCTAAGTATTTTAATCTTTTTGATGCTGTTGTAAATGGAATATTTTTATCATTTCTTTTCCAGATTGTTCATTGTTGGCGTAAAGAAACGCAGAGTGTTTTCACGTGCTGACTTTGTGCCCCCTTCCTTTGACGGATTCCCTTACTCCGACAGCTCCTTCCTGGAGTGATCGGGTTCTCTGCATATGAGACCATGTCCTACGCAGACAGATCGTGTTGCTCCTTCCTTTCTGCTGTAGATGCCTCTTCCTTCGTTCTCGTGCCCGGTGGCCCCGGCCGGAGTTTTCCAGGACTGTGTGGGATGGAGGTGGTGAGGGCGGGCGCCCTCCCCTCGTTCCCGCTCCTCGAGGAGGAGCTCTCAGTCCTTCACCGTCGAGGATCACGTTGGCCGGGGGGTTCCGAGACGGCGGTCAGTGCGTGGAGGTCGCGCCTCTCCTATTCCCGGTTTGCTGAGTGCTTGTACGCGAGCATCGGGTTTAGTCCAGCGCTGTTCCTGCATCAGTAGAGATGGACAGTTGTGTGGGCTTCCCCTCATTGTGCTGGCGTGGGGTGTCACGCTAGCGGGTTTTCAGGGGGGCCCTCCGTGCGTTCCACGAGTAAAGCCACTTGTTGTAGTGTGTTGTCCTCGCTGTGCTGCCGAGTCCCGCTTTCCAGAGATCCGTTGAGGGTGTAGCCTCTGTGTTCACAGGGGTCACTGGTCTGTGATTTTTCTCGTAGCATCTCTGGGGTTCTGCTGGCCGCGTTGGATGAATTGGGAAGCGCTCCCTCCCCCTCGACGGTGTTGGTCATTAAGGGTTTAGTAGAACTCACCAGGAAAGCCGTCAGGGCGTGGCTGTTCTTTGTTGGAAAGTTTTGATGATGGATCCAGTCTCCTTACTGGTTCAGAGGCCCATTTGGATGGTCACTTCTTTGTGACTTGGTCCTGGTGGGTGTTGGAGGCCAGGCCTCCGCCCCACGTCTGCCTGGCGACATGGTCTGGCCTTCCCCGAGGTCTCGTACAGACTTCTTCCCTCCACCAGCCAGAGGCCAGTTTAGTTGTTCTTCTGAATGTGGCTTTTCAGAGCCTGCATGTGGTGGTATTTTTGAGTTGATCGTGTTCCCCAGAGTTCATCGTTCACCCACATGCACCTAGTCCCACCTACACAGCCCTGGAGAGGGCTCCTGCAGCCCGACAGCATGGAGGCTTCCCTCCTCAGCTTCCTGCTGGGGGGACGTTGCAGAGTCACAGGTGGCTGGTCTGTGCAAGGGGCACGCGTCCTCCACTCAGATGCCAGCTGCTCCTGCTGGAGTGGAGGCAGCCCCAGGTGATGGGGGGCGGGGTGGGGGTTGCTGGTCCCACCAGGCTCCATGATGGCTCCCCGCCCCTTAGATCCAGGCGGCACCCTGCCCCAGGGGCCCTGCAGGGCTGGCCTGGGTGGGATTTGTGTCCTTGGAGCCAAACTACGCTCCATGGAAAGCTCTTTGGTCTGAGATGATTTCAAAAGTCGTTGGCGGCTGTTCAGCCTTGTGTGGCAGGTGCTTTAGCCCCATGCGGGCCTGGCCGGGCTGTGTGTCTGAAGCCCCGGTGCTGTTGCTGGGTCACTGCCGTCGCCCCTCACACAGGGGAGCTGACGCCGGTGTCCATTCATTTCCCACCGGAACCTCCGCCTTGCCCCTCCCAGTCCCAGGCCGCAAGTGGCATGTTCCTTGGACCCAATTTCATGGGCCGAGTCTGTGCAGACGACCTTGCTCACTTTTCTATTTGTTTCTTTTCATGGTGGTTTGGCTTCAGGGGACTTTCTGATCTCCTGAGTTCATATTGAATCGTTGTTCTTTGACTAAAAATTAGATAAGTGTCAGTGGTGGCAGCCCCACCATTTCTGCCTGGGAATGCGTCCTGACCTCTCTGTGAACCTGTGATGCACACGCGCGTGCCCGCTCAGCGGTGGCCTCCCCGTGACGGGGTTCTGAGGACGATTCTCCAGGGCTGTCTGGCGGCTGGGTTGTGTCCCATGGGTGGGCACTCGGGGTCTTTCCCCAGCTGCCAGGTCCTTACAGGCACGCTGAGCACTCCCTGGGACTCATGCCGTCCCAGCCCGGGAATGCGGCGGCTTGGCAGGTGGGGTTCCCCGGGCAGCCAGGGGTGCCGAGCGCGTGCACCTGCTGTGCCCCTGACGGCACCTGCGTTTGCTTCCAGGGAATCTTCTGAGCAGCCTCATGGGCGCCTCGGAGCAGGAGGGCGAGGACAGTCAGGACGACAGCAGCCCCATTGAGCTCGACTGAGCCCGCCCGCCCGGCCTGCATGAAGACGCCCTCGTCCCCGGGGCTCCCGCCGTGAGGCTCCCGCCACGGGGCTCCCGCCGTGGGGTCCCGCCTGAGGCGGCGGGGGCCACGTGGGCCTCGGCGCCGGCCCGGGGCTGCGGGGCCTGCGGCGGCTGTGCTGGGCCACCCTGCACCCCCAGACTGACCCACAATAAAGCACGGGCCTTGCTGCGCTACCATCCTCTTTCCCTGTCCTTTGTGTCTGGTTTGCTTGGGGAGGCGACCTGGTGTCTGGCACGCGCCCGCGGGCCCGACCCTGTCGCAGGTGGCGTGGGGGGCGGCCGCCGTCCCACCAGCCCTGCACAGATGTCCCGTGGGGTCCCAGAGAGCGTCTGGGTGGCTGCTCCAGGCCACACTGAGGCCACAGCCCCTTGGGGCAGCTCTTACAGCGGGAGCAGGATCCTTTCCACGTTTCGGGACGTGGTATTTATTTTCACTGGGTGATGGATTCCTTTGACCTGGAGTGGTAGGTGTTAACCTTGTGACCAGTCCAGGAGCGAGCAGATGTGCCCTTTCCCACTGACGCTGTACCAGATGTTCGCAGAGCAATGACGAGAGGGGAAACACTTTATTTTTTCACAATTAAAGTAAGAGTTGTAGATTAATACACAGTGATCATGCATGGGAAGGAGTGAGATATACACTCTCGTTGACTGTAAAATGGAATTTAAACGAAGGTTTGTGTTACTTGTTGAGTTGAAATAAATCCTTTATACTGGGTTTTGCGGCGCTCGTCCTTTCTGAGTGAGCTCCTGAGGCTGGCGGGCGGGGGAGCAGGGCCTGAGACCCCATCCGCAGTGGCCGGTCTGGGTCTGCCGCGCCCGCAGGGGGTGCTGTGGGCAGCTACGAGTGGCCAGTGTTGGGGTCTTGTGATTGGTGTGTAACTACGAGGTGGTGGTTTCTCTAAACGCGAGACCCCAAATCCAGGGGGTTCTGCCTTGTCACAGGTTCTAAGTGCAGGCCACCAGGGTGGGGGAAGGAGTGCAGAGTCCCCCCCTCCCCCACTGGGCAGCCCCCCCACCCAGCCCCGGGGCGCACTGAGGAGGCTGCTAGTAGAGGGAGCCCTCACCAGGGGCAGGCCCCAAGCCCACAGTGGGCCCCCTGCCTGGAGCCGTGATGCTTGTTCTGAAACCACGAAATGCGTGCAGCGCAGTCAGTGGGCAGGATGTTGGAGCAGCACTTGGGTTTTTCTGTGGAATTTGCCCCGGCCAGAATGGACAAACACAGAGCACGCACACCTGTGTCCCGCTATGCTCCTCCTGGTGGCGGCGTCTGTCTCGACCCTCAGCACGCGGAGACCTCCCTCCCCGGTCGGAGGGCCGCGGGGGGCCCGTGCACCTGATCCCACTTTCCCTGGGAGCACGGCCACGTTTTTCGTGCAGTTGTGAATGGCGCTGTCATTTTCTGGGAACGCGGCGTCCCGTGTGTAGCCGTGCAGGCCGCGCGTTGCCCACGTCTGTGCGGAGGAGCGCGAGGGACGCGGAGGCCGGCCCGAAGGCCACAGCCGCCAGCAGCCCGGTGTGCCGAGGCCTGTGAGGTCAGCACAGGGACCACCACCTGTGGGCCGGGAGCTTCCTGCCTCCTTGGGAGAAATTCTCCTGCCAGTGGTAAGTGTTTGTTTCTTTTTAACATGTTAGTGTCTTGGGCAGGACACCCTTGCGTCTGGTTCAGAGAGGGTCTAGAAGGCCAGTCCCCAAGAACGTGTGGCTGGGGCTGCTCCCCACAAGGGGAGGGGCAGTCCCGGGGACCTCTGGCTTTTCATTTCCACCTAGGAGGAGACCCCCTGCCTCTGGGGCTTGAGTGTCCTTGTTTGGAAGCGGGGTCAACAGGCCAGTGATTGTGGGTGGTGGCGTCTGGCACGGCTGGGGAGGGCGTACCTGCCTGGGGCAGAAGGGGGCAGGGGCCCTGGGTGACCCTGGGACTGTCCTACCTCCCCGGCCTGGCTCTCTTCGGGCCTGGAGCTTAGATGGGAGTGAGGGGGTCGCTGCTGTCCTCTTTTGACCCTGCAGCTGGTCCCCCCCATCCAGGTTTACGTGATTCTGAGTGGGCCAGCCCACGCTCAGGGGCAGCAGGGGGATGGGGTGGTGGGAGTCGGGCCCACAAGGACAGGCAGAGGCCCTGGAGCACCCTTCTGGGGACGTCCGCACTTCATGGTGTGTATGAGAGGCCAGCAGGTAGGTCCTCCTAGGGACCCAGAGCCCACACCCTAGCTCCTGACCTACATAAGGGGCCACTATGGAGCAGGACATGAGGGCTGGCGTGACAGGACACCCTGCCTTGGGGATTCCTGTACCTCTCAAGGGCTGGTCCAGGGCCGTCTGAGGGTATGGGAGGGGGGCTGAGGTATCACCCAGCAGGTACCCCTGCTTCTGCTGCTTCTGTCCCCCCAACGCTCCACCGAGGGTGGACAGGGAGCCAGGGCCCCTGGGGAGGATGCCCGAGGGTTGTAAGTGCCGGCTGGCCGGTCGCACATTGGGTCCTGATGGGGGACACCCTGGGCTTCCATCTTCTAAGGGCTCGGTGGCTGGTGGTGGCGGGGGGGGCCGGCGGTCAACAGTCAGGAGCTGCCTCTCCCTTCTCCCTCCCCATCCAGGCATGCTGGGGCCCAGTGAGCTGCAACTCCCCGGTGCCTCGGACCCCCAGGCCCTCAGGCATATGCCACGTCAGCTGGTTGAGGACAACGATGCTGTGCCCCGTGCTAGCACCCAAGACCCCACGACTGACACACAGCAGGTAGCTCAATAAATACTTGTTGACAGAGACTTGAGGGAAGGGCAGGAGGGGGAGGGGAGGCATGCAGGCCACCCGCTGTCCCCACAGCCCAGCCTCCTGCTCAGGGGCAGGGTCCTGCTCAGGCGGGCAGGGGGCAAGGGCAGGTAGGGAGGGGCTGCCGGGCTGCCCTGAGCCAGGAGGCCGGGCCCAGGCCTCAGAGGAAGGGTGGTTCAGTGGAGGGGTGGGGGGGGGGAGGTGGGGGGAAGGGCGGCAGGGGTCACAGCGGTGGGCAGCAGCATGGTGGGGTCTGAGAGCAGGTCAGGCCGGCCTGCAGTGAGGTTCCAGAGAAAAGGGTCCTAGTGGCTAAAGCTCAGGCCCCACGTGGCCTTGTCCGGGGCTGCCGCTTGGGGCCAGGGCCACGAAGCTGGTTCCTCCATCTGGCAGCCCCCCAGTCTGGCCGCTGCCTCCTCGAGGGCCACTTCCAACAAGTCCGGTTCCCTCGGGCCTCCAGAACCGTCTCTCTTTAGGGTTTATGCTTGAAGTGCGCTTCCACTGGAAAAGGACAGGCGTCCAGCCAGGTCATAGCCACCCAGGAGGTGCTGGGCTCGGTCCCTGCCACCCCACCCGCACTCACCTGCATATTCCTGGGGCAGCATCGGCCTGTCCACGACCTTCCGGAAAGCCTCCACCCAGGCCCGCTGCTCCATCTCCGTCTCGCAGGCCAGCAGGAACCTGCGCTCTGGCGTGACGATGGTGATGCCGTGGGGCCAGTGGTGGCCCTGGGTGGACGGCGGGAGCCCGTCCAGCACCGTGTAGCCGCTCTCCTTGCTGCCGATGAAGACTTCCCCGCGAGCAAAGGCATCCTGTGGGCAGAGGCCAGGCAGCCCCTAGGCAAGGGGGCAGCTGTGCTCCTAGTGGGGGAAGCCCAGACCCATCCCCACCGCCTGCAGCCAGCAGACAACAGCTGGTCTCCACATTGTAGGAGCGGAGACGTCCACCCTGCAAGGGCCCTAACTGACCTGGGCCGAGACCCTCCCTGACCCCCTTACCAGAGGGTCTTTGAAGTACATGAGCCTCCGGTCATCCATGGTGAACCAGCGCTTCCGGAAGCCTTCTGTTTGCTGTGGGTCAGAGAGTGCCGGGGTCCCGCCGGTCAGCCTGAGGCAGGGCACCCCCACATGCGTTCACTCATCCTTCGCTCATTTGTGCTTTCTGTGGGTGGTGCCGCGTCCTGCTCTGCCACGGGGCTGCCCCCAGGGCCTTTGCACATGCTGTTCCTCCCAGGTACGTGCCCTCCCCTCCCCACCACACCAGTTCCTCCTCCTCGCTGGTCTCCCGTCCTTAGAGCCCATCTAGGTTGTGAGGCTACCCCTTCTACACGTCCACGAGGCAGGGAAGGGGCCGAGTCTGCCCTTCTAGGGACCGATGGAAGGGGGCAAAGGCACGAGGCAGGCTCGGCCCAACCCAGAGCCCCACAGTCCTGGCTCCACAGGGTCCCCGCTTACAGAAGGTTGTGGGGTCCAGGGCCATCCACACCAAAGTGATGTGTTGGAAGTCCTTGCCTGGGACTGTTGCTGGCACTCTGACTCTCCACGGCCACCCCAGCCCTGGGTAGCTGAGACCCTAATCTCCGAGGGGCTCGGACCAGCCGGTCAGACCCACCTTGGGCCCCGTTTTCTCCATGTAGCCTTCCTTCAGGTAGTTCCGGGAGAGCTTCGGTACCAACTAGGGCAGAAGACAGGCTCAGGCCTGGGCCCTCCCAGTCACTCTCCCCCAGTGCGTCCCCGGCACCCTCCGCCCCCCGCCCCGGCTCGCTGTTGCTGAGCTGACATGCCCCAGAAGAAAGGAGGGGGTACATGGAGACCCTTGGCCAGCGCCCCGGCCCCCAGCGGATACAAGCCACCAGCACTTACGTCGGCATCGCTGGCCCCGGGGAAGGCCACCTGCAGGTAGTGGAAGCGGGCGGCTCGGAGCGCGTTGAACCAGTCCACGATCTCCTGCGGGTCAGAGCGGGTGTCAGCCCTGAGCGCTGCCCCCCTGTGTGCCAGCCGAGGGCAGCCATGAACACAGGTGGGAGGTAGACCTGCTGGGGGATGGTCCCGGGGGCAGCCTGGGTGGACAGCGATGGCTCCACACAGGAGCCAGGCCGTGCTAGGGCCAGCCGGCCTGGGATGGGCAAGGGACAAACGGGGGGGGGCTGATGTCCAAGCCAGCCGGCCCAGGCCCTGATGCGGCTTCAGGTATGGGGTGATTCTTCTCTCCAGTGGGGTTATTTTTACAAACCAAAGATGTTGCCCAGAGCAAGGCTCATCTATTCTTAAATCCACCCAGAGCTGCTGCCTCCCATCTCCAAAGGAAGGAAGAGCGCTGCTCTGTGTGAGCCGAACCCTTGCTGGACAGGGTGGGCCCGCAGCCCCTCCCTCTCCTGCTGCCGTGCAGAGTCCCCCACCGACCAGACGCTGGAGTCTGCCCCACTTGGGTGAGCCCAATACCTCCTTCCCCTGCCAACACCGGGCCATTGCCAGCCACCCAGCACCCGCACGCCTCTAGGGCTCTGGAGCCCACTCCTGCTCGCGGGGTCATCCCACACCAGACCATACTGGAAATGATGTCTCCTCACCACCCCCACCTGCTGCATGCCCCCCAACCCCCAGGAGCTGGCCATACCTCCTCACCAGCCCTGCCCTGCAGTGTGCACCCCAATGCTGTCTTCCCCACCTAGGGCACAGGGTTCCCAATCCGGGCTAGGACGTACGCTCTGGGCCCTACCCACAGCCCTCTTCGCCCATGGTACATCCAGCCGCATCCCGGTCACCAGTGAACTCTCCAGTCCCTCCCCTGGGCTTAGCAGGCATCATCTCCTGCCTGCTCCCCAGCGCGGGACTCCCTCCGGTCACTGGAACTGCAGCAGCTGGACAGGTCAGTGAAAGTTCAACTTCGGCCGTGACAACTTCCCAGCAAACCACTGCCCCTCCAATAAAGACACAAGTCCACAGCCCAGCTACAGGCCCTACGGGCTCTCCCCAGCCCAAAGGCCCTTCCTTTCTTGCCAGCCTCAGCCTTGTCAGCTGCTCAGGTGTGTCCTGTTCCATCTGGCCACAGGGCCTCTGCACATGCTATCCCAATACCTGCCACCACCCTTGGGTTGTGGTCCACCCCCATTATGCACAGTCACTGTGCCCAGCCCTCAGTACAAGTAGGACTCTCTGACTCCTGCCTGTGTCTACTGGCGAACTGTGTAGTCACTCACAGAAGCCAGAGCCATGGCAAACAGGCTTACCTGTATCTAGGCACGGGGCCCAGCCCGGGCAGGTGCCATACCACAGCCCTCTGACCCTGGGGGAGGCTGCTGGGCACGCACAGCCGCAGAGTATCATGCCACACACAGAGAAGGTCCCTGGGCTCGGGGTCCCAAAGATGACGAGGGTGGAGGCTTCTAGATAAAGCTGAAGATTGGCACATGTGCCTTCAGCCATGTCTCACCTAAAAGCTGTTAATACCGCATGTCATCTTCCAAAACCAGGTCAGAAAGAAACAGAAAATCTGGACATACCGATTACTAGTAACAAAATGAAATCTGTAACCGAAGAACTCAAAACACACAAAAGTCTAGGACCGGATGGCTTCACCAACGAATTTTACCAAACACTTAAAGAGTGGAGAGCTATTCTCAAACCATAGCAAAAAAAAATAGAAAGGAAGCTTCCAGATTCATTCTGTGAGGCCAGCGTTACCCTGATAGCAAACCAGACGCACAGTGAAAAAAGAGCAACAGGTCCGTACCCCGATGAACACAGACGCAGAGACCCTCAGCAGCTTCTAGCAAACCCAATCCAGCAAGACACTGAAAGGGCTGCTCACCCCAAGTAGGTTTCTTCAGGGATCCAAGGATGGCTCAATATTTGCCAGCCCGTCAGCCAGACTGGTCGCCTCAACAAACACTTAAAAACCACAGACCATCTCAATAGATGAAGAAAAAGCAAAGGAAAGCATTTGACAAAGTACAACGTCTTTCACAATGAAACCAAAGGGGTTAGACGGTCGAGTGTCGACATGAGAGGCCTTGTTGTGCAACAGGCCTCCCCCTGCCCTCGCGTGCTGGAGGGAAGAGCAGTGCTTTCCCCTACGACCAGGAACAGGGATGACAAGAGGGACAGTAGTAACTGGAAGCTCTATGGAGAAATGAGCTCAGGGAAGTTTCGTGACGACTTTGCGTTCTCTGCATGACTTAAAAGACTAAGACTTTGGGGGCACCTGGGTGGCTCGGTTAGTTAAGCCACAATCTGGGATCGAGTCCCCGTGTTGGGCTCCCTGCCAAAGAAGAGGCACGTTTCCCCTCTCTACCCCGCTCATGCTGTCCCTTTCTCTCTCTCGCTCTCAAAATCTTTAAAAAAACAAACTAGTACTTCTAAGGAAAACAGTAAGCAGGAATTAAAAGCTACTATTACTATAACTTGTTTGTAATTGCAAATCTTTCTTTATACCTACCTTAGGAAATACTGCATTTAACAGAATGACTGTGTCTTGGGGCAACAGTGTGTACAGATGAAACACTGTGACACTGACCACCAAAAGGGGGTTGTGCAGACAGCTGTGCAGGGACAGGGTTTCTGCACGTTACTCAAGTTAAACTACTATAAATTCGATTTAGAAGATTATAAATTTAGGATGTTAAATGTAATCCCCATGGCAACCAGGAAGAAAAGAGCTACAGAAAATACACAAAAGGAAATCAGGAGGGAATTCAAACATTGCACATGAACTAAACACAGAAGACACCAGGATTCCAGCAAACAAGGGAGAAGAAGCTGCAAGCCACACACACACAAAGGGCACAAGACAGAAGATGATGAGTGAATCGGCAAACCTTGAGCTGGACGGACTAAGAAATTGACTCAAGTCACGACAGTCGGACACAAGGCTGGGGACGCTGCCACCAGAAATGAAAAGGTCTAGGAG
Source organism: Mustela erminea (assembly GCF_009829155.1). NCBI lineage: Eukaryota > Metazoa > Chordata > Mammalia > Carnivora > Mustelidae > Mustela > Mustela erminea. Next base: position 25,110,741 of record NC_045633.1, read on the forward strand.
AGCGTGCCGGGAACAGCCGTGCACCAACAACGGGGTCACCTCGGTGAAGTGGACATGTTCATGGAAACGGAAAACCCACCAGGACCAAATCACAAAGTGACCGTCCAAATGGGCCCCTGAACCAGTAAGGAGACTGGATCCGTCTCAAAACTTCCCAACAAAGAACAGCCGTGCCCCGACGGCTTTCCTGGTGAGTTCTACTAAACCCTTAGTGACCAACACCGTCCTTCCCAAACTTTTCCAAAACAACCGATGGGGAGGGAGCGCTTCCTAACTCACCCTGTACGGTGTTGGTATCGTGCCCAGCATAGCCTGGAGACCGACGTGACACAAATACAAGACCGCACGGACCAGTATCCCTTGTGAACACTGATGCGAAAATCCTCCACAAGATACTCACAAACAGAATTCAGCAGCATATGAGGGACTACCTACCACGACCAAGTGAGATTTAGTCCTAAAATCCAAGGGATTCTCCGCATGGAACTGAAGAAGGCAGTACACCACATGAACAGAAGGAAGGAAAAACGGACCTCGCTCATCTTAGTTGATAAAACATTTGACAAAACGCACATGGAATATCTGGGAACCCAAGTAGCCAAGAATCCTAAACAAGAACAAAACGGGAAGAGCTTGGACAAAGTCACAGTAGACTGTGACTATGGCACCGGCATAAAGACAGACGTGGGCCAGTGCACTAGAAGAGAGCGCCCAGAAATCGGTCTCCTTGGTTGAGAAAGTGCATCAGCACTAACTAGGAAAGGACAGTCTTCGCAGCCGCGCTGGGAAACCTGGATATCCACGGGCAAAAAAATGAAGTTGGACTCAACCTCACATCCCGTATTAAAAAACTGGAGGGGCACCTGGGTGACTCAGGTCATGACCTCTGGGTCCTGGGATCGAGCCCCAAGTCTGGCTTCCTGCTCAGCAGGGAGTCTGCCTCTCCCCCTCCCCCCCAACACCCCTGCCCACCCTTGTGCGCTCTCTCTCTCAAATAAATAAAATCTTTAATAAATTTAACTCAGTGGATCAAGGTCCCAAACATAGAACCCAAACCGTAGAAATCTTAGAAGAAAATGAGGCAAGAGATTCATGACGTCGGATATGGCAAGGATTTTGTTGCTCTGATACCACAGGCCCAGGCGACAGAAGAAAAAGACAAATTGGACTTCATGAAAAATAAAAAATTTTGTGCTTCAGGGGACACTATCCACAGAGTGAAATGCAAGCCCCAGACTGGGAGAAAACGTTTTCAGGGCACAGATCTGATGCGGGCCCAATACCCAGGAAGCAGAAGCCCTACAGCTCAACGCCAGAAGCAAACAATGCAAATCCGAACTGGGCCAAACGGGACCCGGACAAACCCTGCTCTGGAGATGAGCAGACGGCCGAGCGGGGTGTCCAGGGGGTGCTCACGTCTCCTCAGGGAAGCGCAGGCGAAAGCAGTTCACACCATGGTGGCTGCCCGAAGCCAGAAACGGGGGTTGGAGGACGTGGAAACACGAGAGCCCTCGTGCTCTGTTGGCGGGAACACAATGTGTGGACTGCAGGGGGGAGGGTCCTCCAAATATTAAACCATCGCCAGGGCGCCTGGGTGGCTCAGTGGGTTAAAGCCTCTGCCTTCGGCTCAGGTCATGATCCCAGAGTCCTGGGATTGAGCCCCGCATCGGGCTCTCTGCTCAGCAGGGAGCCTGCTTCCTCCTCTCTCTCTGCCTGCCTCTCTGCCTACTTGTGACCTCTCTCTCTGTCAAATAAATAAATAAAATCTTTAAAAAAAAAACCAAACCATCGCCAAGTGATCCCACAATTTCACCTCTGGCCACATAATCACAGGAATTGAACATAGGGGCTCAGAGGTATTGTAGCCCAAGTTCATAGCGGCAGCCATCAGGAAACCACCAGGTGGGAGCAGGCCCTCTCCCCGTCAGGGGAGCAGCCGGCAGACTGTTCTGCGTGCACACGACAGACCACTCAGCCTCGGAGCAGCCAGACCCCTGTCCTGTGGGGATGAGCCCCGAGGACCCCAGCCAGACAGAAAGACATACCCGGGGGCCCCACGGATACGAGGACCCAGAGTTGTCAGGCTGACAGACACAAAGGGTAGACAGCGGGGCCTGGGCTGGGGGAGCAGGTAGGGATCCATGCGTCACGGGGACAGGATAGAACATTCTGGAGCCGGTGGGGGAACAGCTACACGATGCATGTGCCCAGACCCAGATGCTTGAACATCATGATAATGGTGAGTTTTAGGTTATTTGTACACACAAAGAAAGGTTGCCAGACCCTGTCTCTAAAATGTCGCAGACACATTTCGCCTTTTAACTCACAGGCCATGTTGCAGAGGTAAAAATGGAAAACCAAGTGATGAGGAGGAGGGGCCACCCGTGCCGAATAGACAGATCTGGCGGGGTTGGCGGGGGACTCCTGGCCCCCTCGCCCTGCAGAGCATCTGGGAGGGAGGCGGGTGTGTCGGCCACAGAGCAGGACATGGCACACGCGGCCCCAGCCTATCACCTTCTCCCCCGTGGGCTCCAAGTCTGCTCCGCGGCAGGGGAGGGCAGGGTGGGGCGCTCCAGCTCCCTGCCCCCACCAACCAGCCCGGGCACCCACCTTCCCGTCCTCGTGGTAGACAAAGATGTTACGGGTACTGTTGTCCTTCAGGTAGGTGACCTGCAAGCCGTGGGGGTGGCCGATCTTGGCGGGCTGGAAGGTGGCGTTCAGATGCTCGATCTTCATGATAGCCTTGGGCTCCTTGGCCTGGAAGCAAGGCCGTGCCTTAGCCCCAGGTGGGCCTGTGGGTGCCGGCAGTGCTGTGTGGCTTTGGGGAAGTTACTTACCGTCTCTGGGCCTGGCTTCCTGATCTGTAGGTCTAGGGTAACAGCATCGCCCTCCCCGGGGACGAGGAAGGGGTATGTTCAACTCCTAGGCAGACTGCTCCTCTCCCCTTCGGCACACCACTCCTGTCTGGTGTGGCGCCCCACCCCCTCCTGTCCTGCCAGCCCGGCTCTCCTCTCCATGGGCGGACTGCCCTGCGGATGCCCTCTGCCTCTGTCACTGGGGATGTCCTGACCTGGAGCTGGTCTGTGGGGGGCAGGGCCGGGCCAGTCACGGCCTTCGGAGCCCACCTGCCCTTTCCCCCTCACTGCCTGGATGACCCTCTCAGGCCTGGGAGTCCCAGCAGTACCAAACCAAACCTGGCCCCAGGGAGCAACTGTGGCCAAGGGGTGGACAGACAGGTGTCCCCACGGGAGGGGGCAGCCACTCCAGGCCAGGCGTTGCTTGAGGGCAGCTGGGGACAACATTCAGCCACTCAGGCCCTGTGCTGCGCTCACATCGTTTCTGTTGAAATACTTCAGCGAGCCTTCCCGTTCCGTCAGCACAAACTTCCGGCTTAAAAACTGCCCGTTGTCCCGGCCCCGCTTCCAGAGAAAGCCTTCTCGGTATCCTGGGGAGAGACCAGGCGTGGGTCAGAGGGTCAGAGTGGACCAGAGTGGAGGCTGTTGTCCTGACCCACACAGAGGGTGTAGGCAGGAGGGCTCCAGCCAGCTGGCCAGACTGCTGGCCCGGGGACCCGTCGGCCTCAGGGCTGCGAAGTCTGGTGGGCGCAGGCCCGACACGTTCACGGCGCTGGGACCCGAGGCCACCCCTGCTCCAACAGCTGCCCCCCGCCGCTTGGGGTGTCTTCCTTCTTTCTGGAGACATCCCATAACAAACACAGGACGGGGAGCGGTGTGCTGCCCTGTGTGCAGGCCCATGGTGAACGTGTGAGGTGCACCTGTGTGGCCAGCCAGGGTGGGTGCAGAGCAGACTAAGGTGCCCACAGCCAAGTCCTCAGTGCAGCACAGGGATAGGACTCAAATATGTCTGGGGACAGGCAAGGGTCCTGAACTGCCCGGGGGTGGGGGGCCAAGGCTATCACAGGCAGGGGTCCTCGCACTTGGAAGGGGGAAGGAGAAGGGAGCATGGAAACCAGAGGTGCGGGGAGCAGCCGGCCCTGCCCAGCCCTCCACTCCAGCCCCTGACTCTGTGGGGCTCCGAGCTCAGATGCACCAGTCAGGCTGCAGGTTGGAGGCATGAGCCCTGTGGCCTGCTGTTCCTGCAGCTGTCAGAAGGGATTACTGCTGCCGTGCCACCGTGACTTCCTCCCATCACGCTCCTGTCGGTGACGCCCATTCCAGTACCTTGGCCCAAGGAGCTTGACCTGTGTGTCCCCACACTGTCCCTCCACAGGGCTGGGGCGGGAGAGGCGGCTGCCGCACTCCGAGCTCAAACATGCCCACCAGGACCAAAGCTCTGGGGACACCCACATTCCTTGGGTGTGTTCCTCGGGGCCTCGCAGGTCACAGGCGGGGTCTGTGGTTTCCATACAGACCACCCAGCAGTCATACCTGGGTTTCAGGGCACCCCCCACCCCAGGGAACCCGTCCCACGGCAGCAGGGGCTCCCAGCGCTGTGCGGCGCCCACCGAGGCCAGCCCACGATGGGAGGAGAAGACTAGGCCCGATGGGCGGTCCGTGCTGGTGCAGGCTGTGCGGCCGAGGCAGAGCCCAGACTGACAGCCACAGCCAGCTCACGTGCCGGACGCCCCCTCGAGGCCCTGATCCATGCCCCGCCCCTGCAGCCCGGCAGCCCCTCCCTGACACCACAGACACAAGGAGCTATTTTCTGTTTCTGAGACATGCGGCCATAAAGAGGCGGCAGCCTGGCATCGGGGAGGGGGCAGCTGGTGCCTCTCAGTCTGTCGTGGGACAGCACCAGATGGGGCCTGTCCCCTCCCAATGCTGAGGAGCCTGGACCCCTGGGCCCCCTGCGTACAGCAGCAGCAGCAGGCACAGCCCCGCTCTGTGCACAGGGAGCAGGGCCACCACCAACCAGGTCCTCAGGCCCACATGGGGCCTACCCTGAACGAGCACATGAGCAGTCCGCCCAGGCTGAAGCCCAAGTCCGCTGGCCTGCAGGTCGGCCTCGCCATGGACACAGGGGAGGGCTCACGGGCAGCTTCTGCACAGCTGCTGGAGCCCTGACACCTGCAAGGGGGGGACCCACCAGTACCTCTGAACGGTGCCCAGGGCGAGGCCCTGGCCAAGCACATGAGCCCTGGTGGCCCCAGAAGGACTTCCAAGTCGGCATCCTCCTTGTACAGGAGGGAAACTGAGGCACAGAGATGCGAGGTCCTGGTCCAAGGTCACCTTGCTAGCCAGCACTGACCTTCGGCACTGGCTGGGACTCCTGGCCCGCAGGCCCCCTTGCCCAGCCACCCCCACCCCTGCCGCCTGCCTTGACTGCCGGGCCCAGCAGGTGGCAGCAGCGTCTCAGGCCCTGACAGGCAGCGGGCCGGGGGTGGGGACACGGCACAGCCGGCCGGCCACCCCACACTCCCACTGGCACAGGCTGGGCTGGAAGCCTCGGGTGGAGGGAAGTGCTGGCTCCAAGTCCGTCTGGCTCCTGGGCCGTGTGCACCCGCCAGCCAGCCGCCAGGAGGCCTAATTTCAGGCACCGCGACAGTGGCAGCAATATTTTCAGAAAGGCGCTGGCCAGGGTCCCTGACTTGGCCCCATCCAAGGGACACCCGTTTGGCCCTCCGCCCGAGCCAGCGGCCTGCCTGTCACACTGGGGGGCCCCTGCGGACTCTAGGGCTCCATGCTGTCGTCTATACAGCCTCAGGGTCTTTGTGCTGCCCCCCTCCCGCACGCCCCTGCCGACCGCACCCCTGCCAGAGGGGTCTCCCCCAGCAGCTCGCACTGGACAGGACCCAGCGGTGCCTCCTGAAGCGTAGGCCTGCAGCTGGGCCATTTCCTTTCCTCCCAAAGGAGCGGCCAGTCCGGGGCAGAGGTCAGATGCTTCACTCCGCATTCACTGAGCACCTACGGTATGCCCACGCCTACTACATGCTGGGCCCTACCCCAAGCCAGCACCCACTGCGTGCCAGGCGCACCTGCTTGGGAGCTGGCAGGGCCGCCCTGCTCCCTGGGGCCTCCCCGGCTGCCTCCTCCTGGAAGCCTGCCTGAGGAGCACCTAGAGGAAGCACAAGGAACCTCAGCACTGTCCGTGGGGACCGGAGGCCACTGTTCCCCCAGAAATGGCCAAACCCTGCCACGAAACAGCCCACCCCAGGCGCAGGCACACGCACAGGCACGGCGCTCCCTTTGCCGGAGGCCCTGCAGGACGGTGGGGTCACTTCGAGACCCCGTCTCAATCAACGAGGAACCGCCACGTGCTTCACACACGACCCAGAAATCCATGTTCACGTGGCCTTGCTCTGAGGGGCAGGAGGGCTCCCTGGGTGGCTCACACCACGGGTTGCCCTCCCAGGGCAAGAGACAGGCACCCATGCCATGTGGCTTCTGCCAGGGGATGCCGGTTAAAAGGTGTCCTCTGGGCATAGAGCCAGGACCTGGGGAGACACCAGGGAAACTGAGGCCCACTTTGATCACCTTCCCAGAAGCACCAGGACCTGGTTTCAGGCTTATAGGTTCTGTTCCCTGAGAGGCTGACCCGGGGGCCCAGCACAACCTCCTGCATGGCCAAGTCCATGTGCCCCAAACCCAGTCCCCACGCAGAAGACGCTGCCAGGAAGTGGCCAACAGCAAATCCAGCAGTGGGAGGGCGGGGAAGCACATCTGGCTGAACCCCACAGCGCCTTCCCTTGACTAGGCCTGCCCTAGCCATCCCAGGGATGCCTCAGGGACGCTGGGCACCCCACACCTGACGTCAGTGTTTCCAACGACGACCCCGAAGGGGAAACTGAGGCACGGGGGGGGCGGGCTCTGTCCCTCAGGGAGCCCTGGCCCCGCAGCCCTCTGGGGCTCTCTGTCCACCCGCACCACCCCACCCCAGGGAAACTCAGGACAAAGGCGGGGCAGGGCGGCAGCTCTGGGACCAGCCCGGCTTTGCACAGACAGGAGGCAGGGGGAGGGGGTCCGAAACCTCACCAGGAAGTGCTGTGTCTGTTGGTGACTGGGGGCGGCCTAGGCGGCCTGGCCCTCGGGACAACAGGGGGCATTGTCTGGTCTGTGAAAGGCGGCCACTGAGGCTGTGGATCGAGGCGGGGCAGTGTGCGGAGGGAGCCAGGAGCGGCTGTCTCCAGGGTCACCCCTGTGAGCTGGGCCGGGGCGGGGGCCCTTCTCTCCACACACCCGTGACCTTGACCGAGGGCAGGGTGCACCAGGCTGGTGCCCCCTGGAGCCCCGGGCCCTGCAGCCTCCCCATGGCCCTCACTCCCTGACACCAGCTGATGCCTGGCCTGTCGGCGCTCTGAGGCACACGACCTGAGAGAAGCCATGGCAGGGCCCCAAGCCCGGTGGTCACCCCGGATGACACTACTACTCCCACTCCCGTCTGCCCCACGACGCCTCTGAGCACACACGCCGGACGCTGCTCAACCTTGACGTTCCCGAGGACTGCTGGTCAGTCACTCTGCTCAGGGTTCCTCCGGTGGGGTCTGTGTGGCGTCTCCTCAAGGCCAAGGCGAAGCTGTGCGTCTTGGGCAGGAACGCTACAGTCCGGGCACCGGCGCCCCGTCCAGACCAGGGGAGGCGGGTCCGGCAGCTCTCGGCCAGCCGGGCCCTTTCCTCCAGCCCAGGGCACATCCAGGGGAAGATACTTCCAGATAAGCATGTTTCGTGTGCCCTCCCCCCCACCCCCACAGCTTCCTCGGATTTTGGTGCCTGGCGTGGTCCAGACCACACCTGTCCTGCTGGGGCCTTCGCCCGCTGATGGCCCCCTCTCCCCATTTCTTGCTCGGACAGTGGACCTCCCTCTGCTGTCAGAAGGCCCAAGCCCTCCTCCCTCCCTGGCCCACGCCTGCCACAGGCAGAGCTCACAGCCTTTCCTCTGTGACCCGTCTTGTTGCCCTCACATCCAGCTTTGGTGCCTGGAGCCCTTGCTCGCGGGAGGCCCGGCGGGACAAGCTGTGGGTGGCACGGCCCACGCCCACCATGCCCCCTGCAGGTCCCCGTGGCCTCTCCAAGCCGTGGGCCTCACGTGGCTCCCAGGGCCGGAGCCATTCCTGAGACCCTCTCCCTTCCTCCTCGTGGGAGGGGCCAGGTGGGCATGTCCTGCCCCTGCCTGGGACAGGGCTCTGACAGTAGCAAGAGCCCACAGGAATCCCCTGGTGCTTCCGCAGGGTCAGGGAGCCTCGGGGGTGTCCCCGGTGCCCCTGCTCCTCCCCTCCGCCAGACTGGGGTTGGCGGCAGGGAGCTCCGTGGGGCTGGGGGCCTGCCCCCTGCCACCCCTGCGCTGCATGGGCTTTGGGTCTAGAGGCACCTGGCTGGCCAGGCCTCAGAGGTTGTGGGGCGTGGGGCCCCAGGAGGGCACATGGGGGGCACCAGGGAGGCTTCTGCCACGAGCAGCCGTTTGGGGCCAGCGGGCCCCTCCCCACAGGATGGTGGCTGCGGCAGACCTGGCTGGAAGCAGGTGGGATGGAGCCCCGGAGGGCTGGAGGGGCTGACAGAAAAGCCACGGCTCCGAGCCCCTGGCTCAGGGCCTACCCCATGTCCCTCCTGCCGTCCCCTCTGTCCCCAGCCCGACGTCTCACCGCTGCCTGAGAGGAACAGTGGCTGATGGCACCAGGAGCTTAGAGGAAGGCCTTCTACTGGGGGACCCAGGACAGGAAGGCAGGAAGGACCCCAGCTCGTCAGGGGGTCAGTACCACCTCCAGAGCTCCGGGGGCAGGAGGCTGAGGGGGACACCTGGCCCTCACAGGCCCTCGCACCTGGAACGGACCCAATCATGCAGGGGAGAGGTCTGTCGGTGCTGCTGCCCTGTGTGCACCCCCTACTTCTGGAACCCAGACCCTGCTTCCTCCCGAGAGGGCAGCTCCAGGACCCAGAGGCAGGCCCATATCCCACCTCCCAGCCTCCGTGACTGGGCCCCATGGCGTGCCCACTCAGTACCACCTGGGCCCAGGCCCTCCCACCAGCAACTGCTCCCCCTGCACACAGCCCAGCACAGGGCCACCTCCCCAACCAGCCAGGGTGCCCAGTGCAGCCCTGCTATCCCCACGGCACCCGCCCCGTCTGAGCTGGGCTGCTGAGGGCTGTGGGACCTGAGCACAAGGCCACCAAGCTGGGTGTCGGAAGGACCAGACATGGGCCCAGACCAATTAGCCCCTCCTCCAGATTTGAAATGAATCTGTCAGTGCCAGGACTGGGGAGGAGGAGTACAGAGACCAACACCGAGGGACAGACAGACAGGGACAGAGAGGCAGAGACACAGGGACAGACAGGGACAAAGGGACAGGGAAAGAGGAATGGAGACAGAGGAAGAGACAGGGACAGAGACACAGAGAGGAACAGAGAGAGACACAGGGACAGAGACACAGACAAAGACAGGGACAGAGGACAAGAGAGGAACAGAAATACAGAGACACAAAGAGACAGGAACAGAGAAAGAGAGACAAGGGCAGAGAGATACACAGAAACAGAGACAGAAGGACAGGCAGAGACAGAGAGAGACAGAGACCCAGGCACAGGGACAGACAGGCAGGGCCAGAGGGAGAGGCACGGAGACCAGGGGGGCACAGAGTGCCGGGCCTCACCTGCGGAGTAGGGCTCCTGCTTGTCCGGGTGGGTGAACTCTTGTCGCTCGTACTTGGCCCGGATCCACTGCTCACGCAGGAGTCTGGGAGGAGAGAGAGCGTCATGCTGGGCTGGACCTCAGGGCTCCTGGAGGCTGCTGGCGCCCCGTGGGCAACATGCGTGTCCACCACCTTCGGAAAGGGGAGCTAAAGGGCTGCCAGCTTTCACGTTTAAAATTGTCTGCCAAATAGTTTTACTACTAAAACCTCTCCTTAAAAACAAGTCAGCTGGGGTGCCTGGGGGGCTCAGTCAGTTGGGCATCTGACTCGATTTCAGCTCAGGTCACCATCTCAGGGTCGCGTGCCTGCGTGGGGCTCTCGCTCAGCAGGGAGTCTGCATGAGCTGCTCTCTCTGCCCTCCCCTTGCTCACATGCTAAAGTAAACATAAATCTTTGAAAACACATCAGCTCTAGGGGTGCCTGGGGGCTCAGTCGCTGCTGTGAGCGGCTCTTAATCTCCGGGTTGGAAGTTCAAGCCCCATGTTGGGTGTAGAGACTGCTAAAAAAAATATTAAAAAGTCCTAATTCACATATGAGCAAATGCAGTCAAGGAAGGCGTCAAATAAAGAGCTTCACAGTCCCTCCCAAGGTGGTCCCACCAACACCCCGGAGAGGACACAGGCCCCTGCTGTGTGGGCGGGGCTGTGTGGCCGCAGGTGTGGCCTTCTGTGACCAGAGTGGCGCCTGCGGTTCACCCTCGCTGTGGCACTTGCCCATCGTGCCCATGTCTTCCCGCAGCTCAGTCCCTGCCATCCCCGCCCAGGCCTCCCTCTGGCTGTATCCCTCAGGTAGGATACAGTGGCTGCAGAGGACGGCTGCTGTGCCCTGCACCCCCCCCCCGCCCCCGCCATGGACCCCTGGGCTCCAGGTCCTCACGCTCTACGCCCTGTACCTCGGCAGACCTCAGGGCTCAGCTCGGCCTCCTGTCCCTGCCGCCACCCTGACCCGGGCCACCCCCACGGTCTGCTCTCTGGAGCCGCTCAGAGCCCTCCGTGGCCCCCCTGCCTTGGCTCTTCCAGTGCTGATGAGACCCTCACTGATCCCCAGCTCAGCACCACCGGCAGCCCCCGGGCCCCCATCTTCCAACTCTCACAGCGGTGCCAACCCCTCCTGTCCCCAGACAGCCGCCTTGGCCGTCGTTCCAACATCGCCGTCATGTCAGCTTGGCAGGCATCACGACAGAGAGCGCTCAAGCCCTCAGGGGTCCTTCGGCTCTGGACCCAGGTGTGTCTGGGACTCCAGCCCGGCCCGCGTTCTCGCCCAGGCAGGCACACAGAATGCAGCACACAGGCCACCTCAGGCTTCATGCGGGGCCCGTGCGGCCAAACCAGGATCTGGGGGCCCAGCTCTGTGGGTGTGCACATGGTCCCGGGGCCACCCGCAACCGGCGCTCCCAGGGGCCTCTGAAAGCCGCCTCCTGAGCCCCTCTCCTGGGATTTACCATCTTCTGGGTCCCCAGGCCCCAGGTCAGGTGCAGAACCAGGCCCTCCTCCGGGGTCCTCGGTCTCTGCACATCTCTGCGCAGACCCTCCCTGGGTCCCAGCACCCCTCCCTCCTCTTCTGAGGACCCTCGCCCTCGCCCTCGCAGCTCTGCCGCCTGGAACCCACATGCCCTCATTCCGGGCCCTTTAATTCATCTGCAAAGACCCTGGTCCCAGATGAGGGCCCTTCATAGGTCCTGTGGTTCAGACCTGACCTGCCTGTTGGGGGACACCATTCAACTCCCGACAGAGTCTAGCTAGAGGACCCCGGGGAGGGAGCTTCCCTCCCACACCTGCTTCTCTGTAGCACAGGACCCACATGCCCGGCTGCTCTGACACGTGTGCGAGCCAAGTCCTGGCATGTCATTGGGATGCAGACAGCTAACGGCCCTTCCGTGGCCTTGTCCACACCCTGTCATGCAGGGCATCCACAAGGGCCCAGGCCAGTGCCTCTGCATGGACGCCGGCCCCCAAGGCCCCACCCGAGCCTGGCACAGAGGCTCTCAGCCACAGTAGGAGAGAGCCTGGGCAGCAGCCACCAGCGGGGAGTCCCCACCCTGCTCAGCACACAGATCCCAAACCTCTCAGTCACCAGGGGCCCCGACATGGCCAGGGTGACCCCCTGAAGCCATCCGGCCCCGCCTCCTCCACCAGGGAAAACCAGCATCGAAGGGGGTTCCCACTCTCCACCAAACCTCATGACAAGGGAGCCCTAGAGCCCCGGCGGATGCTGCTCTTGAACCTAAGACCCACCCTGTGCTCTTGGGAACTTAGGGGGAACAGCCTTCACTGCCTCCCCGCCAGGGTCTTGGGGTCAGCATGGGTCCCCTGAAACCAGAGCAGCTGCGGAGCTGGGATGTGGGCTGGACAGGTAGCCTGGAGCTGGGAGGGCAGGGGGCGGCCAGCTCAGTGGGGTGACCACCGCCCTGGTGTGTAGTGGTCCCCAACCCTGCCCCGCCGTGGAGTTGCCCTGCTCCGACCCCCAGAGCCCACCTCCCACATTCACACAGCCTGTCGGGGGTGCCCCCAGAGCAAGGCAGGCAGCGGACCCTTCCATCCCCCGACCCCCCAAAGCTGCAGCAGGACCCCTACAAAAACGTGGCTGTTTACTGGCTGTGGTGTCTGGTGCCGGCGTCTGACCGCCATTCCTGACCGCCCTCCTGCCCCTGGTTCCATCAGCCTCTGAGTCCCATGCTCTAGGACACTCTGCCCAAAGTCCCAGGCCTGGGCCTTCCCTCCTGGGGAGGTCACTGCCCTTGGCGCCTCGGTCTCCCCTTCCACAGGGTGGATAGCTCACCCCGGTAGTGTCTTTCCCTTCCTTGGTACCGCGGGGAAAGGGACCATACACCCTCCGCAAGTGCTGAGCCCACGGCCCCGCCCACCGTACCCCGCCCACCGTGCCCCGCCCACCGTGCCCCACCCCCGCCCACGCCCTCTGAACACTCCAAGGTGAACCCAGACCTATCATTTCAACTGCCGGATTTCTGAGGCCGTTATGGGTTGAACTGCATCCACCAATCTCAAAAATATGCTGGCGTTCTAACCCCCAGCCCCTTGCAGATGGGTCCGTTTGGAAGGAAGACGGTTGTGGATTGGTGAGTTGCAGTGTGTCAGGCCAGAAAATGGGGGCGACCCCAGAGAGAGGGTCTGGGCAGACATGGGACGGCCAAGTGGGGCGCGTCGGCTGAGTCCCCTCCTGGGCTTAGAGCCCCGCACACCTGGACCACTGGCCCCCAGGAGGTGAGACAGTGCATTTCTGTTGTGCGAGCCGACCTAGCTAGGCGCTCATTCCCCCGGCCCCAGGAAGCGGGCACAGAGGCCCGTCCAGCTGGGAGTCCTGCCCGCCGAGGGCTCCAGGCTTCCCCCAGGCCCCTGCAAGGGAAGCAGGGGGGCCAGGCTCGCCACAGAAGCAAAACCGAGAGGCGCCCTCCTGACCTTCCCGCGACACCAGAGCTGAACCCGAGGGCAGTGGGGCGAACACAGGAAGGGGGCCCAGGGCCCCACCTCTCCCTGAGTCACTGTCTGACACGAACATGACCTTGTCCCCCAACCTTCTCGCCCGTGGGCTCCAAGCCCCAGATGGGAGGTGGGGGGAGGGCACACATCCCATGGTTCTGTCCTCAGGACCCCCAGGGGGCCTCCCTGGAGCCCGCGGCAGACCCCTGTTCCAACAGTGCCCTTCTGGGGGTGCTGCACAGAGGGATTCAAATGACACCTCCCACCACGCAGGGCACCCCACACTGAGCTCGGAGTGTCGGCTGCCACACACCGGCCTCGCCGCTGCCCAATCAATTAGCACTTCCTGCAAGGGGCTTGGACCCCAGCCCTGTAGGCATCTGCATCCTCCTGGGCCTCGGGAGCTTGGCCTGGGCACACCTAAGTGCCTACTGAGCATGAGGACAGCGGCAGGCTCAGCTCCCGCAAACCTTCACCTCGTGGAGGCTTCTGGAAGGCAAGGACGGCCCAGGGTCCGCTTGCTCCCTCCCAGGCTGCCCAGTTACCCGGACACAGCGCAGGGGCAGATTCTGTGAGCTCGTCTCAGGGACCAGGACACAGAGGCACCTGCCGGGCGTCGTGGCCGGGACACGGCCTGGGGTCAGGCTGTCCCTTGTCACCCACTCCAAAGGGAGATACAGAGCACGCATGCAGATAGGCAGACCGCAGAGCACAGCCTGTGGCCGAGGTGATGAAATCAGGCTGCAGAAATAGTTGCCCAGCCTCACTGATTCGGAACAAGAAGGCCAGGTGGGGCCTCAGGCTCCGATTTTCCCCTGAGTCCAGGCGTGGCTGGTGGCAGGGGGAGGCTCAAGATGCGACCCGGTACCTGCACCAGGGTGGGTCCCTGCAAGGTGTCCTGTCTCCAGAGACCCTGCAGCCAGCAGCAGCATCTCCCCGGCCCGGTAGGCAGGTGGGCCAGGTCCTCACCCTCCTTTCCAAGGAGAAACCCGCCCCCAGGCAGGTGGACAGGAGCAGGGAATGCCCAGTGTTCAGCCCACATCCCAGGTTCTCACCAGCTTGTCTGCTGGGCTCTGTGTCACCCCAGAAAACTCACTCAACCCCTTTGGGCCCTGGAAGCACCCTTGTCCAAAAAGGGCTGTTAGTCTCCAAGCCGTGGCTGAGCCACCAGGGACTCCAGCCAGGAGACACAGGGCAGTCGGGGGCTTTGGGGAATGCCCAAGGGGCAGGGCCTGTGCTGGGGGGTGGCCCCCAGGGAGGGAGGAGATTCCGGGAGGTTGAGAAGTACTGGGAGAAGGGGCGCCTGGACAGGGCTGGGCACCACCCTGAGCTGCTCAGTGTCCTCCTCTGACCCCCTGGGGGCACACGAGGCCCCTGGAGACCCAGGCTGAGACCCAAAGGGAGGGCCCCCCTGCCCTCCCTCCCTCTGGCCACCAGCCACCACCCCAGTGGCAGGCTCTGGGGACCTGGTCGCCCTCCCCAGCTCCAAGGCGGCAGCCACTGCCCCTCCCGGTGCATTCCTTCTGACACCAGCCCCGGAGAGACCCCCCCATGACTTACTGACAGTCGGAAAACGTGGGCCGGTAGTAGAAGGGAGGCACTTTGGACTCGTACTTGTCCCTCGCAGCGTCATTTCCGTGGGAGGCCATGAACTGCAGAGGGAGGATGGGGTCAGTGCTCCCAGAGCCCAGGCCCAGGGCAGGGGCCAGCCGACCCCAGGGCCCTGGCACCCCCAGCCCCTCCTGCCCCAGGGAAAGCAGTTTGCAATGGCCTCAGTGACAGCACCTGCAGTTCTGCCAAGGGCTCTGGGAAGGGTGGGCAGGGTGCTCCTCACACCGCCCGGGGCTGCAGAGCTGCTCCCTCAGCCCACGCAGCCCCATCCATGCCTCACGCAAGGCCCACTCTCCACTCCTCTGACCCACACCCCATAGGCAGCCCTTGAGTAATGGGCCCATTGAGGGCCCTGAGATGGAAACTGGCCTGAAGAAAGGTCTGTGTTCCCCCAAGGTTGAGGGGGAGTCAGAGTGGCAGGAGTCAGGAAGCTGGAGCAAGTACTACACAGGAAGTGGGGGGGGAAGCAGGTGCAAAGGCCCTGGGGGCAGTGCTAGGTGTGTTGAAGCAGATGCTTCTGGCTGGATTGGTGCGGGGAGCAGGGAGGGGACCAGCGGGGCCTGACGCATGGTGGCCTCAAAAACGAGGAAAGCAGAGGGAACTCTTTCTGCTCCAATCCTGCCTCCTTCATGACACCGCCACCCCCAAGAGAAAGCCTTTCTTCTAAAGGCATTGAGCTCTGAGGATGATCAGTTCGTGATCATGGCCAACCCAAGTGGGTCAACTGAGAAAAATCACCGACAATAAGTCACTTCAGCAAAAGGCTGGTACCAAATTAGAATTTCAAAATCAGTTGCTTTTCTATCTTAAAACCTCAATCAAGATCTTGGCAAAATATGGAAGAGCCAGTCTCGTGAGAAATGCTCAAAGTCTCCACAGAGATAGAACATCCCCACCCCCAAGGGATGCCCTAGAGATCTTGCACAGAGACACGCTCGGAAGGCGGCGAGGGGGGAACACACGTTCCCTCCTGATGTTGATCTATGTTATTTTTGAAGTTGTCAAAAAAAAAAAAGAATTTTTAAAGCTAGCAATGATTCTAAAGTTCATTTCATAATTAACAAGCAAAAATGTTCTAGAAAATTCTGCAAATACTCTTCCTACCAGATACTAAGACCTGTTACGGACTGGAGAGCTGAATCAATGCCACCAGGAAGAGGTCCAGAAACAGATCCAGTAAGGTCTAATACTTGACACTGGATTTAATGCATGTCCAGATCAATGGGGGGTGGGGGGGCGCATTTGCTGATTGAGAGTTGGGGGAGGAAACGGGGAAACCATCAAAGAAAAAGTGCTGTTGGACGCAACCCTTCAGCCACATAAGCTCAGCTGAATTAAAGACATGATTTCCAAAATCAAACAGTAAAAGTAGTGGATGGAAACCGTGGTATAACTTTAAGAAACGGTTTTAGAAAAATACAGGAGGAAATCTTTCTGGCTTCGGATTAAGAAATGGTTTCTTAGATGTGATCCCAAAAGCACAAACAACAAAAGAAAAAAAAAATGGAACTTCATCAAAGTTAAAACCTTCTGTGCTTCAAGGGATGCTGTCGAGGGCGCGCAAACATTACAATAGATGGGACACGCCAGCCGCTGAAGGCCACAGTGCGTGGCTGTCTTGGCGCACAGTGGCTGGAAGGGGCATCTGCCCAGACGCAGGATGCAGCCGGGCAGCCACGGGGCTGGAGGGCCACTCCTTGCGGGTGCTGGGGGTACGTGGAGCCACACGTGGGTGGGGTCGCCCCACCCGTGAACATGGTAAGTGCCACCGGGCTGTTCACTAACGTGGTGGGTTTATGTGACTCTCAGCTCAGTAACAAACACATACCTACAGCTCCTGAGTACATAAATGGCACGCTTAGCTTTGCAAACATTTTCTTTCAAAAGGGAAGTTAACAGATAACCCACAGAAGGAGAAAAACTATCTGCAAATACTGGATCCAATGAGGGACTCAAGTCCAGAACATAGAAAGGATCCTGCGTAAACGCTCCTAGCTCCAGAATAGAGACGACCTGTTTTTAAAGCTGGTAAAGGGCGGGCCTGGGTGGCTCAATGGGTTAAGCCTCTGCCTTCAGCTCAGGTTGTGATCTCAGGGTCCTGGGATCAAGCCCCACGTCAGGCTCTCTGCACAGCGGGGATCCCGCTTCCCCCCGCTCTCTCTCTGCCTGCCTCTCTGCCTACTTGTGGTCTCTGTCTATCGAATAAATAAATAAAAATATTTAAAAAAAAATAAAGCTGGTAAAGGGTCGGAACGGTCATATCTCCGAAGGACACACACAGACGGCCAACGAGCATTGGAAGAGCTGCTCCCCGCTGCTCACTGCCTGCGAGACCCAAGTCAAGGCCCCAGCAGGGCCCACCCGCAGCCGTGAGGAAGGCTGGAATCGGAGACCAGCCCGTGAAGGGCTGCGGGGGACCGGGGCCGTCCTGCGGCGCCAGCAGGCCCACACCCCTGTGCCGGGCAAGCTGGCTCATCCCTACTAGACACAGCCATGCCACGCCGAGCTGGCCCAGGGCAGTTCCCAGCAGCATTATTCAGGGCAGTGGAAAACAGAGGACCCGTACGGCCACCGCCGGTGGGTGGGGACAGCAGCCGAGCATGGTCTGCCCACACAGCAGGAATTATTCCGTGACAGAAAGGCGTGTGGCTAGGACACCTGCCACCCCTTGGATGAAGCCCAGACATGTGGTGCTTCACAAGCAGGGGGCAGCGACAGGACAGAAAGCACACCTTCCTGCTCCAGCGGGGGCCGGGCGGCAGTCGTGGGGGGCAGGGGGAGGGGCTGGGGCACTCGTCTGGGGAAAATCTTCCTAGATCGGGCAGTGGGGGTGGCTGTGCAGCCGTGGTGGGTAGTGAAGCCCCCATCATACATGGCATACGCCTTCCACCTCAGTGATGCCATGATGAGTCAAACCGGCCTGGGAGAGCGCAGGCCCATCGAAATACCCTAGAACCCTGAAAACCACAGAGGACCAACATATGAGACTGCATCAAAGTCAACAAGTTTCCACTGCAAAACCCAGCATGAGCAAAGTCAAAAGACGACCCAGAAACACTGTCTCCTACAACCACCTCAAAGGGTTAAATCCCCAAATATAGAAGAACACGAGAAAGCAAGGGGCCAAGGGCGCGCAGAGAAAGCCACAGACTCTAAAGCATGTCACAAGGTGCTCAGTGTCCTTCAAGACCCAGAAATGCCACATGACGACCCCACAGGGACACAGCCGAGGAGGGACCCAGGGGCCAGTGTGCAGGGATGCTGCAAAGGGTCTCCTGTGGGGAAGGCAGAGAAGCCACTAGGGTGGGGACTGCAGTCACGTGGCCTTGGACCCTGAGCTCCCACATGCAGGGACAGGCTTCCTGGAGCTGCCTGTGGTCCTGCAGGGACACAGGAGCACCTGCCCGGCGGTCACTGAACCTCCAGGCATCCGGTTGAATAAATGTGCGTTCGCGGGGAGGACAGGGACCCCATGTTCAGGGGCACCTCAGGGCTGGCCACCTGGGGGTCCCCCCTTGAGTCACATGCTCCCTGTGTGCACAGGGCCTCAGGGAAGGCTCCCGGGGCTTGTCACAGACAAAACAAGGTCTGTCCACACAGTGGACGTCATCCCCTCATAAAAGGAGCGAAGTCCAGATGAGCCAGCACGCCGGCGACCCTGGACGCGGGGAGCTTGGTTAAAGAAGCTGGACCCCAAGGCCCCCCGGTGCCCGATGCCTTCCACAGAAATGCCCACAGTGGGCACATCTCCAGGGATGCAGAGCAGACGAGTGATGGCTAGAGCCTTTCTCAGGGTGAAATGTCCTACAGGTGACCTTAGTGACAGCGGCCTGTGAACACACCGAGGGCCGCCAAGTGGTTCGCCGTAGACAGGTGACCTGGGGGCCAATGGCACAGGACACGTCTCACTCCTGCAGGCCGCCCCTCCCCCCTTGCCCTGTCCCCAAACCCCCCAGTCCCTCCCCCTCCCCCACCCTCACTCCCCACCCATCCCCCTTCACATCCCCATCCCCATCCCTCCCACCGCATCCACCCTCTACCCCCTCCCCTCCCCCACCCTGTGCCTTTACCCCTCTTCCCCTCTGCCTCCCCAGCCCCTCCCTCTCACCCCTCCGCCCTCATCCCTGTATCCCTCACCACCACCACCCACTGCCCCAGAGCACTGGCCCCAGTGAGCAGCCAGGAGCACCTCTGGGGTGTCTGAGCTGGGGGGCCGTGCCGAGGGAACCCAGGGAGCAGCAGGACTGCAGGGTCTCCCCACAACCCGCCGCGGCCCCACCTGTTCGCAGACCCATACCTCCACTTGGGCCTCCTCCCAGGCATCCAGACGGACGGACTTCACCTTGCTGACCTGGGGAATGTTCCGGTGGATCCCAGAGCAGCTCAGACAGATGAACACCCCCAGGGTGTAGGAAGCCCAGTCGGGATCTGGAAGAAAAGGCCAGATGCTCAGGGAGGCTCCGTTCCAGGGAATGAGGTACAGCCAGGACTCTCTCTGGCCTCAGTGTCCCCATCTGTGCCGAGGGGGGCTGGCAAGGAGATCCCGGAGGCTGACGGGCTCGGGTCCCACACGAGGACCCTCCGTCTGCCAGCTCCGCAGACACGCTGGCGGACAACCCGTGGCCGTGGGAGACGTGCTAGACGATGCCACGTGGTTGGCGCCTCAAGGCATGACAGGGACACTGGCTTGGCCATGCACTTGGACACACCCGGACATCTCACTCAACCACAAAAAGCATCGGGAACCTGTGTGCACAGCAACGTGCCGGTGCAGACGGCTGCGTGGCCCACCTCGGGTCCAGGACAGGGGAAGCATGCTGGCGATTTTTCCCATTGACCTGGGCTAGCGGTGGAACATGGCACGCCCCGCGCTGGTAACCGAGTGTGGGGCTGAGGGCTGAAGGAGCGAAGCACCTTCCACTCGTAAGAAAAGCTTCTCCTGCCTCGGGCTGGTTTCAACCCAGAGGCCTCTCCTCAAACACCAAAGGCTGGCCCACAGGTCCCAGCACTGTGCGCGAGGCCTGTCACAGGGCGTATGCCTGTCTGGGTGTGCCTGTGTGTGTGCTAGAGGCGTGTCACAGGGTGTGTGCCCATGTGTGTGTGCATAGGTGTTAGGGGCTGGGCACCAGGCACCCTTGCTTTCGAGAGCTCTGGCCCTAGGCCCCTGGCCCTGGCCTTGCAGTGGCCCCAGGGCACCGGCACATGCCTTGGGCCCCAGCCTCCCTCCCTGCCTGTTTGAGGAGACAAGGGCGGGCTCGCTGTGAGATCTGAGAGGGACATGGGGGCCGGTGAGCACAGGGGTCCGGGTGGCTACAGGCCTTGCTCACTTTCCAGACCTGGCAGCCGAGCACACAGCATCCCTGTCCCCAGCCCTGTGACACCCGTGGGGTGCACAACCTGCTCTGGGGTCCAGCAGAGGAAGTGGAGGCCAGGAAGGCAGGTCGCTTCTAAGTGGCCCCCAGAATAGAGAAGTTTCAGGAGAAAAACAGCCACGTCACCGGTGGGCCCTGTGCCGAGCCCCACGGGCCGCCTGTCCGTGGGGGATGGGGACCCTCCCAGCCCTCACCTCGATGCATGTTTGGGGGTGGGGCGGCTGGTGCAGGGTGGGACTCCTGGTGAGTCTGGGGGGCTGAGGGAAGGAAGTGACCCCACGCACAGACGCAGGCTCCTGCCCAGGAACTTGGAGGCTGGCGCTCTGAGACCCACTGGGGCCCCAGTCCCCGCCTCCACCCTGTGTGGGGTTGGCTGACATCAGCCTTCCACTGGGGCCAGCCCAGGGAGCCCGAGGCCTCGGCCTTGGTTCTGGGGCCTTGCCCTGCTCAGAAGAGCTGTGAGCAGAGGGGCAGGGCCAACCACCGACCCATCCCCTCCACCATCCCGGACATGCCCACCATCCACCCCCGCTCCCTGCTGTCCCCCCCACGGCCCCTCTGCCGGCTCCACCCACACCCACAGGAAGCCAGAGCATCACATCACTGTCAGTTTCTGTTTGGGACCTTCCGGGGACTTTTCACCACCTCTCCTGGCTCCTCCCCAGGCACTGCTCCAGCCCCCCACGCCTGGCCGGCCCCTTCCTCTGCGCCACTCTGTGCAAATGTCCCCCTCGCAGGGCCCCAGCCACCAGCTGGAGGCCCCCTCATGCGTCCCCCGTTATGATGCCCTTCTCGATTCTTCACACCATCTGCCAGGCTGGTGTGGACCTTCTTTTGCCGGTTAACTGAGCACCGCCTGTCCCGACCCCTAGAATGCAAACAGGTCAGGCACCCAATGTGCTCTGGGCCCCCTCCCAGCAGCCCGGTCCCAGGTGTCTACATGGCCCCCACAGCCGTGTCCCTGAGCTCCCTCCCACTGGCCCAGGGTGACGATTTGGGGGACACTAAGGGACAGAACACCACCCTGCTGCCCTGAGCACTGACCCAGGGAGCTATCTTGGCCACAGGGCTTGACTGCAGCCAGAACCCAGGCTTCCAACGTACTGAGATTTGCAGGGCAGGGAGGACGGGCAAGCAGGGGACCCCAGAGATGGGGCAGTAGGGGAGATCGGGTGGGGAGAAGCCCATGTGCCCCAGCTCCATGCCTCCCTGAGGGTTGGGTGGGGGTCAGAGAGCCACAGACCAGCCTCCCGCCACAGTGCTCTCGGCAGCACACAGACTTACGTGAAGACCCCACACGTGACCCAAGTGTCCACAGGAACCTGGGAGTGTAGAGAACGTGCAGGGGGCGCGCAGAGGACACGCCGGGAGCAGGACAAGGGTCCAGGGCTCTGCGTGAACCAACCATCCACCTCGACCCCCGACTCTCAGAAGACACATGCCCTGCATTTTGGTATTGTTCTCAAGAAAATGCCTCGCTGCGGCCAAGGGGCACACCAGAGCCCTTGGTACTCCCCCATGCCAGGCCCCTGCCCCATGTAACCCCCGTCCCGCGGCCACAGCCCACCCTCGGCCGCTGGCCTGGATGCCTGGGCGCACCCACCCTCCTTGGGCCCCAGGAGCCACTCCCTCTTCAAGAAAATGCTGTCCCACCAGGAAATGAGCCTCTCCTCTGGTCCGGGGAACGTGAGCAGGAAAGACCCACGTGGGCTGGCTGGGCTGGGGCTCTGGGCCGCTCCCACCCTTCCCCTGGCACTGCTGCCCTGGGAGAACGGGCCCTTCCAGCCGTGAGCCACCAGCAGGAGCAGCCAGACATGGAGCCGGGGGCCCAAGCAGCAGATCCCCGGCAGAAAAATCACACTGGAGCAGGGCAGCGGGCATCCTCCCAAAGCCAGACTGGGGGCCTGTGGCTCCTTCCCCGTTCACACTCACAGGAGAAACGCCTGGGCACCACCCCCACCCCCGACCGGCCACACTGGCCGCTCACCAGGGAGGACCCCGTAGCCCCTGTCACACATGCTCCAGAACTGAGCAGACTGCCCCCTGAGCCGGGCGGGCTGGGTCCACCCCCACCCCACTCTTCCGAGCTGTGTGTCCCAAAGCAAATGACTTCACTGCACTGTGTCTCAGTTCCTCCTCTGCACAGTGGACAGACTCCATCAAGGACACTGAGACCACTCATACACGGACCGCAGCGGGAGCGGCCCGGAACACGCAATGCTCGGTTACTGCCGATCTTCCCAGGGCGGCACATATGGCCTGACCCGCTTCAGATGCTCACTTCCCCAGCCCTCCCAGAGCACGGGGCTGTGGCAGAGACCACTGGGGCTCACCTGCGTCTGTTTCCCCTCCTCCCCGGGGCCACAGTTCATGCACGACACTCCCCAGCCTCATGGAAGTCGGCGTGGCCGTGATTCTGGCCTGAGGAATGGGATCAGAGGGACCTGTGGCCCTCCAGGCTTGGCCGATGGCCATCGCCCACCCATGGTACTCCGTGCCCCCATCCTTGGCTGACAGGTGGGGGTGGGGAGACTCTGGCAGGGGTCAGGATGGAGGCCTGAGTCACGCTCTGGAGCAGAGAGGTTCCAGAGAATAGGGACCAGGTCCCTCTGGAAAGCACTGGGTTCTGAGCAAAGAGAAAGAGCAGTCTCTGAGCTGTGGGGCCGTTACAGCCGCCGGCCTGGCTAACAGTCTGTCCCCCGTTCACTGCGGGTGACTCCAGGACCCAACGCAGTATCTAGGCAGAACCAGGGGCTCAAGTGCTCGTGATGCAAGCAGCCCTACGCCTGTCTTCCCCGGAAACCGCCACCAAAGCTGCTCAGTCAACAGCTGTGCACAGAAGGCCCTGGCAGGCACGGAGTCTTGGGCACGCAGCAGCCCTTCTGGGCCTCACTCTGCTTCTCTGCGAGATGGGACAATAATGGTGACTTGCAGAATGAGCCCAACTGGGAAAGTGACTAGGGTGCAGGAGAGACCCCACTTCCCACCACTCGCTAACATCCGCTCTGAGTGTGAACCCCCAGCCAGGGCCTCTCTCCTCACAGCCTTCCCTGACTTGCGTGGGAATTCTGAGACGGGCTGAACCAAGACCACCAAACACTCCCTCTCGGCCGCCCCCCATCCTTAGGCACAGGCTCTGGGACAAGATGGTCTTTGTGCTGGAAGACGTTTCCCGAGCACTCCGGCAGGGATTGGCAAACCGTGGCTCTCAGGCCTATTTCAGTAAATAAAGTTTTATTGGCACACGGCGACGATGCCCGTCACGGACGTCTTGGTCTGGGGCTGCTTCTGACACAGGATGGCAGAGTTGGGTGGCTGTGACAGAGGAGGTGTGGACAGCAGAGCTTGGAATGTCTACTTTCTGGTCCTTTAAGAAAATATTTGCCAAGCCTTGTGTTAGAGGAAAGAAGGGAGAGACAGATGCGAGCCCCGGGGAGGCAGGGGTCAGGGGAGGCAGGGCACGGCGCCGGCTAATACTCCTCTGACAACAGGGCTCCTAGGCGCTCTAACCCGCCCTGGCACTGGCATCCCGCAGCTGCCCCGGGACCCGCCGGCCCACCCAGCCTGGGTGCAGGGGCACAGGCACACGTGCCCGCAACCATGACTCAAGAGGCAGCTTCCAAGGAGGGCTTGAGGAAGCCTGAACCTAAGAAACGGAGACACTAGACGACACCAAGTTATCGCGTGTGCCTTTTTTAAGAAGCTCTGGGGAAGGAAGGCTGCTCCGCACCCACGGGAAGGGCTAAAATGTGTGCAGGACCGATGCGCAGCGACAAGGATGGGGCAGCCGGGCTCCCCGGCGGCGTGCGCACCGGTCTAAGTGGGTTCGACTCACTTTGGAAAAGAAAACAGTGTGGCGGTTGCTCACCTAATTAAACATCTCTCTCCTGTCAACCAGCAGTTCTACTCCTCGGTATTTAGCAAAGTGAAATGAAAACATGCCCACAAGGAGATCTACGTTCCCAGTAATATACAAGGAAGAGAAAAACCATGACCAACAGCGATTGGTACCAGGAATGCCAAGTTGGCTTCACATCTGAACACCGATCAGTGCAAATTACCGTATTTACAGATTAAAGAAGAAAAACCATAGGACTGGGTCAATAGATCAGAAAAAGCATGTGATAAATGTACCATCTTGGTAAAAATTCTCAGAAAACGAGGAGTAGAGGAGGACTTTCCCAACTTGGTAGACAGCATCCACGAAACAGCTGACGTCATACGTACTGGAGGAAGACTGAGCACTTTCCCCTAAAATCAGGACCAAGGCAGGAACGTCTGTCCTGAGTGAGTATGAACTGGAGATTCTAGTCAGGGCACTAAGGCAATAGGAGAAATAAAAAGCTTCCAGATTGGGGAAGAAGAAATAAAACCTCTTTTATTTATACACAACATGATCATCAATGTAGAAAGTCTGAAGGCTTGTACAGAAACACTACTAGAACCAGTAGGGCTGCAGGACGTAAGATAAGTAGCAACGATAATTCATATTTCTCAGCAACAAGCAGCTGGAAACCGAACCGTTTACGTTCTGGAGATTGCCGACCCACAACGAGAATGTTTGAAATGCTATTCAACTGTATACTTAAAAGAGAGTGAAATAGAAAGTTCCACGTTATATGTACTTTGCTACAGTGAAAAGTTAACCACACCATTTATAACCGCATTAAAAAAAAATGAAATACCTCAGGTAAGTACACAAACAGCACAATGACCACAACAAGGTCTCAGACGCCCTAAATATGTTGTGGAAGACAGAGGACTCTCGTGGGTTGGAAGACTTGGTATCATTAAGTTATCAATTGTCTCCAAATTAATCTACAGCTTCGATGTAATGCCGATCAGAATTCCGGCAGGATTTTTACAATATAAATTAACAAACTGATTCTAAAATTCGTATGCAAATGCAGAGGACCCAGAGTAGCCAAAATGACTTTGGACAAAAACAGAGGACTAACACTGCTTGGTTTTAGGATTTATCGTAAAGTTAGAGTTGTCGTCAGTATCGGCACAGAAACAAAGAGATCAATGGCACAGGATGGAAAGCCCGGACATAGACCCACACAGGTTCCTGACGAAGGTGTAAAGGCAGTTTAGTGGAGAAAGAACCGTCATCAGTTAGATGTCAGAAACCCGCAGCTTCTATCCACGCCTCCTGCCATACACAAACGTAATATACAAAGAGAATACATAGAAAGTCATTCAAAATGCATCGTCATGCTAAATGCAAAACCCAAAGCCGTAAACCTTCTAAAAGAAATCTGACTTTGGGTTAGGCAAAGACTTTTTGGGTCACAGAAAAACATAAAACAGAATCAAATAAACAAATAAAGAAGATAGCTTCATCAGAATTTTGAGACAAGATCTGCTCTTGGAAGGACGCTCTTGGAGACGAGTTACACCAGCAGAAACGTTGCAGATCACGTATCTGATAGAGGACGTGTGTCCAAAGTGCGCGAAGGACCATTCCAACTGGGTAAGAACACGGCCCTCTCAGAGACAAGAAGAGGCGGAGGGAAATCTGTCTGCCGGGGCAGGGACACAGGGCGCGTGGCGGCGAAGGCCCCGTGCTCTCCTCCCAGCTCCCTGGCACTCCTGCAAGGGGTGCATTTTGTTGTGTGTAAATCACACCACCAGAAGGGTGAATCTAAGAAAGCAGTGACTGTTTCCAGGGCCCCAGGCTTCCCCCAGAGCCTGGAGGAGCGAAAAACTCAGGGCCTCTGACCCCGGGGCCCCGTGCTCTGTGGGGTTGGCAGGAACCTGCCTCCTCTGGGAGATACGCTCTCCCTCTCCCAGACCCACAGCCACACTCTCCCAAAGGCTACGTCCAGTGGGCACCTGGGGGCCTTGTCGGCTGATTTGGGGGCCTGGCCTTGGAGAAGGAAGCAGTCCTGGGCACCCTCCAGAGCCTCCCTGGCCATCCCGTCCACTGGGGGCAGGTGCACTGCCGCCTCGTCACGCTCCCTGGGGCTAAAGCCTGAGCACCTCGGCTCACCTGGTCACACAGCTCCAGCCAAGGCCAAGCCTGCCCTTAGTGCCATTGCACAGAATGAGGCAAATAAGGCCCAGAGAAGGTCAGACACTTGCCTGAGGTCATCCAGTGGCAGACTGGAGCAGACCAGCACTGGTCTCCCAGAGCCCCCCACCCCCCACCCTGAACTACCTTCCTTCACGGGTGTGACACAGGCAGGTGCCAGACAGGGGAGGGAAGATGAATCCTGTGGGTGGAAGCAGTGTCCCCCGCTGGGCTATCTGGCCAGGTCTACAGGCAAGACCACTGCTCACGAGAGGTCATGGGGATTGCCGGCTGCTGGAAGGGCTCCCCAGTGCCCATTGACACCTGATTAGGCTCTGAGCCTTCCAGGGGAAGAGGAAGGGACGTCTTTATCCTGTTCCACATTGCACCAAGGCGAAGGCCACCAGGAGAGGCATGTGCTGGGGAGGCACCAGCGGGCGGGGGCTGGGCTGGCTCATGCAAGCGGGACACTGTGACCTTGTGCACCCACTGTGGTTCCCATGAACCTCAGGCTAATGGTCACACTACGTTTGGTCTGGGTGCCCCTGCCTAGCAGAGATCCTCCACAAGTGGTCACCTCTCTGGGATCACATGGGACACAGCTGGCCCCACACACTCCCTCACCTGTCACAGGGCAGCCCCAGCACCTCTGTAGGAATCAGGGGCGGGAGCAGGAGCTTCCCTTCCTGAAGGGTGCCTGCTTTTCATGGAGGAGCCAGGACTGCTTGGGATCCAAGCCCCGCTGTCCTCCCTAAGAAAGGCTCCGGGGAGAATCTCAGGAGGGTCTGGACTCCAGAGCGGATCGGGGGGCACACTCGGGTGGTGGAGGGACACAGCCGGCCAGATAGAGGCTGGTGGGAGGTCCCCAAGTGAGGACGGACACGGCTGCACCTGTGGCTTCTTCTCGGACTGCCGGAGCTCAGCTGGGTCCGCCCGCTTGCATGCACACCCACAGCCCCGCATCGGAGCCTGGAGAGACGCTCCAGGCATGAGGGGTCTGCATGGCTACATACCCTTATGCGCCCGAGCTCAGAGCCCCTCCAGGGTGGGAGGGTGGTGGGCGGGGGTATCCCGACACCAGGACCCCCAGCCCCAGGCAGCAGGGCCCCCATGCCACTCCAGGCTCTGCTCTGGCCGTACCCCCTCCCCACAGTGCAGGGAGCCGTCCCAAGTCTGCCCATCCTCTCTCTGGGCCCCAGAGGATCCCACCTTGGCGATTCCTCGCCCAGTGGCCTGGAGTGGGCCTCCAGGGCCTGTGACCCCCAGCACAGACCACACCCCAGGGCATGTGCTGGTCTGGGGGAGGCAGACAGAGGTGACGCCGACAGAGGCAGGGGTGGCAGAGAGGGGCCAGGCATGAGACCGCATCTCTACTCCTGCCCAGCCCCGGAACCACACCAATGATACTGGGCTGCCCGGCACACCTCCAGGCCACAGCCCCACCCTCCGTGCAGTGGGTGACATCACACCTGCCAGCCAGGACAGACTCTGACCCAGCCGGCCAGCCTTCTCCCAGCTCCTCCCAGACACCCCTGCCTCCTCCTCCCCACTCCCTTGCCTTCTCCCAGGGAGTGCAGAGGTGACCCAGCCCCTCACCATTTCCGGGAGCAGAGAGAGGCATCTGGGCAGGTGAGACACATCCTGGGGCCAGGCTGGGCTGAGCAGGCAATGTCACCCCCAACCAAGGCCCCACAGGGAGGAGGGAGCACTCCTGGAAGCATGGGTCTGGCAGGGGTCTGGCAGGGCCCTGTGGCCGGCTCCTGAGAACTCTGCCCATCCCACACTGAGGCCAGGAGGGAGGAGGGCGTTTGCTTCCACACCTCACACACTGCAAGGAGCCACCAAAGAGGGGGACCATCCGCAGATCTACGAGGCAGGGGCTTGGTGAGCCCCTGAAGGATGTCCCTCTCTCCCCAGACTTCCCTCCTGACCCTCCCCTCCCGCCTGCTTCTGGCACATTCTGTGTCCTCCCTGGAATACCCCCTTCAGGGCACCTGCTGCCAGATTTCGGAGCACATCTCCTGACCCCATGGCCCCGGCATCCTCTGCACCTCCCACCCCAACACAGACTCCAGCGGCCTGCAGGTGAGGCACCGGGTCCTTCCTGGGCAGTGTGTACCGGCCCGCCCATCCCACGGCGTTCCTGCTGCCCACCGCCAGGCTCTGGACCACCCCTCCCCATCTCATCTCCTGGTTGCAAAAACCGTACTTGGGAGCTGAGTGCGTGTGGTGGTCACACACTACACTGGGAATGTTCTAAAAGCCACTGGACTCTGCTGGGTTTTGAGGGTCAATTTAATGTTATGTGAATTTCACTTCAGGGAATAAAAAAAAAGTAATAAAAAATATGCACATCATCAGTTATTGGCTACTTGCTGTCTACCTCCGGCCACTTTCTCCAAAACATTCCTCAAGCTCGAGTCTCTGCCCGCGGTCTGTAGCATCTTCTCACTTGCAGCCCCTCACACCAGCTCCCGGTCTCCCTTCGTCCTAGGCTCTAAACCAGAGTGTCCCCATCTCTTCTTGTCCGGCACCCCACACCCCATGTCCCAGCACATCTTGCTCTCTAAATTTCAAAACATATCCAGGACTGGACTTCCCACTGTAGCCCTGCCAGCACGCTAGACTGAGCCACTGTCCCCTCTCATCTGGATGACTCAGAGACCCCTAATGGTCTCCCAGCATCCACCTCACCTCTGCCGGCCCAGGACCCACCCTGACAGCATGCACGAAGGCCCTGCGTGTGCTCTTGCTTCTCCCTTGAGCACACAAAGCTCACGGCTCACAGTGACGGGGGTCACTGCACCTGCTTTGCCCCCCCCTCTTCTGGGGGAGCTGTCTCCCCTCCTCTGCAGAGAATTCTGGATAACCCCAGCACCAAAAACCCCAGGGTCTTCTCACCCACCTATCCCACATCCCCTTCTGGTGACATCTCCCTGCTCAGGGAGCCCCAGACCTAACCACACCCCAGGACCACACCCTAGTCGTGGCCACTGCCAGTAAACTCACACTTGCCCCCTCAGTACCTACGCTCACCCACGGTCTGCTCTGACACAGGGACCACTAGTCCACGCCCGTCTCCTTCCACAGCACCCTGTCTTCTCTGCCCTCCCCCATCACACCGTGTGCAACCTATCCCTCCACCAAAGCCTGTGCCCAAAGAGCTGAATGTTCTAGAGAAAGACACAGGACCTTGTAGAAGGAGCTCGGGTTAATCTGGGACCAGGGGAAGGGTGGATGGGTACTTGCCAGTGTCAGCTCCTATCTCGGGACCAGCTACCTCTGGGTCCCCGGTCCCAGGCAGGCAGATGTGCAGTGCTCCTGAAGAAACCACACACAGCTGGCAAGAGCCAGGATGGGCAGCGAGGACCCTGTCCTCCAGGTATCAGGTTTGTGCTCTGCTCACAGATTGCTGCCAGTGCCCAGGAGGGAGGCAGCCACTCCCTTCCAGCTCAAGTGACTTCCAAGGATCTAAAGGCCTGGGCCCCCCACCCTTGGAAGCCAGGCATTAAAGACTAGGGCACTCAAGACAGCTGCACATATGGGAAACATTTACAAATAACCACAGAAAAGCTTAGAAAAGACCAGAGAAGGGGCATCTGGGCAGCTCAGTTGGCTGAGCCTCCATCTCTTGATTTCAGCTCAGGTCATGATCTCAGGGTCGTGGGATCAAACCCCGTGCCGGGATCCACACTCAGCGCACGGTCTGCTTGAGATTTTCTCTCTCCCTCTGCCCCTCCTGCTCAAGTGCTCTCGCTCTAAAATAAATAAATAAATAAGGCGAGAAAAGACCCAAGAAGACATTAAGTTAACACCTCAGGCTGATGCCTGGCAAGTAGTCCACAACAATGACAACAAAACAAAGACACTGACTAAGCCAGCAAGCCCTGGGAAGAGGGGAGAATCTGATTTCCAAGTTTCCACATTATTAGTTTCAAATGTCCAACAAAAACAACCCCGAGGCATACAGAGAAAGAGAAAAGCATGGCCATTCAAAGGAACGGAAGAACAGAATCTGTCCCCGACAAGGACTTAGTGGCAGATATTATTACACAGATGTTCACAAAAGTTGTAAATATGCTTGAAGAACAAATGCCATATGGGAAGAAAGTCAAGAAAACCATGTACAGACAAAGGAGAAATAGGAATAAAAACAGAAAATCTACGCTACAAAGAACTGAAGTAGAAAGTCTACCAGAGGGATTCAAAGGCAGATCTGAGCAGCCAGGAGAAAGAATCAGTGACCTTGAAGACAGGACAACGGAAGTTATGGAAGCCGAGGAGCAGGCAGAAAAGATGGAAGAAAAGTGAACAGAACGTAAGGAGCCGAGTGACGTGCGTGGGACACGGGGGGAGCGAGAGAGGAAGGAACAGGGAGAAGACAGGAAGAAATCACAGTGTGAGGAGACGGGAGTGCAAAACTCTACGAGGCCACGTGAACACCAAGAGGCCACATGGCAAGGAAAATGACGGTTCGGCGTCCCAAACCCAGACCTAAGGATCACAAAGGCAGCAGGAGGAAAGCCACTTGTGATGGTTTCCACAAGATGTGATTTCACAAGAGATCCTCAAATAGATGAGAAGCAGATTTCTCATCAGAAACTTCAGAGGCCAGAAGAGAGTTGGCTGATATGTGCCAAGTGCTCAGAGGAGAAAAACTGTCAACCAGGAATCCTATTTCTGGCAAAACTGTCCTTCAGATGTGAGGGAGAAATCGAGATGTTCCCAGAAAAACAGGAGTTGAGGGAGTCTGTGACCAGAGCTGCAGCGCCACAAAGCCACGCGGAGAAACGATGATCCCAGGAAAGGTAAATACACGGCCCACGACGAAAGCTAGTGTCATTATAACAGCGGTCATGTGGCGTTCGATGGTATTAGAACAGTGGTTTTCGGGCGCCTGGGTGGCTCAGTGGGTTAAAGTCTCTGCCTTCGGCTCAGGTCATGATCTCAGGGTCCTGGGATCGAGCCCTACATCGGGCTATGTGCTCAGCGGGGAGCCTGCTTCCCTTTCTCCCTCTCTGCCTCTCTGCCTACTTGGGATCTCAGTCAAATAAATAAATAAAATCTTTAAAACAAATAAAATAAAACAGTGGTTTTCTACAGGATACAAGAGACTGACTCATTTGATTAAAAAAATTATTTTTTTTTTTAAAGATTTTATTTATTTATTTGACAGAGAGAAATCACAAGTAGATGGAGAGGCAGGCAGAGAGAGAGAGAGGGAAGCAGGCTCCCTGCTGAGCAGAGAGCCCGATGCGGGCCTCGATCCCAGGACCCTGAGATCATGACCTGAGCCGAAGGCAGCGGCTTAACCCACTGAGCCACCCAGGCGCCCCAAAAAAATTATTAACGTAAAACTTAGTACTACTATAACTTTGGTATTTAACTCCAGATATTGTTTTCTACACAACTTAAGAGACTAATGCATTTAAAATAATTATTATTTATGGGGCACCTGGCTGGCTCAGTCAGGGAAGCATGTCACTCTTGATTTCAGTTGGATGGAGAGATTATTTTTTAAAAAATGAATTAATGAATAAACGAATGAATGAATGAATGAATGAATTATATGTCTTGGGGCACACAGTGTGTACAGATGAAACACTGACACTGACCACCGAAAGGGGGTTGTGCAGACAGCTGTGCAGGGGCAGGGTTTCTGCACGTTACTGAGGTTAAACTACTATAAATTCGATTTAGAAGGTTATAAATTTAGGATGTTAAATGTAATCCCCATGGCAACCAGGAAGAAAAGAGCTACAGAAAATACACAAAAGGAAATCAGGAGGGAATTCAAACATTGCACATGAACTAAACACAGAAGACACCAGGATTCCAGCAAACAAGGGAGAAGAAGCTGCAGGCCACACACACACAAAGGGCACAAGCCGGGGGGAGACCCTCCTCACCCGCGCTCACATTACAGGGAGCTCCCCGGTCAACAGAGAGCGGTGGATGGACAGAAACACAAGGTGCGACCACTGGCCTCCCTGAGAGACTCGGCTGGGATCTGAAGACACGGCGGCTTGAAAGTCAAAGGGACGGGAAAGGACACTGCGCGTGGACAGCCAGCAGGAGGGAGCTGGAAAGGCTGCATGGACATCAGACAGACGGACTAAGTCAGGAAAAGGCACAAGGGAGGACAATCTATGTGAGTAAAAGCCTCGATACAGCAAGAAGATCTAGTGATTCCGTGTATGCGCCGAATGACAGACCATCAAAGCAGAGGAAGCAAAACTCGGTGGGATAAGGAGGAGACCTCGCCAGCCTAGAATGACAGCTGGAGACCGCGATGCTGCCCTCACAGTGACGGACAGAAACATCCGGCAGGGGTGAGGAACAGAGGACATCGCACAACAGCCAACCAGATCCCACCCGACGCCCCACCCGACCGGGACGGCACACGCATTCCTCCCTCGTGCCCGCCGGGCGTCATGCCGCTGTGCAGGACCCACCAGGCGTGAGGTCGCAGAGAAGTGCAGATCGATTGTAAGAGGTAGATTTCGCATGCAGCGTCTTCAACGGTCACAACAGGGTGCAGTTAGAAGTCAACACAAAGAAAACGGGAACGTTCCCAACGTGGCCGAAACGTGACACACTTTTAAACAACCAGTGGATGGAGGAAGAAATCACAAGGGAAATTAGAGGCTAAATGGAATCAGAGGAAGGGAAACAAACCACGACACCAGAACACGGACGCAGCGCCGGTGGTGCTAACGGGCAGCTCTCAGTGCTGATGTCACAAAACAAGAATGATGTCAACCCAACCACCGAACTCATGACTGAGGGAACCAGACAAAGAACAAACGAGCCTAAAGCTGCCAGAAGGGAGGAAGGCATAAAGATCGGAGCAGAGATCAACGAAATAGAGAAAAGAAAACCAAGAGAGAAAATAATGAAAGCGAGAGTTGCTTCTTCGAGAAGATCAGTGAATCGGCAAACCTTGAGCTGGACGGACTAAGAAATTGACTCAAGTCACGACAATCGGACACAAGGCTGGGGACGCTGCTACCAGAAATGAAAAGGTCTAGGAGAGCGTGCCGGGAACAGCCGTGCACCAACAACGGGGTCACCTCAGTGAAGTGGACACATTCCTGGAAACGGAAAACCCACCAGGACCAAATCACGAAGAAGAGGACCGTCCAAATGGGCCTCTGAACCAGTAAGGAGACTGGATCCATCATCAAAACTTCCCAACAAAGAACAGCCACGCCCTGACGGCTTTCCTGGTGAGTTCTACTAAACCCTTAATGACCAACACCGTCGAGGGGGAGGGAGCGCTTCCCAATTCATCCAACACGGCCAGCAGAACCCCAGAGATGCTATGAGAAAAATCACAGACCAGTGACCCCTGTGAACACAGAGGCTACACCCTCAACAGACCTCTGGAAAGCGGGACTCGGCAGCACAGCGAGGACAACACACCACAACAAGTGGCTTTACTCGTGGAACGCACGGAGGGTCCCCCTGAAAACCCGTTAGCGTGACGCCCCACGCCAGCACAACGAGGGGAAGCCCACACAACTGTCCATCTCTACTGATGGAGGAACAGCGCTGGACTAAACCCGATGCTCGCGTACAAGCACTCAGCAAACCGGGAATAGGAGAGGCGCGACCTCCACGCACTGACCGCCGTCTCGGAACCCCCCGGCCAACGTGATCCTCGACGGTGAAGGACTGAGAGCTCCTCCTTGAGGAGCGGGAACGAGGGGAGGGCGCCCGCCCTCACCACCTCCATCCCACACAGTCCTGGAAAACTCCGGCCGGGGCCACCGGGCACGAGAACGAAGGAAGAGGCATCTACAGCGGAAAGGAAGGAGCAACACGATCTGTCTGCGTAGGACATGGTCTCATATGCAGAGAACCCGATCACTCCAGGAAGGAGCTGTCAGAGTAAGGGAATCCAGGAAAGGAAGGGGGCACAAAGTCAGCACGTGAAAACACACCACGTTTTTATTATTTACTTATTTTTAAAGTAACCTCTACACCGAACATGGGGCTCTCACTCAGCACCCTGAGATCCAGAGCCGGATGCAGTACTGACTGAGTCAGCCAGGGGCTGCAGCCAGTTGCATTTTTATACAGAAGGAATAATCTGAAGGTAAATTGCAAGAACAAATCAACTTACGAGAGCATCAAAGACAGGAAAATCCTCAAGAAATAACCAAGTAGGCTAAAAAAAAAAAAACTGTCTCATGAAAAGTATAAAATGTTCTGGAAAGAAACCAAAGACATAAATACATGGAAACATACCCCATGTTATGGATTGGAAGACTTGATACTATCAGAATGTCAGTGTTACCCAAAGCAAATCTACAGACTCAGTGCAATCCCTACCAAAATCCCAATGACATAGTTTGCAGAAATGGAAAGTCCATCCTAAAATTCACACAGAATCTCTAGGGACCCTGGAGAGCCAAAACAATCTAGAGAAAGAACAAAGCTGGAAGATTTGCACCTCATGATTCAAAATCCAACACTAAACTGCAGGCAGGGGCACCTGAGTGGCTCAGTGGGTTAAAGCCTCTGCCTTCGGCTCAGGTCGTGATCCCAGGGTCCTGGGCTCGAGCCCTGCATTGGGCTCTCTGCTCAGCGGGGAGCCTGCCTCCCCCCTACCCCTGCCTGCCTCTCTGCCTACTTGTGATCTCTGTCAAATAAATAAATAAAATCTTAAAAAACAAATAAACTGCAGGCATCCAAACAGCGTGACACTGGCATGAACAACAGACATATAGACCCACGGAACAGAACAAGCCAGGAAATTAACCTCTGCACTGTTGCAAAGATGACAGTTGACAAGAACGCTAAGACCATCCAATGGGAAAAAGACAGGGTTTTCGAGAAGCGGTGCTGGGAAGATGCCACATGCAGAAGAATGAGGCCGGACCCTCCCCCAACAGCATATACAAAAATTAACTCAAAAATGGATCAAGAACCTAAACCTAAGACCACAAGTCTCCTTGTTGGGCCACAAAACAAGTCTTAATAAACTTCAGAAGACTGAAATCACATGACGCACCTTCTGCACCACGGTGTGAGACTAGAAATGCATGACAAGAACACTGGGAAATTCATACGTGTGTGGAGATCCAAACACATGCCACTGCACGACCAGTGGGTCAAGGGAGAAATAAAAAACTGAGACACATGGAAATGGAATACACGGGAGCTCGGAGAGCCCAGCGACAACCATTGTGAGAGGGACGTCCACGGTGGGGGGCATCTGCCTGGAGAAACACGAAAAGTCTGTGCAAGCTCCGCACTGCAAGGAACCGGAGAAAGACCAGATGGAGCACTTGGGGGGCGCAGCTGGGGAAGCGTCCGGATCTTGGCCTGGGCTCTCAGGGTCATGAGATCGAGCCCCACATTGGGCTCCAAGCACAGCGTGGAGTCTGCTTGGGGCTCTGTCTCCCTCTGCCCCTCTTGCCAACATGCACGTGCTTTCTCTCTCCAAAAAAAAAAAAAAAAAAGAAAAGAAAAAAAAAAGAGCGAGAGAGACAAAAGGATAATAGAATGATCAATGAAACGAACTGTTTTTTGGGAAAGTCACACAAAACTCACAAACTTTAGCTAGACTCACCAAGAAAAAAAGAGAGAGGACTCAAATCAATAAAATCAGAAATGAAAATGGAGACCTAGGAGCGATACCGTGGAAACACTGAAGGTCCTACGAAATGGTTATGAATAATTACATCCCCACCCCACAAACGGAACAAGAAACTAGTAAATCCCTGGGAATGTACAAGACTGAATCAAGGAAAAAGGAATCTGAAGCAAGGAGACTGAATCTGTGATCAAAAACCTTCCGAGAAACCTCCAGAACCAGACAGCTTCACTGCTGAATTCTTTTTATTTTTTGAGGGACTTTTTCTTCTTTTTAAGATTTTATTTATTATTTGCCTGACAGATCACAAGTAGGCAGAGAGGCAGGTAGGGGAGGGGGGAAGCAGGCTCCCCCCTGAGCAGAAGCCCAACATTGGGCTCTGTCCCTGGACCCTGAGATCATGACCTGAGCCGAAGGCAGAGGCTTAACCCACTGAGCCACCCAGGCGCCCCCACTGGTGAATTCTACCAGCATTTAAAGAAGTAATACCAAGTAATATAAAAAAAATAGAACATTTCCGAAAAGGGAACACTTCCAAACTCCTTTCATGAGGCCAGCAGTACCCTGGCGAAATCAGACAAGGACACGGAAATTACAGGCCAATATTCCTGAGAGACACAGATTGTAACGTCCTCAGTAAGATATTCATACATTGACTTCAACAACACATTTAAAGGATCATACACCGTGTTCAAGTGGGATTTACTCCACGGATGCTAGTTTGGATCAAGAAATCCACTCGAGCAGTCTCTCCTTTGCTGTCCTGCCCGCTGCTCCCTTGCAGCGTGTTCAAGAAACTTCTACGTCCTTAGGGAGGGGAAAAAAAAAATCAATTTGGCATCCGCAAATCAGTTAATGCGATACACTCCACTAACAAAACGAAAGAAAAAAGTCAAATGGTTTCAATAGAAGCAGTAAAAGCATTTGACAAAATTCAATATCCGTTTGTGAGAAACACCTGAACAGAGCGGGTTACAGAGGGTACGTGCCTCGGCACGATAAAGGCCACACAGGACAAGCCCGCAGCTCACATCACACTCAACAGCGAGAAGCTTTTCCTCTAATTTCGGAAGCAAGACAAGAATGCCCTCTCTCCGCCTTTATTCCGTCTGGTACCGGTAGTCCCGGCCAGAGCAACCAGGGAGGAAAAGATATAAAAGGCATCACAACCAAAAGGAAAATAGTAGAACTGTCACTGTTTGCAGATGACACGTTACGTGTAGAAAACCCTAGGGGTTCTCCACACATGTGTACACACACGCAGACACACCACGAGAATGGGTCGATGAATTCGGTGAAGTTACAGGACACTGTCAATGTACAGAAGCCAGTTGGGTTTCTCCACACTAATAACAGACCATGGGAAACACCGGTTAAGAAAACAGTCCCACTGACAGGTACATCAAAACCAATAAAACACCTAGGAAGAGGGTCAGTCCAGGAGGTGAGGGACTTGTGTCCCGAATGCTAGGAAACCTTAAAGAATTGAAGACACAAATAAATGAAAAGGCCCGGTCCCTGCTCATGGCTGGAAGAATTAATACTGTTTGAATATCCATACTATCCAATGCAATCTACAGTTCAACGCAATCCCTATCAAAAGTCCAGTGGTATGTTTCACAGAAACAGAGCAAATAATCCTAAACTTTGTATAAAATCACAAGAGACCCCACAATAACCAAGCGATTCTGAGAAAGGGGAACAAAGTTGGTGGCTTCCCAATTTCAAACATATTACAAAACTACAGTGATCAAAATACTACGGTGCTGGCGTAAAAACAGACACGTAGGTCGGTGGAACGGAAGAGACAGCCCAGAAATGGACCCGCCCATACAGGGTCAGTTAATCTATGATGAAGGAGCCAAGAATATACGATGGGGACAGGACAGTCCATTCAATAAACGGTGCTGGGAAAACGGGCCAGCCTCCTGCAGAAGAAAGGAACTGGACCCCTACCTCACCCTGTATGCAAGAATCAACTCAAAATGGATTAAAGACTTGAGTGTAAGACCTGAAACCATAAATCTCCTAGAAGAAAACAGAGACAGTGAGCTTCCCGACGTGGATCTTGGTGAGGATTCTTTGATTTGACACCAGAACCAAAGGCAACAAAAAGGAAAATCAACCAATGGGAACTGGAAAGCGTCTGCACAGCCCACCAAAGCCAAGGAAAACAACAAAAGGAAAAGGCAACCTGTGGAACGGGAGAAAACATCTGCAAATCACGTCTAATAATTATATCTACAATATATAAAGAACTCACACAACTCAGTAGCAAAACAAAACAAGAAAAACACCCAACAATCCCTTTGAAAACTGGGCAGAGGCTCTTAAGAGAGCATTTTTCCAAAGGGGACGCACGCACAGGCGGCCAGCAGGTCCATGAGAAGCTCAGCACGGATGCTCAGGGGAGGCACAGCAGGTGTCAGAATGGCCACTCCAGATGACAAGAAGGAGCGAGCATGACTGAGGATGTGCAGAAAGGGGAACCCTCAGTGCTGCTGGGGGGAAAGAAAATCGGGGCAGTCACTGCGGAGAACGGTGTGGAGATTCCTCAGAAAAGTAGAAGCAGAACAACGGTAAGACCCAGCCATTCCTCTTGTGTGGATTTACCCGAGGGAAACCAAAACACTAACTGGAAAAGACGTGGTCACCCCCAGGCTCACCGTGGCGCTGTTTACCACGGACAAGACCCGGCAGCAGCTAAGTGCCCACAGATGGACGAGGGGACACTGCGGACGCTGTGTGTACACACACCCTGAATATTGTTCTGCCGTAAACAAGAGGAAAACCTTGTCATTTGTGACAGAAAGGAGGGACCTGGAGGGCATTACACTAAGTGAAATGAGTCAGACAGAAAAATACCCTATGCAAGGGAAATAAAACCTCTGAGCTCACAGACACGGGGGACAGACTGGTGGTTTCAGATGTGGGGTGAGCGGGGATGAGACGCACGGAGGGGGTCGAGGGGCACCAGCTTCGGGTGTAAGCTAAGCAGGTCCCAGGATGTGACCAGTAACACTGTGCAGAGCTGTACCTGTTTGTGGGGACACCCGCTCACTAGACTTCCTGCGATCACTCACAAAACACAGATCCCGGATCAGCGGGCTGTGCCCTGACACTAACATCAAACACTAAGCGAATTGTACTTCGGTTTTAAAAAGGAAGGAATTTTGCCACCTGCTACCACAGGGAAGGACCTGTGGACACGAGACGAACAGTGTGGGACCCCACTTCTCTGAGGGACCCCAGAGGGCAGCTGGGGGGGCTGGAGAGGGGGAGTGAGTGTTTAGTGGGGACAGAGATTTAGTTGGTGAAGATGGAAAGTTCTGGAGACCGCTAGTGGTGACGGCTGCATGGAGGGGAAGGTGCTGAAGGCCCCTGAAATGGACACACCCAAACAGGTGAGACTGTCCGCTCCAGGTGATGCGTACTTTAATACAATAGAAAGAAGGGGGAAGGAGCCCTTCTCCACCACGGCTCCCTGGGGATGGGACCACAGGGAGCCTCTGCCAGCAGGGCAGCTGGCAAACCCACAGCCCCTGCCTGCCACCCTCGGACGCTGATGCTGGTGAAGCCCCTTCTGGCTCCTTCACGGGGAAATGGGATCCAGGAGCCGGCTCCCAGGCATGGGGGGACCGCTGCTGGCAGGCCCCTGGTCGGAGCAGAGATTCCCAAATGGCCAGCGAGGAGGGTGGGGCCTGAGTACAGGGCCCTTGTCTCTCTTCCAGGAGCTGCATCCTGGAGCAACGAGGGCCCAGCTCACACTCCCCAGCCTGCCCAGCAGCTCCGCATCCCTCTGGGGCAATCTCAGTCTAGTGAGTGTCCCCCAGTCTGGCAGCCCTGGCTGGTTGGGCCTCCCCTGCTGGGATAGAGGTGGGGGGAGCTGCTCCCCAGCCCCCCAGACATGGCAGCAGAACGTTGCACAAGGGGCCTGCTGGGCTGGGGCCAAGGAGCATAGCCTGCAGGGTCCTGCACCATGTCAGACTGAGAGTCACCTTGTGACCTGGCCATTCTAGTCCTCTGACTCTGCCCTCTCAGACGCTTGCAGCCTGGCGCTCACAGCAGCCAAGAGGTGGGAGCCACGCAGGAGTCCCGGGTAGATGGCAGACGGAGAGGGGAGTGTCCACGTAACAGAAGCATGGCCACGCGAGTGCGGACGGCCGCAGACACCATGCTGAGGGAATGCACCAGACACAAGGCAAAAAAGGCAGGACTCCTATCCCACAAGGTCCAGGAGCCATCAAACCACCGACCCAGAGGCGCGGGTGGGGCTGGAGATGCACATGGGGGCCCGTGTTTCCAACTGACAGGACGGTAAGGCTCTGGAGCCCGATGCGCGGGAGGGGGCGCAGGGACAGGAAAGTACTTAACACCCCTGCACACCTAGGCCCGTCACAGTGGGGGTGCCCAGCCGGCGCAATCAGTGAGCCTCCGACTCTGTCTCAGCTCAGGTCCTGATCTGGTCCAGGATCGGACCAGACAACCTGCTCTGGTTTGAAGTCTCTGCTTCCTCTCTCCCTCTGCCTCTCCCCATGCTCGTGCCCCCGCCTGCAAGTACGTGTAGGTGTGCTCTCTCCCCCACCAAATAATCTTAATCTAAAAAAATTTTAAAAATAATTTTAATTAAAATTTTTTAATCAATTAAAAATTAAAAATTATCATTTAAAATGATAACTTTAAAAAAAAATTTGGTTTAACCCCCAAAACCAGGTGGGCCTCTGCCCCAGAGATGGGTGCAGCCAACCAGCCCACTCCTCAGCAGCCCCCTGCTAGCCGCACGCCCACCCAGGGGGCCCTCTCCAAACAAGGCCAAATTCCTGAAAGACACCCCCCCCGCCACACACACACCCCAGCCGATTCTGTCCTGGCTTACAGCAAGTTCTGAAAGGTCCTGTCCGCCATGAAGCCTTCCAGGGCTGAGCAAGCCGCTTCTGCTCTGAGGTCACCCGCGGGGCTGAGAGGGCACGCACTCAGGTTGCAGCTTAGCTGCCAGGACGGGCCCCCCAGGCCAGACTCAGACCCCCGGGGCCTGGTTCCAGAAACATGCTGGGAGCAGCCTAGCCTCCACACAGCCGTCCCAAACCGTCTGTCTTGGCAGAAACCGGCACCTCCTCACCCAGCCGCCCGTGTGTCAGAGGCCCACGTGCTCCCAGATTGGCTTTACCTGGTGCTTCCACGTGACTCATGCCCAGGTGACATGCATCAAAGGACCACAAGGTCATCACCCACACCAAAACCCAACTGAAGATGTGAGAGCCCCCAAGTCCTCCGGGAACATCGGACCTGAGGCTCAAGGGAAAGACTGTCATTTGTCCTGACGAGGTAGGCAGCCTGGGGGACGTGCCGAGCTGCCCCTTTCGACCCCCAAGATGGAGACCCAACCCAGGCCTTGCAGAGGAAGGGACCCATACACACCCAGTCCCCCAGGCCTGTCACGAGAACCACTTCTCTGGGAGGCTGCTACCTGGGTCCCATGCTCAAAGGTGGGGGCAGCCCACTACTGGAGCAGGTCCTGTGAGGGCCGTGGGGACACCCTCAACCCCAAGGCTGCCTCCCTCCTGGAAGCCCTCACAGAGCCAGATGGCCAGGCCTGCCCAAATCTCCTGCAAAACCCTCCAGGCCTGGTGCTTATAGGTGGCCCAGGCCTGGCCTGCTGGCCCACAGTCCAGGGTCCCTGTGCCCCTGCCCCCGGCAATGCCGGGCTCCTGACTGGCTATGGTGAGGCAGGGCAGCCCTGAGCCAGTCCGGGTCCCCACAGAATGGCCCCTAGCCACCCGTCTGGGCCGCGGCAGGCACAGAACCTGGACAGACCAGGCGGCTTCATCCAAGCAGCGGAGACTGTGGGCGTGCATTCCATGGGGGTCACAAAGGAGGGCGCAGGGCAGCAAACCTCGCCCCCAACACCCCTGGAGCAGAGGGGAGGCCAAGAAGGGGGGAAGAGCTATAACACCAAGACACCTGCTCTGCCTTTGTAGCGTCCCCCAAGGTGGCTCAGGTTTCCAAGGCCTCAGTTTCCCCAGCTGTGAAATGGGGGAGATCGCCAGCATCTTGCCTGCTCCACAGGGCTGCCAGACAGATAAGGCAAGACACTGGTGTCATGGGCCAATTCTAAAAAACCAGAGGCTTGGCCCAATGCCAGGGAAAGCTGGACTTGTA
Source organism: Mustela erminea (assembly GCF_009829155.1). NCBI lineage: Eukaryota > Metazoa > Chordata > Mammalia > Carnivora > Mustelidae > Mustela > Mustela erminea. Next base: position 25,152,517 of record NC_045633.1, read on the forward strand.
AGAACAGACCACTCCAGGGCCCAGCGTGCCTGCCTTGGAGCAGTGCCCTCTGGCTGAGTGGGTGAGCTGGGCATGGCAGTGCTTGCTGTGAGGGGCGGGGTCCCTGCAGGGCCCAAGAGGCCAGGAAGCCCCCTGTCCCACCTGCCAGGCTGGACCCACCCACCCACCAAGGTCACTGGAGGGAGGCTCTGGCTCCAAAGGCGCAGCTCCTGAGCAGTGTAACTCAGAAGGAGAGTGACAGGGCCAGCTTTCCGGCCTGTGACCCCCCCTCCCCTCCCCACCCCCGCCACAGGCTGAGAGCTCAACGTGCCGGTGACCTCTCCCTGGTGCGCCCCTTTTTCCAGAACAAGTGAAAGTTCAGGTCTGGAGGAGGGAGGCAGGGAGAGAGTGAGCCAAGCCAGCCAGCTGGCAGGAGCAGAGCACAACAGTGGTGCCAATGCTGTCCCCCGGCCCCTGGCACCATCAGGGTGGGCCCTGCAGCTCCCCGGCTCAGGAGGCTGGGGGAGAGGCCACTGCAGCTTGCCTGGCTTCCAGAGAAGATTGTCGGCGGCTCCGGGACACTCAAGCTCCTGGTGTAGCCTCTCTTGGCAACACCGCAGCTGACCAGCGGATTCCCAGGACCCGGGGCTGCCAAAGACCACCCCCCAGCCCAGTGGGTAGGCAACAGAGGAGCGCGGGCCACTGGGTCCCTTCTGGAGTACCCAGAGGCTGCGTGTCTCCAATTGCTGTCTCAGGACAAATGCAGCCCCTGCCCCTGGGGGACGTAAGCTAGGTGTGTTCTGAGAAGTGTTCTGTGTTCTGAGCTGGGAGCCCCCAGTGGGGTGTGCAATGTCCCCCTGAATGCCTGGGGGGAACAGCCCCTGAGCAGGGCTGCCCTCCTCCTGGGGGCAGCGGGAGCAGGTGTAGCCCTAGGGGCTGTTCCTTCCCCAACCTTCCCCTCACAAGGACCAGGGGCTGCTGCTGATGGCTCACAAACAGGGTTCTGTCAGCCTGGAAGCACAGCCTGTCCTTTTCCTGTCGATCCCAGGACAAATCGCCCTGGGAAGGGAGAGGAAGCTCCTCAGGCCTCTGGCACCGTGGAAATCACCCCAGAGCAGGGCCACCCAGGAGCAAAGTCCAGGAGATGCCTGATGGGAGGATGGCGCAGGTGAACGAAGAGCCTGTTACAGGCAGGATGGCCCTGGTGCCCCACCTGAACTGGCCACCTGCCCAGAGCAGCCAGTTGCCAGGGTGGGGACAGGAGAGCCCTCACCCGCGGGCCTTCCTCCCCCAGTCCTCTGCTCAGGGCATGTGCAAAAGGGTGGACCCAGGTGGGGGGCCATGACGTCACCTCCAGGTGGCGGGGAGCCAGGTGGACCCCCACACCCACACCCACACCCACACACATAAGCCGGGGGGCCGCTTGCCCTTTCTCTCTCTGCAGACACCCGCCCGGCCCGATTTCCTCTTTCTCTGCGGAGCGGAGGTTTCGCAATGCCGCGGCGGTCCGCGGGTGACAGGGAGACACGCGGGTGGGGGGAAGGGGGGAGGGGAGGCAACACAGCCGCAGGCCCCGGGGCCGCTGGGAGGCGACGTCCGGCTCCATGCAGGTGCACCCCAGGCCCGCGCCCCCGGCCACGCAGGCGCCGCAGCTCTCCTCCCAGTCCTCAGGGCGGGCATCCAGGCCGGCACCCACCCCGGGCCGCACCCATCCCGGCCCCGCACCCACCCCGACCAGCGCCTCACAGGGGCGCACCCGCCCCCCTCCGCATCCCCCCGGCCCCTCGGCTAGCCCGGCCCCGCACCCACGCGGACCGGCCGCGACCCCGGAGGAACCCGCCCGGCCGCACCTACCCGGGGCGCCGCAGTCGGCGCATCTCGTGTTCCCCGGCCGCTGCAGCAGCTCCAGGACGGCCCTCCGCCGCTCCTTGGCCATGGCCGCGACGCCGCCCGCCCGAGATGCCGGGCCGGGACCCGGAGCGTCTGCCCTGCCGCGCTAGGGCCCCACGCACGCTGCCCGCCGCCCGCGGCCCTGCGCCATCCTGGGCGGCTTTCAGCCCGCGCGCCGGTTCCGCATTCCTGCCGCCGGGCCCGGCTCCGCCGCCGCCGCCGCTGGTGTCTCCGCCGCGGCCGCTGAGCGTGTGCCGGCGCGGGGCCCGGGGCGCACCGCGCGTTCTGGCCGGCACGGCCCGCGGGCGGCCCCCAGCGGCGCGGGCGGGCGGGCGGCCTCCTTCCGCGCCCAACCCGTCCCCCAGCCCGCGCGCCTCGGGACCAGCCCGGCGGGCTCCCCGCTGCCCACCCCCATCTGAGCACAGCGCCACCAGCTCCACCAGTGGGGGGCCTGAGCAGGCCCAGGTGGGCTCCTCCGTGAGCTCCTGGGCGTGGGGAGCAACACCTGGACACCTACTGTGTGCCAGTCAGGCCGGCGGTAGGCCCACGGGCTGAGGGAAGGGGTGCCCGCTCACACCATCCCTGCCCAGGGAGGAGATGGCCAACAGGCCCCAGCGGCCGCAGGAGGGACACCACAGTGGGGTCCCCATGCCAGGAATAAAGGCCCACCATGTCAGGAGGCAGGGACCCAGGAGTGAGAGACAGGAGAGAGACAGAGGGGACAGGTAATGGGTGTCCCTTCCTCTGCCTGCCTCTGCACTTTCCCGAATTCTTCCCATTTTCTTAAATTATGGATCCAATGATCCACACGATTGAAATAAGCATCCCATTAAAGGATTACAGTTTCTCTCTATCCCCATCCCAGGCAATTCCAAGCCAAGCTCTGTGACCCATCCCTCTGCCTCCTTCCAGAACGGTCCTCACCTGTGGGAACACCAGGGGAGTCCCCAATCCTTCTGACCTGCCACTGGGGTTTTTGGGTGTTTTTTGTTTTGGTTTGGTTTTTTGGTTAATTTTCACTTAATAAGACCTTACATATCTTCCAAGTCCATACATACAGACCTCCTTCACTTTCAGTGACTGCGTTCTACTAGCTGACCCGTGACATGTGCACCCGGCCACGGGCAGAGGAGCATTTAAGGTGTTTTCAGTGGGTCAGGGTCACAGCCACACGATCCCCCCCTCGCCCACCGCCAGTATTTCCATGACTGTTAGAGTGGATTCTCATCACAAAGGAGCCCCTCCGGAACACGGGGAAAGGCGCTGCCGTTGGCAGCAGCCCTGCCAGTTGTCCGGGGTGGGGCCGCATCAGCCTTGTCCCGCCAGGTGCCTGCTCCCCGGGCCGCAGTCACCTCGGGGGACACAGAGCTTCCGGGCCTCGTCCATCTGGCCAGCAGAATGCGGCACGCTGCTCTGCCCTGCTAAGTCAGCAGGGCTGTGGTGCGCTGTGCTCAGCTGGCCACACGTCTCTCTCTGCCATCAGACTGGAGCCTTCTGAGCAAAGACAGACGGCGTTTTCTCCTCTGGGCCCCCGTGCCCGGCTCGGAGCCTGCCACCCAGCATACATGAGGAGAACGTTGCTTAACAAAGATGTTAATGACAAGTTACAGCTACTAACTGGTTAACTAGGCATCAGATTAAAGCCCTCAATGGACTTTCTCATTTAACTCCCATTTTATGAGGAAACTGAGGTACGGAGCAATCCAATCAGTGGCCCAAAGCCACACATGGGTTCCACATGTTGGGACTGGGGTAAACGCGGGACCAGAAAAAGAGACACACACTGGGAAGGCTGCCCAGTGAGGGCAGAGAGGAGCATGGACCTGCAGAGGGGCCGCAGAGAGGTCTCGGGGAAGAGCAGGTGTGGCCCTGGCTTCCTGCAGGAGGGAACCACATGAGCAGACGGCCACAGCCTGCCCAGGGTGGGTCCTCTGCCATCTCTGTCTTCCCTTCTGACTGAGGAGGTGATGACATCCCCGAGGGGTGGGGGCAGGGGGTGAGAAAAGAGAAGTCAGGATGTGAAACCAGAATCCCCAAAGGAGGCAAGAGCCGGAGCTACAGCCCCTGTCCTGGGCTTCCCGGCAAGGGGGTGGCACCCACAGGATCCAGACGGTGACAACACAGCCTGGGCTGGGCCAGAACCAGACTGGGGCCGGCGTTTGGAGACACGGGGTCGGCATGGGCTCCCTGACTGCCCCTGCCCACCTGCCCCACAACCCCTGCTCCCTCTGCCAGCTGTTCCTCGTTTTGCAAGGCTGAGACAAAGGCCCCTGAATCCCAGTTACTCAATCATCTTCTGGGCCTGGGAGGGGGGCCCAGCGAGACCTGGTGCCCGCCTGCCCAGGAGCACTGAGCCATACAAAACAGACGCTGAGCTCCTGTTGGGCTGGGTCTGCCTGCTCCTGTGCCCACATCACAGCTAGTCGGCCGGCAAGGTGAGACCAGGGCCCTGGCCCCGAGCCAGCAGGGCAGCGCCTTGGCACTAGCAGGGGCAGGTTCTCCCAGGGAAGGAGCGGAGTGAACAGAGGCTTCCGGGAATCAAGGCCAGCCCTGGGCCTCTTGGAGGGGATGAACCCTGCCCTCAGCCTGACAGAGAAGCCATTTCCAAAGGTCGATGATGGGGGCACTGCTAGGCTCCCCACCCTGCTGATACACACAGGTTGTTGCCACCTCCTCCTTGAAGCCCTCCCCAACCATCCAGGCAGAAAACCCCAGATGAGGAAAGAGACCCCAAACCAGTGTCAGGACTTTGTCCATGGAACTCAGAGCTCCCAGCCCAGCATTTTGAGATATTCAGGCCCAGAGCTCATGTTCTAACACCCCCTTGACAAGAATATAAAAGAAAACCACCTCTCAACCAATTTCTTTCTATAAACTAGGTGTTTTCACTCTACCAACCAGATTTCCAAGATCTCCAAAGCAGGCACCGATATGAACACCGGGGATCTCCCAGCAAGCCTTCTGGATGCGACTGGCTTCACAGCAGCAGAATGGCACCTGGTCTCTGTCCAGCCTCTCCCATGTTTCCAGTCCTAGACAGGATGCCGCTGAGGCGGCTGGAAGCAGAGGGAGCCTGGTTCTTGCTGGCTTGCAGCTCAGAGGAGTGAGGTGGGCTGGGAAGCTGCTGGGATGCTCTGGGCTCCCAACTCAGGCCTTGTCATCGAGACCCGCATTGGAGAACTGGCCTTGTCAGTGGGCACTGGACAGAGACCCTGTGGCCCAGCCAGGGAGACAGGACAGAGAACCAAAGGCTCCCGGAGGCGAAGGGGGCACAGGGATGCTTTGAGAGCAGGGCATCTGGCCAAGGCACCTCCAGGCAGCCAGTGAGGTTTGCTCTGGGGCTAAAGGGCGGGCCAGGTGCAGAGGTCAGAGAGGCCAGGAGGGCCCCTGAGGTGCCCAGGGGGCAGTAACCCTGAAATGAAGGGTCCTGGAGGACAGTGCTCCCCACCCAGGGCCGGAAGTGTCTCCACGGTGCACTACTGCGTTTGCTGGCTTATGCTGGGGTTAATTGCCTCCCAACCCCTATCCCTGGGAGGGTGAATGTGGCCTTCTCTGGGGACAGGGTCTTTGCAAGGGAGCAAGTCAAGTCAAGGTCATGGGGTGGGCCCTGCTCCATGACTGTGTCCTTATAAAAGGGACCCCGCATGTTCTCCCCGCATGTTTGTTTGTGTCCAAACAAACATGCGGGGAGAATGCCATGTGACGGACGAAGGGATAGGGAGAGATGTGTCTGTAGCCAAGGAACCACACGGGGCTCGGGGACTCGGGCCTGGGCCAGCCCCGCCCTCAGCGCCTCCAGGAGGCACCTTCATTGACCTGGAACTGGGAGGGAACAAAGGTCTGCAGTTCAAAGCCTCACAGGCAAAGGAACACAGTTTGACCTTGGTTTTCTCAGCTGCTTTTGTACAACAAAGTCAGGAAACTGACAGCTGGCTGGTGGCTACCTGGGCTGCCACGGCTGCCCACTACGTGGGGACCCCCGGCCTCTCTTCCCTCCCTCTGCCTCCTGCCAACAGTGGGGAGGGTCCAGGCTGTCTGAAGCAATCTAACTTGGGGTGAGATAAGAACAAAGGGGCTGGGGGTCCCCAGGCTTTAGAGACCCCAGGCCCAGTCTGGACACATTTTCTTCCCCTTGAAGCCAAAACAAATCCAGGATGCTCCCTCCATACAGCCTCCTTGGGGCCCCCAGCTTCCCACCTACAACACTGGCCTGCAACCCATCCCAGGGTTGTGCCTTCCTGTGGGACCCCCTCTTGGTCCCACCTCTTCGTCCTCCCTCCAGCGGCTGATGGGGAAGGGTAGGCCTCGAGAAGGGCCAAGGGCAGCAGGTGTCTGTGTGCCCCAGCCTGGCTAGGGGCCCCCTAGGGCAGGCCCTGCCTCCAAAGAGGAGAAAGAGATCCGCCATCACCTGCGTTAGCTGGAGGGGGCAGGGAAGGCGAGCCAGTATTGGTGAACAGGGGTCGGCCGGGCTTCCCAGGGTGAGTGTGAGCCAGCTACAGGAAGGCACTTCAGGCCGACGAGCACGGGGGCCTGGGGCTTTAGGGGAAGTGCTGGAGGGTCTCAAGGCCAGACCCAAGGGTCCTGACACAGTTCAGGGGGGCTGACCCCTGTGCCGAGGGTGTGGGGAGTAGGGAGAGCGACTCTATGTCTGCCCTTGGGGATCCGTGGGAAGGTGTCTGAGAAAGGCAGGCCTGAGACCGACGACCCCAGGGAGACAGCTGTGCTCATCTGGGTGTGGAGGATAGGCACGTGGGGAAAGGTGGACTCAGGACTGTGTAGCCCATGGGAGGCCCTGGGGATGGTGGCATCACCAAAGCTCACGGACCATCAGGGGGATCGTGGGCACAGAAGCAGAGGGCTGGAGACAGAGACTGGAGCCCCCAGAGTGTGGGGAGGCTGCAGCAGGCAGGACCCCCGGAGGGACTGAGCTGGGGAAAGGAGCCCAGGTGACCCGGCCACAGGGAGGGCCATGCAGAAGGCAGGGGAGAGCTCTCAGGAAAGGGGTGAGTGAGGCAGGACAGTGGGGAAGCTGTGGAGTAGACAGCAGGTGGAGAGGAGCAAGCTCAGACAAGGAAGCAGCAAGAGGCCTGGGTACTTCCGGTGTCCACTGTCCCCAAGAAGTGGCCCCTTTCCTTGGACACCAGAAGCCCCGAGAGGTGCTGGCCACCAGCCGCCTGTGTCTGCTAACCCTTCTTCTGCCCAGACACCTACTGTCTCCGGATTCTGGAGGAAATTCTGTAAAGCAGGTGGGGTTGGCACACCTGCCCAGGACAGGGGAGGGGACACACCCAGGCTGAGGGAGGTGGCCAGCATGAAGGCCAATCCCAGCCATCCCTGGCCCCACCTGGCCCCAGGCACACAGGAGGAACTGGGCAAGTGTATGTGGTCTTTGGTTGACATGGCACCATCTTTCTGGGCACCTGGGCCCTTCCTTCTCCAGGACCAGGTGGCAGCCTCAGCCCTTCAAAACTATTCACTGAGCACCTGCTCCATGCACAGCCCTCAGCAGTTTGGAGAGGCCGGCCAGCCAGCGGGGGAGGAAACAGGAACCCCCGGCTGCCAGCACAGACATGTCCACACCATGCTAGCACCCACCTGGCACACCTGGTACAGGCCCTGCAGGTATAGGCCTTCTTAGCCCTGACCCTGGCATGATAGGGGGGCAGACCCCAGTCTCTGTCCCCCTGCACCTCGGAGCTCTGAGGCTGGGCAGCCAGCAGCTCCCAGACTGGCACCGGGAGAGCTGTGAGCAGAGCAGGAACCAGGACCAGGCCGGGAACCCTCCCAGGGCCTTACACCACCCACCTCTGGCCCTCTCCAGGCATGGCAGCCACATCCTAGTGCCTTTACCCTCTGTCCTCCATGGGCCTGCTCCATGCCAGACCCCTGGGGGACCCTTGCTTCGGCGGTGGGCCAGAGGGTCAGCTGTGGGGAAAGCCCCCAATAGAACCCCCAGGATGGGGAGGCCCAGAGACTTATGCATGATGCCCAGTGAGCCAGTCCCCGAGGGTGGAGGCTGCAAGCAGACCACTGAACGTACACAGCCACATGCCTGACCACGAGGGACAGCTTCCTGGTGTGGCTGGGGACAGTTCCCATTCTGAAGCCCGCCTTGCCCCAAGCAACTCCTGCAGCCCCACCCTCAGGAGAAAGGCTCACTGGTTTCCTTACCCAGAGAAACACAGAAAAACCAGAAGAAAGATGACCTGAGCGGCTTGGAACTTCTCGCAGGAGAAGGGCTGAGATGCGGGGCACCCTGCTGCCCTACAGCCAGAGGCGTGGTGGTCACAGCACCGCAAGGCTGGGGGAGCAGGTCCCGGCCACTGATGCTCTCCACATCCCTGTTGGGAGTGGCACTGGCCCAGAAACCCCCTTGGAAGCTGGGGGGTCCACAGGGGAGCCCCTCAGATGATGTGGGGTGGGAGCTGTGGTTTGCTTCACCAGCGTTGGGGCAACTGAACACATGTTTTGCTTGGTCTTTCAAAGAGCAACGGCATAAGGAAGGGGCAGAGGGGCAGGAGGCTCTCCGGCCAGGAGAGTGCTGGCAAGGGTGTGGGCCCCGCACTGTGCCCAAGGCCTCTCTGGCAGCCACCCTGATAGGGCCAGGGCAGGCCCAGCATGCAAGGTCCTCTGGGGCTGGTGGCCTCATGCAGCCATTTCAGCACGCAGTGTGGGGAGAAGGGTGAGACCCACTAGAGGCCACAGGGCTTGCTTACGTTCCCCGACGCTGTCCCCCTCCAGCAACAACACTCAGCAGTGCACCTTAAGTTCCTGTGCAAAGTGATGCAAAAGAACTCCACAAATCCACTTAGAACGCTTACAAGTCAATAATAAACCAGGCAAGTGACCGAGCGAAGCCACAAGAAAGGGATCTGAGCAGACATTTCTCAAAGGAAGACTACGAAGGCCAGGGTGCACGGGAGACGGTCGGTACCACCAGCACTCGGAGAGCTGCAAATTGAACCGCTACCGTCCGACTCCCCCTGAAACACACATGCGCGCACGCACACATGCACACATTTCACACGCATGCATATACATGCCCACACATACGCACGTGGACAGCTGCAGCTCGGTACCAGGAAAAAGAGCGGCGGGGTTGTGGGGCCTTGAACTCTCATCCTCTGGGGATAGGGGATGGAAAACGCACAGCCGCTGTGTGAACATTCCGCTGGGTCCCCCGGCAGCTCAACACAGTGTTCCCAAGTGACCTGGAAAGTGCCCCATCAGGTACAGACCCCACCAAAATGCAAACACACTGACAGAGTAACTTGCATGTGGATGTTCACGTTGTTCACAGCAGCCAAAGGTGGACGCAGTCCCAGTGTCGCCCACACAGCAGAGCAGCCCTGAGCCACAGAGAAGCGAGGCACCAACACACCACAGTCTGGTGATCCCTGAAAGGTGATCCTCAGGGCGCCTGGGAGGCTCGGTCAGTTGAGCATCTGACCCCTGGTTTCAGTTCAGGTTATGACCTCAAGGTCGTGGGATCGGGCCCCACTTCCGGCTCCACGCTGAGCACAGGGTCTCCTTGATAATTGTCTCTCTCCCTTTCCCTCTGCCCCTCTCGTGGCTTGTGCACCCTCTCTAAATAAATAGATGCTTTAAAAAACACTCAATACTCAGTGAAATAAACCGGTCACAAAAGGACACATGTATGATTCTACTTATGTGACACCTATCTATAGCTCTCAAACATGAAGGGGTTTTCCTTTGTGTTCCAGTGAGAACAGAACGGCTCTCCATGTTTCTTGTGTCTGACATTGTGGCCCCTGCGCTGAGTGGGCTGAATGAAGGGGTCCTGCCTCCCACCCCTCAGCAGCCCCACACAAGACTAATATCACACCCCTTAGAGGATGGGGAGACTGAGGTGGGAGGCACGGGGTCACGCACCTTAAAGGCTTCTCTCCAGGACCAGATCACAGGCCTAAGGACAGGGTCGAGCACAAGGGACATCCAACAAGAAGACTTGCAGCCTCACGAAGCACAGGAAGGAAGGTGTGAAAGTACGTCACAGTTTATCAGTGCCACACACTGAGCCTATCTGCCATGAACAGAGTCTATGAACCTATATACACCATGACAGGCCTCAGACCAGGCATTTGAGAGAGGACTTGCATTTCTCAAAGGAGGTCCCTGGCCTATCCCCCATCCGTCCATCCATTCTTCCATCTACCCATCCACTCATCTGTACACTGGATCTATCATCCAACTATCATCTATCTCTATCATCTATTCATCCATGCACCCACCTATCCGACCATGACCTATCATCCATCCATCGTCCATCTTCAGTCTATCATCTACCTATCCATCCACCTATCCCGCCATTATCTATCTGCCCATCCACTCACCTATTCATCTACCCATCCATTCACCCACCCTCCCATTATCTATCCATCCGTCATCTATATACTATCCACCCATCCACCCGTCCAGCTATTCATCTGTCCCTCTATCCATCCGTCCACCTACCCATACATTATCCATCCATCATCTATCATCTATCTTTCCATTGTCTATCCATTATTTAGTTATCTACCCATCCATCCACCCACCTATCCATTATTTATCCATCCATCATTTATTCATCCATCTACCTTCTATCCATTCATCCACCCACCCACCCATCCATCCATCATCTTCCCATCCACCCACCCACCCATCCATCATCTAACCACCCAACCATCTATTCATCCACCCATCCATCGTCTATCTACCCATCATCAATCTATCATCTATCCATCCACCCACCTATCCATCATCTACTTATCCATTACCTATCTACCCATAATCAATCATCTACCCATCCATCATCTATTTATCCACCCATCTATCCTCTCCCCATTCATTCATCTATCCATCCATCTATCCACCCACCTTTCTATCTAACTCCTATCATTTACCCATCTATCCAACTACCAAGTCATCATCTGTCTTTCATCTACCCACCCATTCCTTCAAATCTACCTATCCATCCATCCATCCATCGCCTATTCATCCTCTACCTATCCACCCATGCGTCTATATCTACCCATCATCTACCCATCATCTATCTACCCATCATCTATTTGTCCATCCTTCTATCCTCTAGCCACCCACCCATCCACCTATCCATCCACTATCTATCCATCCATCATTTATCATCTATCTGCCTATCCATTCATCCATCCATCTATCTATTCAGCCAACATCTATCCGTCCTTCTGTCATCCATCCATGTCTTCCCTCCTACACGGTCATCTATAATGTGACTGACATTGCTCCCACTTTCCACTGAGATGTGGGATCTATATTTTCACCTTAAATCTCAGTGGGGGTTGAGGCGCCTGGGTGGCTCAGTCAGGTGAGCTTCCAACTCTTGGTCTGGGCTCAGGTCATGACCTCAGGGCTGTAAGATGGACCCCCATGGCAGGCTCCATGCTCAGCATGGAGTCTCCTTGAGATTCTTCCCCCCCCCCTTCTCCCTCTGCTCCTCCCTCAGGTGCTCACTCTCTCTTTCTCCCCCTCCCTCTCTAAATAAATATTTTTTAAAGATTTCATTTATTTGACAGATCACAAGTAGGCAGAAAGAGAGGGGGAAGTAGGCTCCCTGCTGAGCAGAGAGCCCCATGTGGGGCTTGATCCCAGGACCCTGGGATCATGATCTGAGCTGAAGGCAGAGGCTTAACCCACTGAGTCACCCAGGTGCCTCAATGAATAAAATCTTTAAAAAGTCTCAGTGGGGGTTGTGATTGCTCCAACCAGTGAAGGACGGCTGCAGACTTCTTAGGCTGGATCATAAAAAGATGTGACTTCCATTTGGTGCACACTCTGTGTTGCTCTCTTTCTACCCCGATCCCTAGGTCTCTCCTTGGGAGCCTGAGCTGCCAGGTACGAAGCCTGGCTCCCAGCCACCCCACTGCAGAGACCATGCAGAGAGAGCTCAGAGAGACGGTGTTGCCCCTTCCCATCCCTGATGACCTCCCTCATGTCCCAAGCTGAGGCCTCACAGCTCAAGTCCCGGCCATGCCCATGCAGTGAGTACCCTCAGATGCAGCAACCAGTCCCATATAATGCTGCAGTCTGAAGCTAAGTTTGGGGTGGCCTGCAGCCCAGAAAAGGCTAACTGGCACAGCGGTGGGAGAGAGGGAGAGACAGAGAGGAACCTGGAGGAGCAGGGCCCACAAGGCTACGTACTTTGGCACCCCACAGCCCTGGGCAGACACCCACATCTAAGCACTCAGTCCCAGGGGCCGGGAGGCTCCTTGTTCATAGTGACCCTCTTGTCACCTGTGGCATCTTCTCTTGGGAGGGGGGGCGGCTCCTGCCACCCCCAGATCCCATTTCTACCCCTTGTAGCCTCTACCCTTAGGCACAGTTTGTGGGTGCACGCAGTGAACCCCTTGCCACCCATCACTGACTCCCTGTGGTGCCAGGCCCACAGCACGCACCAGCTCTGTGCTGCCCTGACATGAACGGGGAAGTTGGCACAGGGGCGGTGGCGGCAGATGAAGCCCCCCTTATTTCTAAGCCCCCAATCCCCCAGCCTGGCCACTAAGTCAGGAAGACCTGGGGCCTGAGAGATACCCAGCTCTGGTCCTATCTGCAGTTTCTGGAGAACCTAGCAGAGTCCCCTCTAGGGAACCCTCGTCAAGCACTGCGGTGCCAGCACTGTCCAGCAGGGGCCGCCATGCCACCATATTCAGTCACGGAGATGCCACTGACCATTGCAAGTTAATGGGAAGGGAGAGTTGGCTTCCTCAGAGTGGTTGGCCCTCACCCCTGTCCCAAATTACTGGGCTTTTGTAATAAGGGCGGGGGGACATAGCCACCGGACCTCACGGACCAACCCTAAAAGCCCCAAAGTGGAAACCACACTAGCACCTTCAGAAAAGTCCATCCCTCAGCTCCAGGACATGCCTGGAGAAAAGATGCTCCCCTGGCGGTGTCCCCCACACCTGTCCAGGACCCGTCGTCCTTCCAACACTACCTGCCCACCACGAACCTCCTGGATCCCACACCTACAGTCCCCACTTCCATCCCTAGGTCTTGCTCCACCCCCAGCGCCCAAGAGAACCGTTTCCCCTTGCACCTTGGGGTACAGAGAAGCCGAGTGTCCCCCAGGCAGGGCTCTCCTCTGCTATTCAGCAGAACAGCAGGTAAAACCTACACCAGTAACGCAGCAGAGTCTAGGCCTGGGAGCTCCTGCTCCCCCATGTCATGGCCAGGGAAGCCCACCCTGCCGGAACACAGTGGTTAGGGTGCCAGGGTCAGCTCTGCAGGCACATCCCCTGCCTCGTACTCCCTGTGCGCCCAGGTAACTTCCTCTCCCACCTCCTTCCCCTCCAGTGACCTAGGCTGGATCTCGCTTGCTGTTCAGCGCTCCTGTGTCAGCGTTCGCCGTGGGCGCTGTGGTCTAGACACCCTCTGTCCGCCCAGGACTCCAGGTGCAGCTATAGCCGGGGGTGGGGGCTGCAGGCATGCGTCCCTCCTCTTGCTCCCCACCCTCTTGATGTGGGATCCCCAAGGGGACTCACTTGGGGTTCCTCAGAGCTCAGCGGCCTCTAAACCCAAACTCAGGGGAGGGAACAGAGGCCCACCCCAAGCGAAGAAGGTGCAGAATGTGTGCAAAGGCTTTGAAACGGTCATATGACTCTGGGATTTCATCGGAATGTGGGGAAGAGGCCGGCCCAAACCCCGAGACAGCCCAGAATTGGGGGGCAGCCTCACAAACAAGGTGCTCTCCCACTCTCACCCCTGCACCTCCTCCCGTCCAGGGCTCAGCGATAAATCCACAGCTTTCCGGAGATTCTGTTGGCTACCTTCTGAGTTGAAGAAGAAAAAGGGAAAATGATTAGAAACCGAGCAGACAGTGGGGCGCCTGCCCAGCTCAGTCAGTGGAGCGTGCAACTCTCGATCTCAGGGTCGTGAGTTCAAGCCCCACGCTGGGGGTGGAGTTTACTTAAAAATCTAGAGATGTTTGCACAACTCTGTGAACTGTACTCTTTCCAAAGTGAATTTATGGCATGTGAATTATATCCCAATAAAAAGTCTAAAAAAAAGAAACTGGGCGCCTGGGTGGCTCCGTTGTTAAGCGTCTGCCTTTCGCTCAGGTCATGATCCTGGGGTCCTGGGATCCAGCCCCATATGAGGCTCCATGCTCAGCGGGGAGCCTGCTTCTCCCTGTGCCCCTCCCCCCAGCTCATGCTCCCTCTTTTCTCAAATAAATAGTATCTTTAAAAAAAGAGCTAACAAGCATGCACAAGCACTATTTCAGAGATAGGTCATTCTCCCGGTTTCTCCTGGTCTCGCAGACACCCTCAGCCCTGCTGGTGTGGCCTCAGGCTGTGTCCACACACCCAACTGCTCCCACGACGACAGGCGCCTCCCACCCCCCTCCCTGTGGGCTGCCCCCGGAGGGGACACAGGCCTGGCCTGGAAGAATCAGGGGAGTCCACCAGGAGGAGGAGGGAAGGCTCCACAGGAAGTGAGTGTGTAAGGGCCCGAGCCATTCCAGCAGGGCTCCTAAGAAGTGGCTGGGCACGGCTCCCCGGCCCCCAGCCCACCCTGGGACTGGATGCCCCTGGTGACGAGCAGTCAGAGCCAGGAGGCCGGAGGCCAGGCTGTGATCCTATCCCTCTAGTCTGTCTCTGGCCTGGGTCGCATCTGAATCTGCATGGCCTCTCTGCAGACGGAGCTGCTGTTGGGTTCCAGGCCAGAACTGATGGCCAGCCAGGCACCAACCATGACCTGCTCATCCTCTGCGCATAGGCCACTGTGAATCTGATTCCACTCCTGCCAACTGGAGGCTGGTAATTTTACTCACGTCCACACAGTCATTTCTATGGCCTGATAAAAACTTCTCTGACGTCTCTTGCAATAATAAAATCTCTGCTTTCTCGCCCATAAATAATCTCGCTGAAAGACTGAATCCAAACGGCTGGTGGCTGGAATGACAGGCACAGACAGCTCATTCTTTCCCAGTAAGACCGGCATGAAGCGAGCAGCACAGAGAGTAGCCCTCATTCAGAGAGGCTTGAGGGTCCCCACCTCCAAAGGGGAGACCCAAGCAGACTGCCACACCCCTCCCTCAAAGAGCCCGCAAAGCCACCGTGAGCAGCTAACGGCCCCCGCCCCCAGCCGCCCTCAGTGCTTTGCAGAACTGCATGCAGCCACAAAACTGGTGAGGTTCCACCAGGAAAAACCAACCAAGCTACTTACGGACAATGTAAAAT
This sequence comes from Mustela erminea, assembly GCF_009829155.1. Lineage (NCBI taxonomy): Eukaryota > Metazoa > Chordata > Mammalia > Carnivora > Mustelidae > Mustela > Mustela erminea. The sequence continues at coordinate 25,167,603 of NC_045633.1, forward strand.
CACAGTCACAGTGACTTACAGGTGATACAAAATAACCACACACAGTGAGTTCTTAAACGAAAAATTTGTTTCTATAAAAATGATACACACGACTCTGTCAACCGCACGTGAATCGAGAACGTTTACTGCCCTGGATCCCAGACCGTTTACTGCCCTGGATCCCAGACACGGCTCTCATATCCATAACATCACCAACTGTCTAGAGAGGAACATGTGGCGGGAATGGGATCACGTCCTACTTGCAGTGGCTGGCTCCAACGAAATGCTGTTTACCAAGCACATACCTGTTCTCCGTTGTCTGCCAAAGATTTCAGAAGAATATGGCCTTTAAACCCAGCCCTGAGAAAACTCAGGTCTGTGGCGGGTTGCTGCGGTTCACGAGGCAAAGCCCCACAGCCGTATGACAGCACGTCTTCTGGGCACGGGCACGCAGGAGCTGCTCCCGGTCCAGAGCTCGGACCCGAGCCCCATCCAGGCCCGATGCTTCTCTGTCCCCCTCACACCACGGCTAGTGTGGTTGGCAGAGTCCACATCAGTGTCCCTGGCTGACCCTGTGAATCGGACTTGCCAGGGGGTGATCATGTTAAGGATGTTGGGCTGGCAGGGGACCCTGGATTATCTGGGTAGGCAGTGTCATCAGGAGGGTTCTGGTGAGGAGGCAGAGCATCAGAGTCAGGGACGAGATGGGAGGGACAGGTCAGGACAGAGAGGACGCTGTCCTGGACGATGGGTCCCGGGCTGAGGAAAACGGAGTGCCTCCAGAAGCTGGAAAGACAAGGAAGACGACTCCGGCCAGAGCCCCTGCAGAAACGCAGCCTCGTGGGTCTGTTTATGACATAAGATCGTAAATCTGTCCTGTTTACGCCACTGGCTCTGAGGTGACCTAAGTGAGCACAGGACGCTTCACGGAGAGGAAAGGCCGTCTTGCTCTTGACAGTGGGATAGCTGGGCAAAGGGAATCCGGGCGCTGCATCCGGAGCACGCCCCACCCCCCAGGGGCTGGAGGGAAGCAGACTAAGGGACTCCTCTGAGGGGGCCCAGGTTCCCTGGCCTATCTCCCGCGTGAGAACACTTGGAAAGCATTCTGGAAGGTGTCTCTGGGCCACTGAATACCGCTATTGACTTCCTGCGACAAGTGTGTGGGCGCTTTACAGGAGCAGGGCCGAAGGAGCAGGCGCTTGGGTGTGAACAGGACATCTGTGCCCTACATGCCGTACGGCCAGCAACTCAGATGTGGAAAATCAAAGGTCACACTGGGAAGCCACTGCCCGTTTGTAAAGAGCTCAGCTGTCTGCCACAACTGGAGCTGCTTTTGGACCTCTCCTCCCACGCTTCCTCCCCCACTTGCCGAAACCATTGGTCACATCACCTGCCTCGAAGTCCACGGGATACACCTGACAACGAGAATTTACTCAACCACACATGCACAAAGTTCAACCACACAGTTTAATGCAAGTAATTTTAGATTTCCAAAAATTTGCAAAAACAGGAGAGTTCATATCCAGCTTCCCCAAATGCCACCATAACATAATCATAGAAGAATCCCAGCATTCTGGTAACCGGGCTGCAGACCGCCACGTCCCAGCAGCTGCCCGCCACTGTCCTTCCCAGCCCGGGACCTGTGTGGCAGTCCATCCATCTCCCCAGAGCCCTCCTTTCTCTGGACCCTGATACCCATGAAGAGCACCGGTCTTCACTCTACAGAATGTGTCTAGTCTGGCATCTGCTCACTAGTGAAGTAGGAACACCGAGGAGAGCATCAGAGGGGGGCGCTAGCCATGGGCAGGCCACCGAGTGTGCACTGTCATCTCTACCACACCCTGAGGGGAGGCCCCAGGACAGTCCCCAGGTTTCACACCACACTCAGCCCGACTCCGAGCTCCCAGCCGGTTCTCGTCTCTACCCCTGCCACTGTGCTGTGACTTTTGTCCCCAACCTGTCACTTCTGTGCTGGGCAGACCACCACCCACTGTCCCTCCCCTGCCCACAGCTTAACCCCATTAGTGATTTTTATCAGCATGGACTTGTGCAGAGTCACTGATTCTGAAGACTATAACCCAAAACAATATTCTGTTGTTCCAACTGACCCGGATGTAGCTCCCTGGGGGGGAGGGGGGGGCCTATATTCTTCCAACAAGCCCCCATCCTATTTCTAGCAATTCCTTACTTTCTGCCACAAATGGTTAAGGCTCAGGTTGGATTTCCCACTCTGGCCCGGGCACCAGCTTTTCCTCTGGGAGCCTGCTTCCAGCCATCAGGAGGAGCGCTCCAGCCCGGGACAGGGAAAGGGTGAGCACCTGCTGCAGGAGTCACCACTCCAGGGCCCCAGGCACTCAGGGATGGCAGGTGCACACAGATGCACGCACACATTAAAGTACGTCTCTCTGTGCAGCCACCTTATCTGTGACACAAAAGGGACCCCTGAGGCCCTGGCTTTCCGTGCTCCCTAATTCTCTAGTCCTAAAAGACTGGCTTTCAGAGCGGGCCAGACAACGTAATAGTCTTGTTGTCCCCACCCCACCACAGCTGATGCTGGGTGCCCCACAGCCATGTCATCTCTGAGCACAGAGAACAGGAATTTGGCTCAGAGTCAGGGCTTCACGACACACCAGCCACCGTCCTCCTTCGCATCTGCTCTGTCCTTCCTCAATTTTGTGTTTGCACAAATGTGCACATACTTCTAGCTTCCTTTCTTCCTTGTTAATGTCACTACAGATGCTTCTAGAGTCTGCCTTTCTTATATACAGCGTGCCTGTGGTAGGAGGCCAGCCCGTGTCAGTTCAGACTCCCTGCACGGCCCCCCAAAAGAGCCATGGTTCACCAAAAGATCATACTTGTGGGCATCTGGGTCACTTCAGCATTCCATAATTATAAACAATACCACATAAACGACCTTGTGCGTATGTAATTCTGGACGGTTAGCAAACACAAACTAGTTTCATGGCTCAGTTTGGCGTTAAAAGCCAAGGCACCTTAGCAACTGGACACTAACATGAAAAAGTCTGTAGCACGATGACGGCGTAAGACAGAGCCCAAATATGCAACGGTGACAAACAGTGGACAGGAGCAGGAGGAGCTAACCATTCACGGGTACACGGGGCAGAGTCGGCACCGTGGCAACGGCACCAAGTGCGGGAGGGACTTACTCCAGGGAGAGTCTAAGCCAAGAGGCACCCACTGCGGATGGGCTAAAATCAGAGGGACCTGAAGGCAGAGACTGGGACACGGCCACATCTCTACCACGCATGGCTGAGGAGTGGGGACTTTCGGGAGCCCAGGCATGGGTCATGGCTGGCAGTACCTCGGGGTCACTGTCCAAGAAGGGATGTCTCCACCGTCTTCCATTAGCCACACTGGGACCAAAGCTGGCTGGCCAGGAGGCAGTGAGGGCAGCGCGGGGCCCAGACCCACACACGCAGCATTCTGCACGGGCATCAGAACCCTGGCCACGTAGCGAAGCTGCCTGGAAACCCTGGCTGGGTTAGGGCACACGTGAGGTTTAAGTGACTGCAGGCAATTCTGGGGGTAGCCCTGGAGAAGGTGACACCGCAGGACCATACGGGTGTGCTTTCAAAGGGAGACGCTGGAGACCACATGCATGAGGCGAGCTACGAGTGTCCCGACACTTCGTTTCTCAGTTACAATACACAGTCACTGTTATTAGTTTTATAAACACAATCTGTATAGGTCATAAATGAGCCTTTGGTTAAAAGGTACTTGGTGTTCAGGTACGACTGGAAACATCACTAAGTCAAATATGTCAAAGGCCAGACACGCTCTCCTTCCCAGGTTCATGTTTTGTTTAGAAAAACAAGAAGTTAACTGGTGCCCCAAAGCACAAGGAAACCCTTTCTGCCTGGGAGTGGTTTCTGACAGCACCTGTATCTCCGTGGAGGCCGAAGCTGCGAGCACTCAGCATGCCAGCACCACGGAGTCACCGTGTCCCCCAGGTCACGTGTCCCCTTGCCAGGTGGGCATGACTCCACACTCCAACCTCCCACCTGTCACAGGTCTTCTTAGGAACTCTGCCACATGCAATGTAAAGATAAAACCTCACACTCTTGGGGGAAAATGAGATTTAAAAGTAATAGTTAAGTTTTCAAACAACCTGGGAAACATTGGGATGAGCTCTTTATGTCAAGGAGGGCATTCTGGAACCTCTCCATCACAGGACCTGACCCTAAGCTGTCAGCTGACAAGGTCGCACAATGTGCTCCATCCCAGAAGGCCGGGCAGCCGGTGGTCTTTTTCCATCACGAGTTAGTTTTTGCCTCTGGTTTTCCATCAATCAAATCTCCAAATCCCAGCTTTTCCAGGGGCTCCTGTGCCATCAGCTGCCTACGAGAAGGGAAGAAAACGAAGAACACTGTCTGCACGGGCCTGTGCTTTCACTCCCATCCCGCCCAACCGGTGTCTGGGGGGCTGCCCGCATTCAGGGACACCGCTGCATCTGGGTCACCGTCTGCGCCCTCCTCCTCCAGGCTGATTGATGCCTGCGCCTCTGGACCCCAGAGGGACAGCCGCTGGCAACCAGTGCGCAGAGCTCCCCACGCACAGGGTGCAGCCAGGACCCAAAGGAAGTGGGCAGACCACCGTGAGGCTCCCCAAGGGAACAACAGGAGCAGACGCCTGACCTCCAGGTCCCTGTGAAGACACCCTGGACAAGGTGCGGACAGGCCAGGACAGACTTTTTTATCTGGTACAAATGACCCTGTACAACGCAGGAGTGAGGGGCACCAACCACCCGTGCGGTCAAGGATCCATCCACAACTCTTGACTCCCCAAAAGCTTAAGGACCGACAACCTACCGCTAACCAGAAACCTTAGCTATAATATAAGTGTATCCTAACAAGACATAACCCAGAAAAAACAAAAGCGCTAATAAGAAAAACACAAGGAAGAAACATATTTCCAGGACTCTACTGCATTTATCCAAGAGTCTGCATGTAAGGAGAACTGCGCTGTCCATGGTCACCATCTGTTAGCTTTACTCATAGCTCAGGAACACCCAGCTGTGTGGTGCATAAGCTCTGCCATCCTCTCGCTCCTGCCCCAGGCCCTGCATGGCCCCATAGCTGGCCAGCAGCCATGCCCTGCTCCCACCCCCTCCCTATGACCAGCCATTTGCTAGCCTCCCACCACGTCCACAGAAGTCAGGGCCATGAAGACGGAAATGCCCGGCACAGAGCCCCTGCTGAACTCAGTAGTCTCCCCAAGTCTGGCTTCCCGCCACCCATGCTCCAGGCAAAGGGAGGCCTAGCTTTCATTCTGTTTTGTTTTGGGGGTCAGGGGTGTTGGGTCAACCCCAACTCTCAGAGGCATCTGTCCTGCCTGCTGGGGGTGGAAAGGGGGCAGCAGCATGTCCCCATAGGAACCACCGGGCTCAGCCAGCACAAGGCCCACCATCACTTCACACACTATGACCCGGCCCCCACCGCAGAGCCTGTGCACCAGCCTCGTGCTCAGCCAGCATGCTGGGCACCACGGCCCATCCAAGTCACCTGCTCAGACGACCCGCTTTCTGCAGGTTCTGCGGGGCCCCAGGGAGAGCAGGCCACGCTTCTGCAGAAACAAAACGCCTTGCAGAGAGATGATCTCTAGCCAAACTTCACAAGGAGTGTCATTTATCCCTCAGGAAAATGTCCCCAGAACTGCAAACCTCAGTCCGTAGAATTTAATCTAGAGCACACTAAATCTTAGCATGGAACGCATGTGCCACTCCTAAACCCAAATGGGGAAAACAATGATAAATTTTCACATCTTATCAAAAGAGGGCATCTGGCCAATAGTTCTTAAAACTGAGGTCTCTCACACTGTGATCAGCAGAGCAACGACCCCCCAGATGACACCCTTATTGCTGAAGCCTGTGTCACCCTCGGGCTCGGGCCACAGGTGGAAGTACAGTCGCTAACTGGCTGATTTTGAAGTGAGGTGACCCAGGACTCAACCTTATCACGTGAACCCTTAAAATGACAGACAAGAAGCGAGGAAGGGTCAGAGATACCCCATGCCAGCTTCGAGAGGGCAGAGGGCTATAAGCCAAGGAGCATGGCCACGGGAACTCTGCCCTGGAGCCTCCAGAAGGAATGCAGCCTGTCCATGCCCTGACCAAGCCTGGCGACACCCATGTCCAACTACCCGCTACAGAAGGTGAGGTGGGCTGGTGGCACACAGGGGCGAGTGGTGCTCCTCCCGACATGCCGTCGGGACAGGAAGGACCTGCGAATTTAGCAGCACAAAGAAGTAATCAGGAAGGAAAACAACAGAAACCAAGTAAGACACAGATCAAGATATTCTTTCTACAAATCTGAATCTTCACAAAATCCAGCTCCTTGAAAAGGTCCTTAAAAACAACAAATAGAACATTTAGCAAGTTCTAAATCCCAAAGGATGACTTCAATGCCTCCTTTTAGCATAAGGGAAGAGACTGAAGACAACATCCCACTTCCAGTCCAATCCTTTAGAGACTGAGGCAGCATTAAGCGTGTGATTTAGGGCAGCTGGATTTCTGGGAGGCCTGGCCTTCACGCCAACCTGCACTCTGGGAAGCGGCTGCGTGATCCCAGAGGCCCACCCCACGGCACAGGAATCAAACTAAAATAATTACAGAGCCTTGAGATCACAGATCATTCGTGTATTTGTTGTTGGTAACCCCAGAGAGTTCTTCCCGTGAGAAAATATGGCCTGCAGCTACAACAGCTCACATACTTCCACATCTGGCTACAATAGGCCGAGGTCTCAAGAGACAACTTTACTTATTTATTTTTTTAAAAGATTTATTTATCTGTTTGTCAGAGAGAGAGAGACAAAGGCAGACAGAGGGAGAAGCAGGCTCCCCGCTGAGCAAGGAGCCTGATGTGGGACTCAATCCCAGGACCCTGGGATCATGACCTGACCCAAAGGCAGCCACTTAACCCCCTGAGCCGCCCAGGCGTCCCAAGAGGCAGCTTTAAAAACTTGTGGTGCAGTTTTTTTATAAAGATGCATAGAGAGACAAGAACAGGTAAGATTTCAGCACAAAAGGGAAAAAGGGTGCCTGGGTGGCTCAGTGGGTTAAGCCTCTGCCTTTGGCTCGGGTCATGGTCTCAGGGTCCTGGGATCGAGCCCCACATCAGGCTCCCTGCTCAGTGGGGAGCCTGCTTCTCCCCCTCTTTCTGCCTGCCTCTCTGCCTACTTGTGATCTCTCTCTCTCTGTCAAATAATAAATAAAATCTTTAAAAAGAAAAAAGGAAAAGGAAAAAAAGAGGTTTGTAAAATGCAAGAGAAGCAAATGTGCAAAATCTCAATACTGAATCTGGGTGGCCACAGATTTTCATTAAAAACCACCTGAGGGGTGCCTGGGTGGCTCAGGTGGTTAAGCCTCTGCCTTCGGCTCAGGTCATGGTCTCAGGGTCCTGGGATCGAGCTCCCTGCTGAGCAGGGAGCCTGCATCCCTCTCTCACTCCATCTGCCTCTCTGCCTACTTTTGATTTCTGTCTCTGTGTTAAATAAATAAAATCTTTAAAAAACAAAAAACAAAAAACCATCTGAAAGTCTTAGGCCGAAATCATTGACCAAGTCAGAAACACACATGCACTCTTTACATTTATCTTAATGTTGCCTGACCAGCCAAGGAAGCCACCTGAAACAATGGAACCCACAGAGTAGCCAGCTGCCTCTCTCCGTCCCCAACAACCTCAGCAGGCCTCAGGGGAGGCCAGTCTCCAGCTGTGTTGAGCAAGGCATGGACACATGGAGAGCAGGCAGCTCACTTCCTGGGTCAAATTCGGAGAAAAGACAGGGCCCTTCTGCTGGTCCTTCACCTGGCAAGCCAGGAGCTTCTCTGGGGACCCAGGCAGCCCAACTCCAGAACAGCTCCCAGCAGGGGCAGCAACCTGTGTGTGCTGGGTCCTCTGGCCCGAACAGAGATGATTAATGCAAGCCTCAGAGGGGTGGATTACCTGCTCACACCCTCACGCTGACAGAGACCAACTTCAGACTGTCTCCAAATGTAGTAGCTCCAAGAAAAAATTTACTTAGTTTCCATCTTTAAAAGATGTGTTAATTTAAAAGACAATAATGTGAACACATGATCCCAGGATTGTGCTACTTAAAGATGGTAAGAACTGGACTCAGGGGGATCTGCTGTCAAATCTAAGCCCTTGTGAGCCTGAACGACTCCAGAGACAGAGTGAGGGCATTACATGTCTACAGAAAGCCCTCCACAAACCTGTGGGCCTGAGAAACAAGAGATTTTGCCCTGAGGCCAATGTCTGAGTTTGTTATGGGAAAGTGGAAATGGGGCTCCAACTGGATTGGTTTATGTCAACCTATCTTCACACAAAGCTGAGTGAAGACTGGATTCCTTAATGAGCTAACGAAGGGCTTAAAAATCACAAATAAAAGTTCCCACTCCCACATAATTATATGTTACCTGCCTTTCCCCACTAAGGACTAGAACAGTTCTTAAATAAAATCTTAACAGATCATAGTTACAAACCTTTGTTGTATTTAAAAGTGAGCTCTGGTGAATTCTGATCAAGACAGAACAAACCCTTCATCTTTCATCATTTCTGAAATGGCCTATTGTCTCCCCTGTCACATTTTAAGCACAGCTGAGACTACACCGAACAACATTTTTATGATCTGAGAATGTGAAAGAAAAAACTGTGTACCCACAACCTTCAAATCTTTTGGCTCGGTCAGCATTTTCATGAGGGACGGTTCTGAAACCTTAACGACAGGTCAGCAGTCCCAAATCTGTAAAGAAAATACTCTGAGGAATGCTTTCAGGTATGACGCTGTCACTCACGGAAATGTACCCAGGGCTGCTGCACAACTTCTGAGACCATTTAATCTGGCGGGCCTCAATCCCAGGGACAAGCAATTCTACCACTGTGAAAGGCCCGAGCCTCAATGAGCCCTGCTGCAATGAGCTGCCAGGGAAGAAATGCTCCGGGAGCCGAGGAAGCTTCCAGAAGTCACACATGTCACCAGGTACTTGCCTCTCCATTCTGCATTCTAAATAGGCTTTTGACTCCTTTCTGCACAAAGCGTTTTCGAATTTATTGTCGCGGAGACATTTCATGAACTTCTCTTTGAAGCTTCTGCATTCACCTGGAACGAGAAGGAAAACAGCATCTCCTCTTCAAGCAAAACTGTCAGGCCACGCGGGACACGCCGGGAGGCGGCCACCGGGAGCTCCCGCGGAGCGGTTTCTCCCTCGGGGCGTGTCTGGAACGTTCCACAGGAAAACGTGGGTGTCGACAACACAGTGCGTCACCCGCTCTCGGCGCTCCGGCCTCCACGGAGGGACCCCGCGAACCCGGATGCCGGCCCCACACCGAAGACGCTCAGCAGTGCGTGCCCGGACGCGGAGGGTCTGCCCCACGCCCCGCTCCCACCAGCCGCTTGGCGCCGGCCCGTCCCGCCCGCGCGGGGCTCGGTTTCCCCACCTGCGCCGTGGGGCTGCGCGGCGCCACCGGACACTCAGGACCCAGGGCCCGCCGCGCCCGCCGCTCACCGAAGTGATCTAGAGGGAAGCTGCCCTTGTCCGGGGGCCGCGGCTGGAAGCTCTTGGACCCAAAATTCATCGCCGTCGACATGTTGGCGACCCTCAGAGTGCGACGCGCTCGGTACGCAGGACGGCGGGCCGAGCGCCGAGCAGGCCCCGCGGGAGAGCCGAGCAAGTCGAGCTGAGAGCGGGCGCGGGCGGCAGGCCCCACCCCCGTGTCCCGCCCCTGCGTCTCAAGCCACGCCCCCGCCTCGAAGGCCCCTCCCCGCCGCTGGGACCAGTCCCCGGGCCGCGACAGGCCCCGCCCCGCCTCGCAGGCCCCACCCCTTACAGACCGGGCTCCGCCCCCGCGCCAGAGGCCCCGCCCCAGCCGGGCTCAGAAAGGCCCTGATCTGGCGGCTTTGCCCAGTCCTTGGCAGTCTCCTTCCGTCGGACCTTCGCCGAGACCCACTGGTAGAGGCCAGCCGTCATCTTATGACAAGGTGACGGAAGTCCAGAGAGGCTCCGCAGTTAGCTCAAAGACACATAGCTTGAGCCCGCAGGAAGCCCAGAGCAGGTGCACTGGCAGGGTCCCAGCAGGCTATGCGGCCCCTCTGCATCCCCAGGGATCCGCAGGGCCTACCTGCTGAGCAGGAAGGAGCGAGGGCCACCACGACACAGCGTCCCACACCGGGCAGCTCCAGCAACAGAAGTGTGATTGCTCTGGGCTCTGGAGGCCCGACGTATGAGACGGACATGTTGGTCGGGCTGGCTCCTCCTGAAGGCTCTGAGGACACCCGGTTGCAGGCTGCGCCCCAGCTCCGCCTGGTCATCGGCAGTCCCAGGACTCTTCAGCACCTGCGCACACCCCGTCTCTACATTCACCCTCCCCTGCCGGCCCCCCTACTCCGTGTGTCTGTGTCCATATGTCCTCTGCTTGCAAGGACACCAGCCAGATTGGGTGGGCACACCCTAACGACTTCATCGTGACTAATTACATCTGCAAGGGCGCTATTTCCAAAAAAGGTCACCTAAGGTGATGGGGGTTAGGTCTTCAGCTATGCATTCGTGGGGGTCAAGGGGGGCGGCTCCACCTATAAGGAGCTCTAAGAGCATCAGGAATAGTTAGGGTTCTGACGGTCACTTATTACTATTATCACAGCAACAAGAACAACAACAACAAAAGGGCTCCGTGGAGACCCCAGCTTTCCATGCAGAGCCTCCTCCCAGCCCCGTTCCCCGGGCAACCACCCCTCCTTCCCAAAATGGGACTCTGGATTTCATCTGGGGGGAGGAAGAGAATCACTGCCCTCCCAGCGCACCTGTGCTCTGTGAACCTGCATCCCTGCCACCCCAATGCCAACCACGTACTGGGCCCTAGAGCTGGGCTCACCAGCTCCCCGCCTCCCCCCACCCCCAGTTCCTGACATGGTCCAGCACTGTGCCTCCTTCTACTGTCAGGACTAGGAGCACTTTCTGTAACTCAGGGGCCTTGCAGAATAGTGCCTGCCCCCTCCTCAAGGTCTCCGGAAGGCCTCCAGCTCCCTCCCAGCATGCCTGCCCGTCTGCGGTGTCCACCGCTGGGTCTCTGTGCCTGAGGCTGCATTCAGCTGTGTGTCCAGGGCCGGCATGGAGCTGACCCTGATGCTGCCAGGGCTGGTGGGGGTCCACAGGGAAAGCCCATTGCCATTGTTGAGGACTTGGTCAGCCTAGTGTTCTGGGGCCACTAAAAACTACAAAAGGAAAACTGCACCTTGATCTTGTCAAATAAATGACCGTTTTAGGCAGCTGGAACCAGGGGCCACATACTGGGTTATTCATTAATATGTTTCCAGAGCAGTGAACAAAAGACACTTTTATTATCCAGCAAATAGCACTTTTCCACTTGACTAGATCATACCACTCAGCAGTAAAGAGGACAGCCCTGCCCCCCAAGGTTGCCTGCAGCCTCTCCGTCCAGCAGCCCTGAGGGACCAATGAAGCATTGGAGGCCTGCTGACCCAGAAGTGACAGACAGCTTTTAATAGACACGTCTGTACCTGGCAAATGATTACTGCTTTATATGGCTGGGAGAGGACAGGATTTCCATCTGTGGTGCTCAGATACAAGAAGTGGGGGAAGAACTGATGTTTCTGGAAACCCTCTTCAGTGCCAAGCTGTTGGCATGAGGCCTCTGGAACAGTGCTGGGCATACAGCAGAATTCAGTTAGTTCAGCGTTTGGAGGATGAACCCGGTTAGGCAGGGGTACTTAGCCCTCACCTCTCATGGAGAGAACCATGTCCAAAGGGACGCAGCCAGTGTACAAGCTACCCAGCACCGTGTAACAAACATCCCCAGCTCAGTGGTGTAAAACAGAGACCACTGGCTCGGCCAAGAACTTGCAGCGTGGGCCAGCCTTGGTGGAGATGACCTGACCGGCATCAGTTGGGGGCACTCAACCTCAGGCTGAGATACTCCGGCTTGAAGACAGCCCCTAGATCGAACCTTGCCTGAAACTAGACATCGCAGATCTTTCCACTTTGATAATTCTGCTGCAAAAGTCTATTTTTCAAAAGGTTGAAAACGTGGTTCTCAGAGAAATAGAAGCTGCACATGTGTTAGTTTCATTTAACGCTCAAGGATGGAGGAGTTTGGCCAGATGGCAAAGCTGGTTCTGCGAAGGGCGCCCAACCCCGACACAGCCACCGCTGGTCGGAGGAACAGTAAGGCTGCCGGAGTCGCATTGCTAAACTGGACCTACAACAGGTTAATAGCTCACAGGGCAATAAACCGTGACCTTTGGTATTATCTTTTCTGCCAGACAGAAATGATTTGCGTTTTTACAGGAAAAACAATCATTTGCAGCTTTTCTGTTTCCTACATGTGAACGTCTGGCTTGAGGGCAGGAACATGTTCTCTCCCACCAGCGAGGCCAGAGGGCTGAACCTGGGGCAGGCAGGGCCATGCTCTCTCTGGGGGCGCTTGGGGAGGGGCATCCTTCCTGCCTCGTCCAGCTCCTGGTGGCCCCACCTTCCTTGCTTGGGGCCATACCCTCCCTCTCGAACTCCAAGTTCCCCTGAACTTCTCTGTGTCTGTGTCCTCTACTTTGCTACCTTTTATAAGGACATCCGTCACTGGACTTAGGGCTACCCTAATCCTAATCTAAACTTGATTACCTCTCCAAAGACTCCATTTCCAAATATGGGCCCATTCTGGTGTTCTAGGGAGACATGAATTGGGGAGGAGGGAGGCATTCCACCCAGTACAACACTCCAGCCACTTTGGGGTTATTTTCCCCCTACAAAGAGTCCCACATGGCACAGAAAGGTTGGGTGCGGAAGCCATGAGACATGAAAGAAAGTCCCCATAGGTGGTTGGAGCCCAGAAGGTGTGGGCAGGGCCCCGATGTTCAGGAGTCTCAAGTTTGTAAGATGATCTTTATGCCGAGAAAATCGTTGAGCTGCCCCTGACTGGAGGGGTGAGCAGAGACGAGAGGGGGCAGAGTGGAAGCCCAGTGGTCCCTGACCCAGCATCAGCATGGGGAGGGGTGGGGAGCCAATGAGGCAAGGGCCCTTCAGATGCCCTTCACGGGGGTGGTGGTGGGGAGATCCAGGCTGCCCATGGGACAATAGTACGATGCCCTACCAGGCCCGGAGGGAACATTGGCCAGCATCTAATGAGGGGCAGCCCCTTGGCTCAGGGATTCTGGTGCTGGGAACCTATATTACCCAGTGTATCCCTTTCAACTGGGCATGCAGGTATTTTGAGTGGAATGTTTTCAACTGAGACAGAATGGCAGAGAGGAGACGAGGCACCCGTCCGGGGTCTGATCCGGCCACATGGTCACTGAAAGAATAAAAGGCAATTGAACAAAGGGAGGGAGACAAGGGAGGAGGAGACTCAGGGCGGACGGGATGCTCACGGTCTGGTATGTGGCAAAGGCTCTGCAGCTGCGTGCGTACGAGAACTCGTCCAACGGCGCCCTTGGACACCAGCTGCGTGAATACAGTTACAAACACAGCAAATGCAGGCACACGCAGATGCCAAGAGCCTCTGGGAGGACACACGAGTGGGGCGGGGGTGCCTAGCGGGGAGGGGGCTCACTTCACAGACGACCCCTGGTGGACTCTGGAGCCCCAGCGGGGTGTGTGTCCGTTGTCTGTCTGAACGGATGAACAGCCACACGAATGCCTCCAGCCAAGAAAGCCTGTTGGATGCTGTGGGGCGTGGACAGGTGGCACCCATGGGAGACGCGATCAGCGGTCTGTGCACGCAAGGAAAGGGTCTCCAGGTGAGACCACTGTGGGCCATGGTGGGCGAGGCCAGAGCGGCAGGCCGGGTCCTCCCCGAGAGCCCGCAGGGAGCCAGCCTGCCCACACCTCCGTGCAGACTTCTGGTCCCGCCCATGGGTGTATTTCTGGAGTTTCAGAGGCCCAGCTGTGGTTCTTGGTTTGGCTGCAGCCTCAGGACTCACACCGGGGTGAGGGGTGGGGCCGCCAGGGACCTGCGCAGGACCCCTCCCCAGTGCTGGGGGGCAGGGTCCAGCCAGGGGGGCAGCAGTCCTTTCTAGAAGTTGCCGAGGAAGGGACCTGTGGGAGGGACACTTGTTGCTGCTTCAGTTTTGGGCCCAGGAGGGGAAGGGCCCTGGATGAGCAGCTAGAGGAGAGGTGGCCTGGGGGTGGCGGGGAGGGGGCTTCCCAAGGCCTGACCAGCACCATCAGTGTCAATGAGGTCTATGGCATCAAGACCCCAGGACCAGAGACACACAGAAGAGGCCACACCCTTGGGCAGGAGGGACCCTGAGCCCGTCCCCAGGGTACAAGGGCCGAATCTGAGGGCAGATGGGACAGGTGCTCCCACCTCTGTCTTCCCCAGACTCTTCTAGAACCTTGCCCCTCTTGTATACAGTTCCCCTCTCCTTGGGCCTGGGGCAGCCTCAGGGCCCCTCTGAGGTAACTCAAAAGCTAGGTCACAGGTCATAGGTTACAGGCTGTGGCCTCTAACCCTTTAATGAGGGTTTCTTAAAGCTTGAAAACACAAGTTCATCAAATTCGTTCCCGAGGTCAGAGTCCAGTATGGCTCTCCCTGCCACCCTGGGGCAGCCCGGCCAGCCCCCGGGACCCCCCACAAGTCCCTCGCTCTGGCTCACCTCCACGGCCTCCTTCCCTTCTGGGTCTGTGATTCCACTGGGCCCCACCAACAATCCAAGACAGTCCCAACTTTAGGGTCAGCTGATGAGCAAATTCAGTTTCACCTTCTATCTAAAGTTTCCAGGAATCATTACTCCTGGTTCCCAAGTGGGAATCGGTGGGGGGGATGGGACTGTTTCTATATTGGTCGTGGGGGTGGTCACATGACTGCAGGAGTTGGTGAGAACTTGCAGAACCGTACCTTGAAAGGGCTGGACTTGAACAAGCATAAACTCTACCTGCATTTACAGGAAAGGACTCCTGCCAGGTGGGTTCCCTGAGGCCCCAAGCTGAGGCCCGTCTGCAGAGAGGTGGGGCAGCGTGGCTCCGCAGAACCACCAGCTAGGGAGGTGGGGACAACCCGCTGGGTCCCCCTGCTTCATCTTTCTAGGACCTGGATGTGGAAGAACCCTCCCCACTCATGGTACCTGGAGAGATTCTTGGCCAAGCTGCTAGTTCCCCATTCAGGATTGGCAGCTGCAGCCCTGAGAAGCTCCAGGTGCTTAGTTGGCCTCACCTGGGCCTGGCCCATGGGACAGAGCTCTCCTGGCGCATGGGGTGGGGGGGGGCATGTTCCCGTGGTCACACACAGCTGGCTCCATCCACATGAAGTCCCAGGAAATACCAGGAGGGTCAGGAAGCCCAGAGGGTAGGGTCGGGAATCTAATCCGATGACTCTGGTTCTCAAGTCTGCGCCCCTACCACCACACTCCTACCCCGTGGGGTGGGATGCCCACAGAGCGCGTGCTGGGTGCTGTGGGGGGCCCCCACCCTGATCCCCCTCACTGCCAGTGCACCCAGAGGCTGGGGGGTGCTGTGAGCCCCTCAAACCCGGGTCCCACTTCCTCTCTTGAGAAATGGGGGTGACCCCCCGCCTCCCAACAGTTGGGAGTACCTCAAGGGTCTTGCAGGTAAAACACCAGGAACTGGCTAAGCCCAACCAGTTCTGGAAAAATCCCCTCCACCCATGCAGCCGCACCCTGCAGGGACCCACCCACTCTGCAGCCACCCAGGCTGGGGCACTGAGATGTGGGCCTCACGCCCAGAGTGGCTCACAGGCGCCCAGGCCTCACCGACCTGAAGGAGGAGGAAGAACCGACCCTCAAACCTCACCCCAGGGACCCCGAGTCCCTCTCCATAGCGCGCTGGGCCACACTGCACCGTCTCTCCTCTCACGGCTGTTCACCCAGCACCTCACTTGCTGCTGCTCTGGGCTCTGCGCAGCCTGTTCCCTTGGCCGGAACGCCCTTCCACCTTGTGACTCGAATGCTCAGCAGCAATGCCCAAGGTGTTTTCAGTGGCAAAGCCCCTGCCACGTGGGTCTCTGTCACGGGGCTGGGGGGCCCTTTCTGGACCCCAGACCACCCATTTCTGCAGCCCTAGCTACGGGCGGAGCCTAGCACACACAGGAGCTAAATAAATGCTGGCGGAATTAATGCTGTGTGAGCCTAGCACACACAGGAGCCTAGCTACGGGCAGCCCTAGCTACAAGAGGAGCCTAGCACACACAGGAGCTAAATAAATGCTGGCAGAATTAATTCAGTGGACTGTCCTGGGCCGCAAGGATCCACAGCCCACACGCCTCGTAGAGGCCTTGGTACCTGGCACTCAGCCCAAATGATCTGGAGACACAGCTGTTAGAGAGCCGTCCTCCCTCGTTGCGGCTGCCGGCCATGCAACGGGACAGTCTGCCCGCAAGACAGTGAGCACCCCGTCACAGAAGGTGTACAAGTAGAGGCTGGAAGGGGGTGGCGGCCGTCAGGCTGCTTTGGCTCTGAGCTTTGTGGAGGGGCACGGACGGCATACCCAGGAGATGGGCCCCACAGCGAGGGGCCCCACGAGGGGACAGGGTTCCCACTGCCT
Organism: Mustela erminea; assembly: GCF_009829155.1. Lineage (NCBI taxonomy): Eukaryota > Metazoa > Chordata > Mammalia > Carnivora > Mustelidae > Mustela > Mustela erminea. Next base: position 25,184,107 of record NC_045633.1, read on the forward strand.
CATGTCGGGGCAGGTGGCGCGGAGCAGGCCTAGCCACTTCTGATGCCAGCAGCCCTCCCGCCCCTCACAGCTCCTTTCCACGGGGCGCCTCCTCCCCTCCCAGTCGGGGCACCGGGGGTGAGGAGACTGAAGTGTGACACAGACAGACGGGGGGCTCGTAAACCCAGCCGCCACCCCCTGCCTCGCCCTGCACCAGCCAGGGCCTCCCGCTCCAGGTGACCACACTCACAAAGCCATCGGGGAGCAGGCTGTCACTCAGGGCAAGCTCGCCGTTGGACGCTGCAGGGGACACTGAGGGCCCTGCGATGGGAGACATTTGCTGTGCGGAACCTCTTGGCCCATCACCCCCCCAGGGTCTCCACGGACCTTCTACCCCACAGGCCCTTCTGAGGGAGGCTCGGAACTCCCCTCAGAGCTGGGCCCGTATCCCAAGGCCCCATGAGCTCCGGTTCTCATGGGGAGACTGAGGCAGAGGCAGAGGCCTGAGGGAGAGGCAGACTGGACCCTGTGGTGTGTTCTCTCCAGCAGGCAAGGGACAAAGACGCCCCCAGGGCAAGGTCTAGATGCCCACCCCCCAGATAGCTCCTGGCCCCCTGGCCCCCTGCCACAGATGCGACCCCACATTCCACGCACGTCTGTCACTTTAAGCTGCCTGACTGTCCCCTGTAAACTGCTCAGTCCACATTCTCGGGGTGGGGGGGTGAGGCGCTGGCACGCCCTCCCAGCAGCCTATAAGGCACAGGGTGGGGAGCTGGGGCCCCGCCGCCTGCCGTCCTCATGGCCCTGCTGCTCCTGGGGATCCTGCTGCTGCTTCTGGGGCTCTGGGGGCTGCTGCGAACCTGCACCCGCACCCCCTCCCCAGCCCCTCGCTGGCCCCCTGGGCCACACCCACTCCCACTCATTGGAAACCTGCACTTGCTGCGTATGTCACAGCAGGACCGGTCACTGATGGAGGTAGGGCAGGCGGGTCCTGGGTAGCCCAGCCCCATCTTAGGGGAAGCTGAGCATGTGCTCCAGGACCCCTTTGGGGGTAGTTCTGTGTTCCAGCCTGGTGCTCACCTGGCAGGGGACACAAGAGGCCCAAGTGCCCACCCTGCCTTGTAGAAGAGAAAGACATCCCACCCTACGGGGAAGCAGATGGGCCATTTAGGGAGCAGGGTGTCAGGAATGTCAGGTCAGGTGGGCTTCCTGGAGGAGGAAGCACTCGATGAGCACCTACAGAAGAGCCCAGATTGGGGGCAGGGGAGGGGAGGAGGCAGGTGCTCCCGGGAGTAGTACCATGCAGGAGAGGGCCCTCATGGAAAGGAACCTGGATGAGCGCACAGGTGTGCCTGGGGCGTAGGGAGTGCCTGTTCGGTGTGGCTGCTCCCAGCCTGGGCTGGAGGCTAGACTGTGGGCAGGCTGCCTTGCCCTGCAGCCAGGAACCGCTGGCCCAGCAGGTAAAGCAGAGGTACAGGCCTGGCCCCCCACCGCAACCATGGCTCCCACCACCACTCCACCCTCCTTCCCCAGAAGCACTGCTGATTCCTGGTGCCCCCCGCCCCAGCCCTGCATGTGGGTGGAGAGGAAAGGATTGCAGCCTTGGCCCCTCAGGGGAGCTGCTGGGGCATCAGGGTTCTTAGGCTGTGCCTGGTGTCTGGCCTGGGGGCCACTTCCCTGCGTGTGGGGAGTGGAGTGGGTGTGGACAGGAAGGGCAGGTCTGGCTCTGTCCCTCGGTGCATGTGATGGACAGCAGTTCACTTTGTGCCTCCGGGCCTCAGTGTCCCCATGTGTAAAGGCACAGAAGGGGAATGGGCACACACGGAGGCATCAGATGTCAGACTACATGTTGCCATGTAGTCTGGTTCTGTGCCTCCAGACTGGGCGGGAGGGCTCGCAGGAGGTCTGGATACCCCTTGCTCCTGTCTGTCTGGGCTTCAATGCTGGGGGGTGTTGGAGTGGGGACAGGCCCTCTGCTCCCTGTGAGGACCCCTGGGCTTCTAGCACAGACCACCCTGCAGACAGCTGCTCTCACTGCCTGCTTCCTCGTCTTTGGGTTCCAAGGAGACCTCTCTGCTGTTTCCCTGGAAAAGAAAACCATGACGGAGACACCCAGCACCAGCGGCAGCACTCCCTGTCTTCCAGGAATGGATGGGGAGGGGGCTCAGTGGGGTCCAGCAGGCTACTGCCCCCGGGGACCAGCTCCTGCTTTTCGGCTCCCAGGCCTTTGCTTGTGTACACCTGCAGTGGGTCCAGTTTCTACAGACCCTGACTGTGCCAGCCCTGCCTCCAAGTCTGCCGTGTTCGCCCTGCGTGGGCACAGCCTGGGGGTGCTCATGGGGGTCTGGGGGCAGGGCTGCTGGCTCATTCCTGCCTGTCCCCACCAGCTCTCCGAACGGTACGGGCCGGTGTTCACTGTCCACTTGGGGCGCCAGAAGACGGTGGTGCTGGCTGGCTACGAGGCTGTGAGGGAGGCCCTGGTGGGCACCGGGCCACAGCTGGCTGATCGGCCCCCCATCGCCATCTTCCAGCTCATCCAGGGTGGTGGGGGTAGGTGTGCGGCGCGGGCAGGGAATGGGCAGAGGACTGCTGAGCATAGGAGTCCCTGGACCCCAGCGTTGGGGGCGGGGGTCTGCCTCTCCAAGCAGCAGGAGAGTGTGCCGAGCGTGGCTCCTGGGGAGGGACACAGTGTCCCTATGGCCGGCGACCATGACACACCATGAGTGGGCATGGCTCACCAAGGCCAGCTCCTGGGGGAAGAGGCTCAGGTGTGGGGCTGAGGCCCCAGCCAGGCCCCCCGACCTTGCTCCCTGCCTGCATCACCTGGGGTTGCTCACGGGCGACTTGTCTGGCCTGCAGGCATCTTCTTCTCATCCGGGGCACGCTGGAGGGCCGCCCGCCAGTTCACTGTGCGCACCCTCCACAGCCTGGGTGTGGGGAGGGGGCCCGTGGCCAGCAAGGTCCTGCAGGAGCTGAGGTGCCTCATGGGGGAGCTGGACGGCTACAGAGGTGAGTGGGGGCCAGGGAACCCCCCTCTGGGGGTCCCCCCACCCCTGAGGCCCGTCTCCCTCCCACTCCAGGCCAGCCCTTTCCCCTGGCTCTGCTGGGCTGGGCCCCCTCCAACATCACGTTCGCGCTGCTCTTTGGCCAGCGGTTTGAATACCAGGATCCTGTGTTCGTGTCCCTGTTGAGCCTTATCGATGAGGTCATGGTCCTCCTGGGGACCCCCAGCCTGCAGGTGAGAGGTGGCTGCTCCTGGTCTCAGGGTAGGGGGTGGTCTCTGCCCGAGAGAGGTGAGCTGCCACCTTGCCAAAACAGCACCTTGTCCTGTTTCTGACACCCACTGGTCATGTGACCCCAGGCCAGTCCTCTGTGCCCTCTGGGCAATGAGGGTGTAGAGCAGGAGTCCCCATCTGCCCCCTCCCACACCTGACCATTGGTCCAGATGCACCTGCTCCGAGGTAGGGATGGGGACTGAGTGTCTTCCCTGGATATAGGGCTCGATGTCCCCCTGCCCCCCCAGCCCTCGAACCCAGGGACACTCCACCCAACGTGGGTCCTTCACAGTGTCACAGGAATGATGCAAACAGGCCCTGCCCATTTTCAGAACCCCTGGGGGCAGGCATATTTCTTTTTCAAAGTGTGAAACATTGGCCTTCGTGACCGTTTCCGCGATAGGTCACTGAGCACATGTCTCTGGTCGCGGTGCGTGTATTCATAGACCCGTGGTCATGTGCGTGAGGCAGGGGCTGGCCAGAGTCTCCAGTCCTTACGCTCCTGTCCTAGGGGCCTCTGACAGCCTCTGGACGGGAGGACCTGACCTCCTTGCCGGGACGGCCAGTCCCAGGAGAACGGAGCCGAGGGCTTGGAGTAGAATGTTCCTCACCACAGAGGCGCCCTGTGTAATCCATCCAGGGATCACTAATGCTCTGGGGGACATCCAGCGGTCACAGTGCACCAGGAGAGCCACGGACATCTGCATGCCGGGCACGTGCTGGTCCCTCAGACAACCTGGTCACAGCGGGATCTGCTGAAGCTCTTCAGTTTGCCAATTCTTCTTTGTTTTAATGACTTTAATGAGCGGCACCCCCCACCCCCACAATCCTGTTGGCTCTGGTGGACAGAGACGGGCATGATCACAGCTGCCTGCAGGCGTGAAACCAGCACCTGTCCTGCGGCACCCCTTCCTGACCTGGGAGGGTTTTTTGGAAGCCCCTGGGCTGCTGATCCCACCAGGAAGGCCAGGCTCCTACCCTACCCCCCAACCCCACACAGAGCCAGCGACCTCTTGTGGCCACTGGCAGCACCTATCTAACACTTCTGCCTGGAGTCTGGGGTAGCACCTGGTGACCTGGACAGGTGAACACACCTGCTGGGGGGTGTGGGGCCCGCACCCTGACCCCACCTGCTTTCTCGCCCTTTGCCTTCAGCTATTCAACATCTACCCCTGGCTTGGGGCCCTCCTCCGGCTGCACCGGCCTGTCCTGCAGAAGATAGAGGAGGTCCGCTCTATCCTGAGGACCCTGCTGGAGGGGCAGCGGCCCCCCAAGCCCAGGGGAGGCCCTGTGAAGAGCTACATGGACGCCTTGATTCAGCAGGGCCAGGTGTGGGCAGACCCACCCTACCGCCTAAGAGGCCTGGGGCATCTGGGAGGCCCCCCGGAGAAGTGGGATTGGGGAGGGGGTCCATGCTGGTCCTGCGCCACCTCCTCCATCTCCAAGCTGAGGGCCCCTCGGTCTCCCCATCTGTGAAATGGGGCATTTGTAGTGCCTGCCTCCAGGTGCGGCTGCAAGGCTGTGGGGAGCCCAGAACGTGGCAGGTGCTCAGCAGACTCGGCTCTGCTTTCCTGCCAAGGTTCTGTTTTCTGCTCCTTTCTTGAGCCCAGAGCTGGGTCCGGGGTGGATGGTCCATGGAGCCCAGCCTCCAGCTGAGTCCCATCCAACTCACTTCTGCAGGGGAAAGAGCCCCAAGGCCTGTTTGCCGAGGCCAACATGGTGGCCTGTGCCCTGGACATGGTCATGGCCGGTACAGAGACCACGTCGGCCACGCTGCAGTGGGCTGCCCTCCTGATGGGCAAGCACCCGAGTGTGCAAGGTGAGCTCCCAGCCGGTCTTCCCAGGACACGGCCACCTGCGGGGTGGGTGGGGGTCCGTCAAGGCCCAGAGATGCTGGCCCTACCTCTCACCTGCAGGCCGGGTGCAGGCAGAGCTGGACCGTGTGCTGGGGCCCGGGCGGCTCCCCCGGCTGGAGGACCAGCGATCCCTGCCCTATACCAATGCTGTGCTGCACGAGGTCCAGCGGTTCATCACCCTCTTGCCCCATGTGCCGCGGTGCACGGTGGCTGACACCCAGCTGGGCAGCTACCTGCTCCCCAAGGTGGGCCCGCCCCTCTCGGACCCTGACGGGTGGGCAGGGCCCTCCCGCCCCCTTCCTTCCCTCCTCCTTTCTACTCTGGGTCAGGGTGGGCCCAGCTGGGAATCTCGAGGACCAGGCTGGCCTCCTGGGGGGACCCTCTCCCTCGGTGCACACCCCTGTGGGGAGGGGTGCGGGCCCCGTCCACCTGCTGCCTGCCCACAGGGCACGCCTGTGATCCCCCTGCTGAGCTCGGTGCTCCTGGATGAGACGCAGTGGGAGACACCCCGCCAGTTCAACCCAGGCCATTTCCTGGATGCTAAGGGGCGCTTTGTGAAGCGGGCCGCTTTCCTGCCTTTCTCTGCAGGTACCCACAGCCCTCACAGGTGGGGACAGCACAGGGCCCCTCAACCCCAGGAAACTCGGAAGGTCAGGGTCAAGCCTGCTGGGCCTCCTGCTGCCCACAGCCTCTCTGCCCCCAGAGCTGGCCATGTCCCCGTTACTGCAGACCTTGCTCTCAGATCGCCCCCGCTCCAGCCCTCCCTTCCCTCCCAGAGCTTCCCCTCTCCCTCCGCTCCAGGAAACTGGCCGGGCTCCCTGGCACAGCCCTGTGAAGAGCAGGCCTGGAGCCCATACTCTGTACCTTGGTTTCCTCTGCAGGCCGCCGCGTCTGCGTGGGGGAGAGCCTGGCCAGGTCGGAGCTGTTCCTGCTCTTTGCCGGCCTCCTCCACAGATACCGCCTGCTGCCCCCGCCCGGCCTCAGCCCCACTGCCCTGGACACCACGCCTGCCCCGGCCTTCACCATGCGGCCGCCAGCCCAGGCCCTCTGTGTGGTGCCCAGGTCCGGAGGCTCTTACCCAGGAGACCAGCTCTGACCCAGGTCCCAGCCTGGGGTGCTCTGTGGAGGATGGATGCAGGACAAATAAAGGGATGGACAGGCAGAAAGCCCCTCCTGGGCTGATCCTCTTCTTTCGGGGGCTCAGCCCCCTTCTAGCTCCCCTTGCCCAGAGGCATCTCTAGCCCTTCTCCTCCAGTCTTCCAGGGCAGCTGGGGCCCCCTCCCTGCCCTGAGCTCCCCGCTCTCCGCCCTCTGCCCCCAGACCCCTTGGGCATCAGCATTGCCTCTATCTGCACCCAGGCCCCCACCCGTACTTCAGGGTGCCCTCACAACCCAGGGGTGAAGCACCCCCTCTCAACACACCAATGCATGCCTCCTTGGGTTCCCTGTGTCCTCCTCTCCCCATGCCCCCTCCATGCTGCCCCCGTCCAGTTCTCCACAGGGCCAGCATTGGCCAGGCACCCACCAGGCACAGGGGTGCCCCTGGCAGCTGGGGTGCGAGAGACATCCACCCAGAGGCCAGCCTGAGCCCCGTGCTTCCAGCACACTCAGTCTGTGCTGTGCCAGGCCCTGGGCCGCTGGGTCCCCTGCAGACCCCACCCTGTTCCTGCAGCTCCTGGGGGGCCACGTCTAGGAGGTGTTCTGCCCGTGGTGCCAGGACCAAGCGAGGGACAGCTGCCACCAGAGGATCAGGGACCCTGCAGGGGTGACAGCAGAGCCTGAGCAGGAAGGATGAGCAGGAGTTTGCAGGGAGGACACTGGGGGCCCCTCATGTTGGACCCCATCAACCTCACATGACCCTGAAGCAAGTGGGGACACAGATCCCAAGGCCCAGCTTCTGTTCTTCCCCACGCCCAAGATGTACCAAGCCCCCCAGGAGAGGGCCTCTGGGCAGGGGGCTGTTGCTGACTGGGCCCAGAGACGCCAGGTCGGGGTGCATTGCGGGGTCCTCCCCAGCATGGGCCGCCATAGGCCACCCCAGCACCAACACACTTCCCGTTATCTGGTATCCTGTCCTGTATCTGGCAACCCGTTGGTGGCCTAGGAGCCTGGAGGGGTAGGGTTGGCCCTGTCCTGGCTGCATGGTGGCTCTGGGCCACCCAGTTACCCTTCCCTGCCTAGGCTCTGAGCGGGGGGCACAGAGGGTGGACAGGAGAAGTGCCATGCCCCAGGGCCTTTTCCCTGGTTCCTTCTGATCCCCCATATCCCTCGTCTGCCCCTCGACCCTTCCCAACAGGGAAGCCTTAGCTTTCTAAATTCAAAGGTTTTTCTTTGTGGGACGAACACCTTGAGAGGGAGCTGGTGGATAGGCGGAGGGCGGGGCTGAGGACATGACGGTGGGACATCATGGCAAACCAGGAATGAGGACAATCCCTGGAGCAGATGCAGAAGGGGGTCCCCGAGGCTGTGTGCACGCAGAGTGCTCCCCACGGAAGAAAGGATAAGGATCGGGTTGTGTCCCCACGGGGGAACAGTGTCCGGGGTGGGCAGTGGGGGCGAGTCTCTTCGTGACGGACGCTTTTCATGATGGGCCCCTGCAGGGGAAGGGAAGGGGTTATTCTGGGGAGGGGTCTGTGTACTTTGCTTCTGGGAAAAGCTGGGTAGTGGGTGAGGAGTGTGTTCTGTGGTCGCATTCCTTCTGTCTGTCTGCCACCTCTGACACTGATGGAGGGTCTGGGAGCACCTCTGCAGGGTTGGGCCACTTTACTCTCCGCGGTCACGCGGGGCAAACAGAATGGCTCTGACCGAAGTTCACCCCCGTGAAAGAACTGAGAACATCCTTCAGAGCATCACAGAACATTTCAGAATGGCTGTGGAAACCCTTCCAAAAAGCTGTGGGTGGAGGAGACTCGGCTGCTTCAGGAGGGCTTGCTGGGAGGCTGCAGAAAACCAGAACGGGAAACACTAGCGGGAAACACTCCCACCACCTGTCTTTGTGGGAGATCTGGTGCTGCTGCAACACTGTTTCCAGAAGCTGCTCCCCGTGTAGGAGAGGGACCCGCGGCACCTCCCGGGTGGGCGGGCTTCAGGCGGGGGCGGGATACAGAACCCAAGCTGCACGTCTCCTGACTCACAAAAACAGGCGTCAAAATGAACCACTTTCCTGGGTGACTTAAGTTTTCTCCAAAGCAGCCAATAGGGTTCGTTGATTAATTTGCCAAGAACAAACCTGAGAAGCTTTTCTGCCAGGTGGAAGCTGTGGATCCTGGTGGGAGCTCTCCAGACACGTTGCTCGAGGCCCCTCCCCGGGGCGGGAGGCTCTGCGTGGGCCTCAAGCAGGAGATCCCCACAGTGACCTCAGTGCCCTCCTGGGCCGTGACGGGAACCTGAGGTTCCCAGGGTCCCAATGGCAGGTGCCCACAGCTTGGCTCCCTCAGGCCTGTGGGCTGGTACGTGCGGGACCCTCACTCAGCCCGGTCCAGGGCTCAGGATGCGAGCAGGGCCTCGGACAGCCCTCCAGCCTCTGCAGGGGAACCCCGGGCCCCCCAGTCTCAGGCTCCCCTCACAATCCCCCCACCCGGAACTCGCCAGATGTGCCAAGGCCACAGTTTGGGGAACATCTGGGGAATATTGTTCCCTTCTCCTCGCTTTATGGAGCTGACAAGCCACCTTGGCGCCTGAGTGCCCGCCTGGCCCCTGCCCCGGGGGTTCCGTCACCGCAGATGAGCTGGCCCGCTGTCTCTACGATGTTGTTTGAGTGGTGTCAACGGTGTGCCTCTGTGGTCCATCGTCCCCCACCCAGAGCCATCTGTGACCTGTATCCAGGCTTCTTCCCTTCTGTGGGTGAGTGGTGCTCACTTCGGTTTCCTGTTTGGCTGCTGATGGGCATCTGGGTCATTTCCAGTGAGGGCGGTGATGGCGGGAAATCAGCAGCCATGGTCAAGTCGTTTCCTGGCCCTGCGGCCCCAGGCCCTCCCATATCACTGTCCTGGGGCCTCATCAGAGGGCCATCTCCGACTGGCACCCCCAGAAACCGAGGCTGGACCCACACCAAGTGATGCCTCTCGACAGTTTGTCCAGGTGACGTGTCTGTGTCACCTCCCTCTGCCCTTCTGCCTGGGGTACCTTGAGGGAACAGCACTTCATGCTCAGACAGGAGCTCTTAGGGCAGAAAGTGCTCCAATCTGGTACTGGGGAGCACCCTGCTCTCTCCACCATATCCAGTAACAAACACTGAGGACTTGGGACCAATTGCGTTTCCCTTTTCAACTTGGCTGCCAGGAAACCCAGAGCCATGGCTCTTAATCAGTCAACCCTGATTCTGTAAGAAAAATCTGCCCTTTCTTTGTACCTATGGGTCTTCCTTTGTATGTCCAGTTCTCAGTGCAATTTTCGGGATGCCTCCAAACTCGGGCCTAGTGAGGCTGGCAGTCTGACTGTCCATGTCCCCAGATCATCTGTGGAGCTGTGAAGCCCACACACCGGTCTGCTGACGCACTCACAGACCTACATGGACGTGTGCTTCCAAAGTGCTTCCGTGTTCGAGTTCTCCCCTGATGGATACTACAGAGTCAGGACTTATCTGTCTTCAAGGCAAGGCCACCTGGGCCAAAGAGGAGTCGGGCCAGTTGCTCCCACCCAGAACTGGACGCATACTCATGTGTGTGACCGGAATTCCAGTTGCATCCATGGGTGGGGGACAGCGCCAAATGCCCCCCAGGGCGTGGTGGATCATGTCCCCTTTCCATGGGGGGGCTGCCATCAGGTACAGGTGTTGGGTGGGAGGTGGGGCAGGGTGACCCTCAGAGGCCAGGGGTCTGGGTTATGGGTGAGAAGAGGGTCCCCATGGAGCAGCTGAGGCCCCACTGGACAAGTGGGCCTCTCCTGGGTCTGGGCACCCTGACGCCCTACCCCGTCATTCAGCAGCGTCCCTCAGCACAGGTGCTCCACGGAAACTGAAGCTGAAGTCACAGCAGAACCTGAGCTGGGGATGCCACGAGGAGGGGACACATCCGGGGAGCATGGCTGGCCCCAGGCTTCTCCTGGAATAAGGGGTCTACACACAGGCCTGGGGGTGCCTGGGTGGCTCAGTGGGTTAAGCCTCTGCCTTCAGCTCAGGTCATAATCCCAGGGTCCTGGGATCGAGCCCCACATCGGGCTCTCTGCTCAGCGGGGAGTCTGCTTCCCTTCCTCTCTCTCTGCCTGCCTCTCTGCCTACTTGTGATCTCTATCAAATAAATAAATTTTTAAAAAATTAAAAAAAAATTAAAAAAAATTTTACACACAGGCCTGGAGCCCAGGACCCTCTCAATGCCATGATGCACACTGTAAGCAGGTCACCGTATGCAGCTTCGTGCTGCTCTGGTTATCTACTGCACGTGTACCAGCAGTAGGGTTTACAAACCTGCAACGTGGGCGAGACTTGGTGAGGACAGCTCATTCCTGCTTCACGCGGTGTCACGTGGGGAGGCCACCCTCTGAAGACTGGCCATCATCTGAGCACCCCTCGTGGCCTCCCTATGTGTCCTCCCCACGTGAGGGGGTCTTCCCACATCATGGAGGCCAAGTCCCAATGGCAAGCGTCTCAAGGGCGCCATATTCCTCCTCCTCCTGCCCTCATCCCAGGGGTCACACAGCGTCTCCTCTTCTTCATTTGTGCTGGAAGTTGACCCATGTCGCCGGGCGGGGCGCCAAAACCACGGGAGACAAGTTTTGAAACTACCGCACAAATCTGCCACCCTGTGTGATTCCACGGGTCCCAGAAGGCACTGGTCCTCCCCAAGGGCCTGCCAACTTTTCCCACTCGCCAAGGCGGCGTGGGCCGCCATGCCTGAAGTGACTTCCAGGGGGTTCGACATACGTGCTCTTCTGGGAAGCAGGCTTGCTTCCCGGCGGGGATGGCTGTGCGAGGGCAGCCAGTGTGGACACTGCTGACACCTGCTAATGGCGGGCCCACAGAGCAAGTGCCTGGCACCACCAGGCAGGAGAGCCACACAGGGGGCTTGCTGGGATGCTGTCCCCGGGGAACTCGGCTCTGGCCCGATGCACACTCACTCTCACGACAAGTTCTTCGTAGTCAGGACAGGCAAGTAAGAACGGGGTGCACAGAATGAGGGCCACGGCCGACACGGGCCAGTTTTATTGAAAATGCAGCCAGGTTTTCCCTGGGACTGGTCAGTGAGGGCCCAGCAGGCCCCAAGAAGGAGGTGACAGATGGGCAAGCATGGCCCGGACCCGCTGGGGAACACAGGCAGGTGACCCGGATGCAGGTGGCCGGCACCAGAGGGATCCCCTCTTCCCCCCAGCGGGGATGGACGACAGCTGGAGGGATGGGCTGGCTCTGGTCAATTTCTAAGACATTCCAAGTAGAAAAATAGACCTTTCTCTCAACAAGCAACCACCCTGCAGTCTTGAGGGCCACTGGGAGGCCAGGATAAACCTCTAGGTGAGGTCGCAGTGGCCACTTTCTGCTGTAAAAGCACAAAAACGCGTCATTGTCTATAAACAGTCTGGCTAGGCAGAGTCAGTCCCTGCAAGGGTCAGGTGCCAGCAGGCACAGGGACTCAGCGCCTGTAAGTCCCCAGGGCAGTGGGCCAGCGCGTACCCCACCTGCTCCTCGTCGGGGTCTTCTGCTGGGGGGTGGCTGCATCCTGCCGGCCACCCCCTAGGAGAGCAGCTGCAGCACCTGCCGGATGCGCTGGGTCTTCCCCTGCGGGAGGGGTTCTGCGCCGCTGGCCTCGTCCTGCTCCCGCATCAGGGCTTCCGCCTTCTGCACCGTCAGCTCCCGGGCGCGGCCCCTGAGCCCCTCCAGGTAGGCCAGCAGGGTAGAGAAGAGCTCATCAGGAACCTGGGAGGGGAGACGATGAGGCTGTCAGGGGCCGGGCGGGGTGGCGAGGGAAGTGTGGACACTGAGTGGTGGGGAAACCAGGCATTCACAGTGTGGGTCTCAGGCTCCGGGCAGGGCTCCTGGCCCAGCAACTGGCATCTCGGACCGCACCCCTGTGCCAGCGAGAGGACCTCCCCGCCCCATGCCACACACCTGCTCCCACTCTGTCCCCCTTCTGTAGGACCATGGGACTGGGGGAGGTAGGGAGGGAGGTCTGACCTCCTGCAGAGACCCTCTCCCAGTCCTGGGCTGTTCCCTCCACGGGCTTCAGGCTCAGCAGCTCTGGGTTCTCACCCCTCCTGAAATGCCACTAAAGAGACAGGTGTGTTTGTGAGGAGAGAGATCTTCTAGGACAAAGAACGGAGGTCTGAGAGAGATGAAGCTGATAAAGCCAAGTTTAACTGCCATCACCCCAGGCCGCCTGACTCCGGGTCCAGCTGGTACCATCCAGAGGCGAGACTGAAGGAATGGCCGGGTCCACTCAAGAAGCAGTCAGTGACTCCCACGTCTCGACCCTGAAGCCAGAGTCCTGAAGGCAGAGGCACTGGCACAGACACCCAGGGCAAGGGCAGAGCTGGGGCCCAGGTGGTGACCCGCCCCCCAACAGTCCCCCACCATGGTCAGCAGGTGGTGACACCCCCCACCCCACCACGGTCAGCCAGTTCTGACAAGGGCACAGAGACCCTTCAGTGGGGAAGAGCCAATGCTCCAACGGACGCTGCTGGGTCCACGGGACGTCCCAGTGCAGAAGCAGGAAGCTGGACCCTACCGCACACCGGCTTTGGACGTCAGCTTAGAATGGGTCAAATGAGGAGTTAAAACTGTAAACTCTTAGAAGAAAGCACTGCAGAAAATCTTGGTGACCTGGGATTGGGCCACGATTTCTTAGAAGGGACAGAGAGTGCACGAGTAGCTAAATAAGCCCCAGACACATGAACTTCATCCAAGCTAAATGCTCCAGTGCTAAATGTCACGGTGCATGAGTTAGAGCTCATCTCAGCACAAAGCAGCTCCGCGCTAAGAGCAGCCTGTGGCCACGGACACAGGAGGCACAGGGACTCCCGGGTGGTGGGCTGGGCACAGGGAGGGGGTACAAGAGTTTGCCTGCTGGACAGCAGCCTTCCCCACTCCCTCCCCTCCCCCTGCTGTGCCCCCAACGCTGCCCACTGACAGGCTGCCCACCACCCCCTCCGCATTGCCCCCCACCCTGGGCCTCCTCCCCAGCTGCTTCCCCCACTCACTTCACATTGCCCCCTGCCTCCCTCTGTGGGCTACACCCCTGCCTCCCCTGACAGGCTGCCCCACCCCGAGCTTCCCCCACAGCTGCCTCCTGCCTCTACCAATGGGCTCCCCTCACCCTACCTCCCTCTACTTACTGACCTCCTCCCAGCCCACCCACTCCCATGCTACGCCCTTCCCCCACAGTTGCCCCCTGCCTCCTCCAATGGGCTGCCCTCCACCAGCTTCCACAGCGTCAGTAGCCAAGCCTGTGTCCTGCAGCAAGACTAGAAGATTCTATTCTGAAATCGGAGGATACAGGAGAGAAAACCCACGATCATGAGTCTAGCACATCAACCCACACAGGAGTGCACGGGCCACTGGGGCATGTGCAGCCTTGGTCACCCCTACAGGGCACTGTGTTGGAGCTAAGTCTCTGATTCCAAAGTCAGAGGCCAAGCACACAAACCACAACCAACCTGGACAAAATAAAGGTTATATGGAGAGAACAAAATGTGAAGACTGCATTATTGCTGTCCTTGGAGAAATCTGGAGATGCGATCAGACCTAACGTGGGAACAGGGTGTTCCAAGAGGCACAGGGCAGAGAGAAGCTGTGTCCTGCTCAACACGTGCCACCAGCCGCCCTCGCTGGCCTGGCTGCCATGGACTGGTGGGCGTTCCCCCCGGGGGGCCAGCGATGCGGAGCTCTGCTGCAGGGGCTCCCGGCCACCCGGACTGTCTGGTCTGGAGAAGCGTCTGCATGGGTCTTCTGTCCACTCTGAAACTGGGCTGTCCTGTCACTGAACTAGGAAGGCTCTGCCTGGGTAGCAGACTGGCCGCAGGACACGGGGCACATGCGCACTTTCTCCCTCCTGTGGGGGGCTGTCTCATTCCTGTCTGTCCGTCCCTCCGTGTCACCGTGCTCGTGGAGCTGTGTTCAAGGCAGCTGTGCCTGACCCGAGGTTATGAAGGGAGAGCGTCAGCCCTGAAGCCTGCAGCTCGGGCTCATTTTCACTTTTGTTAGAGGTCGGCTGAGGTCACTTTCATTCTCTGATGTGTGGCATCCAGCAGGTCCCACGCGGCTTGTTGGGGACAGATTCCTTCCCCGTCGACTGGCCTTGGCTCCCTCCTCCTCAGGGCGTCCTGAACGTGTGGGCCACTTCCAGGCTTTCCCTCCAGCTCCTATCAGTCCACCTCACGATTAGATCGGGTTTCCGGATCTGTCTCATCCCCGAAACCCAATTTTATGTCCTGCTCCTGGAAGGAAGTACTCCTGAACACACTGGGGATTGCACACACACCCATGTGCACACACACGTGCATGCACACAAACACACCCTTGTCCTATGCAGCCAGATGGCCGCCGCAACGTCGGGCTGTGTTTGCCTCTGCCTTGGGGGCTGGAAGCAAGGTTCCCAGGGGAGGAAGATGCTAGTTTGGGTTCTGCTCATCAGTGCGCCAGGAAGACTGGACATGTGTGGGACCGCAGAACCGTTCTGCCTCAGGTCACGGCCTCTGCTGCTCTGGCGGGCAGCGCTGGAGGACCACTGCTGCAAAGGCCCTAACAAGGAGCATCCCTGCACTGTGCTGTGGGGGTCACAGAGAGGCCCAACTATGTGCCACACGGGAGCCGGCAGTGCAGGGCCCGTCCAGGGTGGCAGGCTGCTCTGGAGGGAGACTGAGGGCAGGACAGCATGAGGGCCACAGAGGGAAGCGTGAGGAGTGTGGCCGACTATGGGATCAGGAGGCAGCTGGATGCAGGCTGGGAGGCAGAGGCACCGCTATCTACAGAATCTGGGGTTCAGAGCACCAAAGGACCCCCTGGCTTTCACACCAGGCTCCCCCACTGCCCTCCCTGCTGCCCAACCTCAACCCTGCTGAGCCACGCAGGCCCTGGGAGTGTCTGCTGAACTGAGGGCCAGGCCTTGTTATCACGACCACACCCACCAACAGCCAGCTTGGCCCTCCCCTCCCTTCCCGGAATCCCTAGGCACCTCGGCTATAGTCACCTACTTGTGGCTCAGGGCTCCCCTCTATCGCACTGCCCATGCTAGACCCAGGTGAGCTCTGACCCTGACCTCAGCAGGCTTGCCATCGATCAATCTACCCTTCCATCCACTGGTTACTGCACCCTCTCTGGACAGCCCCCGAAAACCACCAGTACCCCAGCTGGGTTTTCAGATACACATGCCCCTTTTTCCAGGGCAGCCCAGGACACGAGGAAGGGCTAGTGAGGCCGACAAGCCTTGTCCTCTCTGTTCCAACAGGGCAGACATGTAAGAACTGGCAGGACACCAGGAAGCAGCAAGGTGCAGTGTCCCTCCACTCTGGGGAGGACAGTCGGCTCAACGGACAGTGTGTGGCCCCACATGCAGAAGACCTACATCAGCACAGACAGGGTTGACCCCAATGTGTTAAAGGCCTAAACGTAAGACCAAAAACTAAAAAACCCTTACCAGAAAAGAGCGGTAATTTTCCTGACCTCAGGTTAGGCAGTGATTTCTTAGTTATGATGTGGAAAATACAAACAACAAAAGTAAACATAGAGAAAATGAGGCTTCATCAAAGTGACAACCTATTCCTAGCACAGCTCCCACCACTGTGACAACCAGGTCTGAGTGGGATGGGCACGACTGGGAAGCAAGGGCCGGCCACAGCAGTGGTCCCCGGGGCGCCTTGGCCCCCTCTCCCGGGGAGTAGCGTGTCCCCAGAGGTGAGGAGCAGCTCCAGGTCCGGGAGCAGAGGGCACACAGGCCCGGACAGGGTGGTCGGGGCACCAAGGTCTGTGCGCGTAGCTTCCCACTGGCTGCCCGCATGTGCTAGCTGCTCCGGGGGGTTCTGGGGACCACGTGTCCCTGGGTCTGGGATCCTGGGCTCAGAAGTCTTCTGAGTGGGGAGCTAGCACGGGGCGGTGCAGGACAGCAGGGTCATGGGGAAGGGGCGTGGTGCTATTGGCCCTGAGGGGGCTCTGCTAAAGGCCAGACCGCCTGCAGCCCTGGGCCTTGTGTGGACAGCTGCCCTCCCCACCCCGCCATACCCACAGCCTCACTTCACGCTGTGGCTCTCAAGTGGTTCTTTCCTGGAGATCACCCCTATCATGTGCACACGGGCACCCGCGACCTCCCTGCCTCAGAGCCACCACAGTTGTCATGAAAACTGCATGTGTCAAAGTAGATGATGATAGCAAGGGACAATGACCTGTGAGGAAGTCCACACTGACATACAATCCACACCTACCCCCCAGCGTGCACATACCACCCCTCAGTGCGCACACACCTGCCCGCCCTGTGTGCACACAACCGACTCCCCCAGTGTGCACACACCTGCCCCCCACAGCATGCACACCCACCTAGTCCCTAACCACGTGCGTCCTCTCCCCTCCCCGCCCAGCGTGCACACACCTGGTCGCTGTCGTACATATGCAGCAGCAGCCACGTCTGCCTTGTCTTCTGAAATCTCCAGTTCTCACGCTTCTCGGCCCAGCTAGAAAGCAAGGACAGGAAGTTCAGATGCCGGCAGGAGACGGCGGAAGGGTCTGTGTGGCTCCCCAGTCCCCTGGGCCCCCAGCCAGAGGGGAGCCGCCAAGGAGCAGAGGGGGATCAGGGGCCTGGTGCTGGGAGGACACCTCACTTCCGCATGCCTGGGAGGCCTCGGCCAACTGCGCCTGCTTCCACACCTGTAGCAGATGGCACGGGGCTCTTCCTTCCAGCTCGACAAGGCCACCATTTTATGTATATCTGGAATTTCATGAAATTGGCCATTCTTGCAAAGCCTTTATTGTGTGCTACAGCAGAGTCTGCTGACCAGAGTGCGGAAAGCATTTAAACTGAGAGCTGTGGGCACCTGGGTGGCTCAGTGGGTTAAGCCTCTGCTTTCAGCTCAGGTCATGATCTCAGGGTCCTGGGATCGAGCCCCGAGTTGGGCTCTCAGCTTAGCAGGGAATCTGCTTCCCTTCCCATCTGCCTGCCTCTCTGCCTACTTGTGATCTCTGTCAAATAAATAAATAAAATCTTTAAAAAAAAAAAAAAAAAACCCAAAACCACAAACCCAAAACCGAGAACTGTGTGGTGGAGGGTGAGGGACAGCAAGCTGGGAGGAGCCAAGAATCCCGATCCGGAGGGCCATGCTGGTCTGGACTGCTTCGGTGTCAGGGAGACACAGGCACGTTGTGTGGCAGCCACAGAGCAGGACCTGAGCCAGACTAGACCAGTGCTCCCGTCCTCCCGGGGGAGCAGACACCATGGCCACAGTCGGATTCACAGTGTGAATCTACCACGTATCACTGAGGCCAGGAGGCCGACTGACGGTCCCCCTTTGGGCAGCATGCCGGGCCTCTGGAACGGAGCCTGGCCCAGCCTCCCACACCAGCAGGTGCTGCACTCAGTACGGGCCCCGGCAGAAGTGGGAAAGCAGACACCGAAACAGCGGGCATTAGAAGAAGGGATGGAAAGAAGAGAGAAACCCTCTGACTGGTTCCCGAGGGTAATCCCGAGGGTAATCCCGAGGGGTTCCCTCCCCAACGCTGGTCATCAAGTCATGGCCTCTGCCTCAAACTTTCCTCCATCGCCCGCTCCATAGAAACAGAGGGCTTCCTTTGCCAGTTGGGCCAATGGAAGGAGAAAGTGCTGGAGAGACGTATCAGGATAAAAGAGGAAGGCTCTTCTAGCCTGGTTCTGGTGAGCAACCCTCAGGAGCCAATGGTCCACTGTAGCCACAGCCAGATAGCCCATGAGCAGCCTTCCTGGCAAGTCCCGTGGGCTCGGCTCCTGTGACTTCTCTGCCATTCTGTGAGCCACGGCTGGGCCTCTTTGCAGCCCTGGGGGAGTGGCTGCCCTTCAGTCTGCTCCTCCTGGGTCTCGGCTTCTTGACTCATAGCAAGCCCTCAGTATGCCTCTTTGTAATAAACTTCCCTGTGCCTCCATCAACCAGCTGCTCCCTGGCCTGTCCCCCCACCTCGAGGATGGCACATGACCTCGCCCCAGGGCCTGTGGGGTCCCTCCTGGGCTGAGAGAGGTGTGGTGGTTCTGAGCTCCATTGGCTGGGACCTGGACTCCCTGGACCTGGCTCCATCACCCGCATATGGACAGCGTGGACCAGCTGTGAGCCCAAAGCCACACCCCCTACCCAACCCCAGGGCTCTGGTCACCTGAACCCCCAGGGAGTGTCTGAATGGCTTCAGATATGCTGCATGGGACCACAGAAAGTGAGGGGCACCAGCTGGGGGCCCCAAGCACCTCCACGACAGGCAGAGAGGAGGCCCCCAGACAAACAAGGACGATGAGGACAATGACAAGAAAAATGGTGACGATGAATAGGGACGAGCTAGCCCACCCGCTGGGGCTCCCACTCCACCCAGGAGATGCCTTGCTGACAGGCAGCGTGGTGCAGCAGCCTCTCACATCTGCAGGCAGGCCCTGGGCTGCTGGGGCTCCATACCCTGCCGGCCTCCATGCCCTGTGGCATCACCGCCCACTCGGGGGCCTCTACCCTGCCTCTACCCTGCCCGGGCGGGTGACCCACTGTAATGGCCTCCACTGGGGGCGGGGCTGTGGGGCCAGGACAGGGCACCTCTGGCCCAGAGGAAGGAGTTGGAGGAACTGACAGGAGCCACAGCGCGTGCCACCCCTGAGATGACAGCCAGGGAGCTGGGCCCTCCATACAGTGGAGTGAAGACTGGGTCCCCAGCCCTCCCCCTCAGTCTTGGCTGCTAAGGCTCCCGGCCTGAAGAGTGAGTATGAATTGCAGAAAGTAGGGACCCATTTCGTGGGGAGGAGAACCAGGCATAGGGACCGGGCTGGAACACGTGCCTCTACTTCCCAGTAGGTTTCTCGGATAACTGAAGCCAATGATCTCATAGCAGCCTCACTTTTCCCGGAGCTCCTAGAAAGTCTCCCATGAAGCTGTTAGAATACATTTGGCAGCTGCTGCCTGGGCGTGACGACAGGATGACTGACACAGGGTCGGCAGGCAGTCCCAGGGCTCTGGCCGAGGCTTTGGTGACCATGCCCTGCTCTGCTCCACCTGCAAGGCAAGCTCCTGCGGCACAGGGTGGCGGCCCTCTCCTCCCTCAGACAGCCCCTGGGGTGGATGACACCCACCAGGATGGCCATGGGGACACCACTGGAGGTGGCGCTACAGACCCTGGGGTCCCAGTGGTCCTGGGAGCCACGGGGAGCCAGGTCACTGAACGTGGAGCCCGTGTCGCTCCTGGCACAGATGCCCTGGGACACTGGCCGGGCCCCACAGGACAGGGTTGTCTTACCCACGGAGGTAGTCCAGGGCCAGCTGGGACCCAGAGCGCTTGGCCGGCAGGCTCTGGGCTGCTCCTGACTCCCGCAGCCGCCTCCTCTCCTCTTTCCTCCGCTCCTTCTTCAGCTTCCTGTCCCGGACCCTCTTCTCCTCTGGGGTCAGCGCAGGCAGCTCAGGGGCCGTCTCCTGCTTGGTCCCCGACACTGTGTCTCCCTGCAAGGCAAGGGAGAACTGGCCTGTGAGGATGTCCCATGGCATCTTGGACCCCCGCTCTTGGGAGCTGAGCCCCTCTGTACCCCGTGCTGGGGTCCCCAGTGCCCCTCTCACCCCAAGAGCTGGGGACGGGGCTGCTCAGAGTCCCACTCTCCCAGGAACCCAGGCATGACTATCTCACCCCCCCAGGATGGGTCAAAGTTCACTCACCTCAGCCCTGTTGCCCTGCACCTGCGCCTCTGCGCTGGGGGCTAGGATTTCTGGCTTCGACAGGGCCCCTATCCCCTGAGGCCCTAGAGCTGCCTCCACGCTCTCCAACCCTCCCTGTCCCCACCCCCTCCCCACCCACCCAACCCTAAGGAGTTTCTGGTCCCCAGGGTTCACAGAGGCTGTGCAGAGTGCACACAGCGTGCAGGGGATGGGGAGGGGCAGTCTTCCCACCATGAGCATCCGTGAGGCCCTTATGCTTGCCTGAACCTCTCCTGGGAGCAGGTGGCCAAGCAGCTGGGGGGCATGGCGCTAGTGTGGACCCTTGCCTCCTGACACCGCCACTTTCCCAGACACCCACTATAAAACCAGATGGAGGCTGAGGACTCCAGCAGCTGCACACTTCCCCCTTCCTGGAAAACCTGAAACGCCAGTATTGGTCGCTGTGATTCTGGCCAGGGACCAGGTTACTGCCCCCAATGCTTCTAGGAAGGGCAAGCACACTGCCCTGGGCCATCCAGTGTCTGCACAGCACCCCCCTCCCTTTCAGTGTCCCCACAGGCCACACAGGCCCCCTCCTAAAATGCCAGTGCCTTGACAACCTTTGTGTTCCAACTCAATACCAGATCCTTCCGGAATCTTCTAAAACAAGATAGCAGCTCTCTCCAGCTTCTCTGTCTCCTTTAAAAACAGCTGAATTTACCAGCCATGGGGCTTCAGGCCTGCCCTAGGGAGACTCCAGCAGCCTCGACATGCACACACATTCATGCACAGACACACACACACACACACACACACACACATACAGACATACACACAGACACACGCACATGAGGCTTACAGGCTGCCAGTACAGGAGGGTCCTTGGAAACCCCCCCCACCTTCTTGGGAAGTCTCCCACACACAGACACAGCCCCAGAGGCCCAGCACCCCTAACTGCCTGAGAGGCATCTGGTTTTCAGGTGGGGCTTCCTGAGGCCAAGGGCGGAGTGGTCTGAGGAGTGTGACGGGGACACCCACTACTCAGACTCATCAGCCCACGGCAGCCAGCACTGCGGACGGCACAGAAAGTCTGACTCTCAGAGGAGCAAACAAGCTCTGGGTATGGGCCAGCCTCTGTCCCCGCGGAAGCCATGTGGGCAGCACGTCAGCAGCCACCTAGGGCTGAAGTCCTGGAGCAAGGTCAGGTCCGTAGTAGTGCAGGGCCAAGAGCATGGGGACACTGACCCAGGGGGGCCTGGGAGGGGCAGTGAGAGCAGGAAGTGCCTGCTCCCACAATGAGGGCTGCTGGCATGACTCTGCACCCTTCACGGGGCCAGCCGTCACCAGGATGTGGCCTCTGCTCCTGAGGCTGGAGGAGCCTGTCGCAGGAAAGGTGGACTCCGGGGCATTCTGAGGGCCCTGTCCCCATGGAGGGGCCAGCAGCTGGGTGGCTGGGACCCAAGTGCGGAGTAGCCTGCACAGCCTAGGTGTTGCCCGGGGCTTCTGTGACACCCAGCACGAAGGGCCCATGTGTGGTACTAGACACAGAAACCTGGGAAGGGCACACATAGCTTCCTTCTCTTTCTGGTCACCCTGGCATGGCGGTGGCTGGAGTCTGCGCTCATGTCCTCAGGAAGCTAAGTATGACTCCAGAGTTGTTCAAAGGGTCCTGACGCCCGCCCTCGATGGCGCCAGGGGCCAGCTAGGAACGCTGAGGGGGTCCAGACCCACCAGATGCCCGCAGCCAGCCCATGGCCCACGCGAAAGGCTTCTCCAAAGAAGCTGGAAACAGAGAGTGACAGGTGAAACCTCCTGAATTTTAAACGCTGGCAGTTTCAATGAAACAATGCATAGCCTGTGGGCGAGACCAACCCCCCCCCCCCCACGGGAAGCTGGAGAGAAAGCCAGCCCCTCTGCCCCAGACCTCTGAGCCCTGAGGCCATGACAGCCATCGCACCTGCTGGGCCAGCCTTCCCTTCCCTAAGCTCAGGCAGCCTCTCCTTTCTGGCTCTCTTCCTTGGAAAGGGGATGACAAGGAAGCAGCCGAAGCCCCTCTCCCATTGTCGCTGCTGGGAAGGGGGACGGAGTGATGGAGCTCTGCCCCTCCCCCAGCTGCGGTCCTCGCCCTGGAGGGGACCACATGGACCCAAGCAACCATTTGGGAAAAACACAAGGGTCCCGGGCATTGCTGGAAGATAAAGAAGTGGGGCCTGGGTGTGCAGGGCTGCGACCCGGCGGGGGCAGCAGCTGTGGACCAGCTGTGGGCCTTGCCTGGTCTCTCTGCTCTGGGTGCCCTGACCGTTCCTGGCCTGGGTCCGGTGATGCCCCCACTGCTGCCACCATCATGACTGGGGCCCTGTGAGGGTGTCCGGCTGCAGGGGGCAGAGCTGTCTCAGCTGCGGTGGGGCTGGCTGGACCTGGGGACCTCCCAGCACGTCTGAATGAAGGCGGTGGGGGCCTACCTGGACCTTTCTGGCTACCTTCATCCCGCAGCGTCGCCACTGCAGTGGGAGGCCAGCGCAAGCACCCCGGGAAGCAAAACCATTTCTAACGCGCAGCATCTGCCAGCCACCACCCTCTCTGGGAGTTCCGCAACCCCACCGTCCCTGGAGGTGGAGCTTAATCTCCTCTGATTGAGAATGAACTTTCTCCAGTTGCCACTGATCTGATAACCCTCTACAGAATCAGATTTTAATTAGCAAATAACACTTGGGACACAGCTGCCACCATCACCATTGCCTCCTGACACTCCTCAGGTTAAAGGTTGCCCAAGGGCTTGGGAACGCCTATATAAACACAAAAAATTCTGAAAAGGAAGGAATGCAGGAGTCCAATAATTGAAGCCTATTGGGGCCCCTTCTGGGGAGGCAACTTTCAGGGGGAAGGAGGGGTCTTTAGACAGCGACATGGGGTGGGGAGGGGCGGCAGCCCCAGCCCCCCCGCAGGCCCAGCCTGCTCTCCCAGTCAGCAGCTGTGAATACGACCCTTTTCCAAAATACAGACTTGACCGACCGCGAGGGGGTCAGCTGCCACCACTCACGTCTGCTGCCTGTCTGCTTGTCACAAACACGTGGAGTTGACAGCGTGTGGTCTTGTGCAGACACACAGCTCTACAAAGATGGATTATGGTCTCCGGTGTTCTAGACCAAACGGCATGCACAATTTCCTAATACGGGAAACCCAACTTGCGGCAACACATTCTCTTACAGTTACACAGGCCCTGGGCTGCATTTCAAAAGGCACAGAAACAATTCAACATGCATGGAAAACTTTGGGCAGGACAAACGGACCCACCATGGCCACTGGGGGAGGGGAGCGCAGGGGACAACGGGCGGTGTGGCCGAGAGACGGTGAATTTTGTCTGCGTCACTTCAGTGTGTCTCAATGTAAATGTTTTCATGTACGATAGTAAGTCATGGAGTGCTCATGTGATCAGAAATGCATTTAAAAACAATCCTTACTGGCTTTGAGGGCAATGAAAACCCTGAGTACATGCACTAAATGTACTGAAAATGCACAAATCCAAAAGCCCCACAGACTGGAGAGAGAGTCAATTAGTCCAAGGAAATCGAGAGGCACCACTGACAGAAAAGCTGACCGTATCTGAGAAAATATAATGCATGAAATAAACGTTTTCTTTTACCCTGGTAACTCCTGGCAAGAGACGCAGGCAGAAATGGCATTACTTTGATCTAGAAAGGCTACCACGTGTTCTGGCCAGGCAGAAACACCCTCAGGCCAGACCTGCAGGAAGGAGGTTCTAGGGAGAGCAGGCTCGACATTGTTTTAGATCCACAAGGGCGCCTCTCCAGGCACCTGCCTCAGTCAGGGAGCACGGGTGCCCCTGCAGATGCCCAAGGCCCGGAACAGGAGAGCCGTGAAAGCGAATGCCCAGAGGCATGCTCTAGGAAGGGGACACTGTGGGGGAGGCCAGAGGGAGGACTGGCAGGTTCAAGCCGCAGTGTCAGCGTGGGATGGGGCGGATACCCATCGCGGTCCTTCTCTCCTTTTGGTGAGTATCTGACCTCACGAAGGGAGGGTCACATGAGCTGTTGGCCCTGGACCCGGCTCCCTTCACCCCGTGGCTTTGCTGTGAGGAGAACCACACAAATGGGACTCCTGAGGGGCGGCCATGCCAACATTGGCCATTGGCCCCGCAGCCTTGGCTCATCTCTGTGATGGGAACCTGCCTAAAGCTCTGGAGGGCACTGGGGCCAGGCCTATGGGTGGGAGGGGTGCTTCACCTTTCCTCCAGGGCTGTGCTGAGGCTCCTGGGGCTATGGCTCCAAATCAGCATCCTGTGCCTGATCTGTCTGCCTCTCTGCTTTTTGGAGGATCCAGTCTAAGCCTCTGATGGGAAAGGGCGGCTGCGTGTACCTGCTTCTCGGTCCTGCGCCCTTGGCTTAAGGCCACACTTAGCAGTTAGCACCTCAGGCTGGGCGGGGGTCTCACCCTATCCCAGCCCCTCAGAACCCCCAATCTGTCCCAGGCCAGGCCTTCTCCTTCGCAGTACAGCAGCCCAGCAATGCAGTGTGGTCCCGGGGCCTGGGGACCAGGCGGCCTTTGGAGTGGGGGCAGCTCTGGGGCCCTGAGAAATGGTCTGCAAGGACAGCGGTGCCCACTGTGTGTCCCTAGCCCCAGACACAGCCTGGCCAGAGCCCTTGTCCAAGGCTGCCTTGGCCTCACAGCAGGCAGGGAAGTGGCCACTGAGGCTCCCCCGGTCCCCCTGAGCCTTAAAAGAGGTACAAATAGGGCACTGAAGGCATGGAAGCCGCCAGCATGTGTGTGGTCCCTGCAGGCACTACAGTGGGGTGACATCACCTCTGGGGCATGATCAACTCCAAGATTTAGGAACAGATGCCAGTTTCGGTTCCAGGACCGGGAGCTCAGGGCCACCAGGAAGAAGAACAGGGGTTCAGGGACAGATGCCAGTCTCGGTTCCAGGACCCGAGTTCAGGGCCACCAGGAAGCACAGGGTTTCAGGGACATGCCAGAGTCTCTGTTCCAGGACTGGGAGTTCAGGATAACCAGAAAGCGCAGGGGTTCAGGGACAGATGCCAGAGTCTCAGTTCCGGGACCGGGAGCTTAGGACCACCAGGAGGCACAGAGGGCTGCTGTCCTGCACACGACAGCTGGCTCCCAAAGAAGCCAGCTGATGTTAGGGTGCCCTGTTCCCACCCAGGCTGGGGGATTCCCGGTCACAGCAGACCTTCCTTCTCTCCAGGATCAAGAAGCAGAGCCTTCATCTAGGAAAGAAGGCAGACCTGGAAGGCAGGGAGGATCCCACGTGGACTCAAGGGACAGGGGTCTTTTAAAAAAAAAAAAATTTGACAGAGATCACAAGTAAGAGGAGAGGCAGGTGGAGAGAGAGGAGGAAGCAGGCTCCCCACTGAGCAGAGAGCCAGATGTGGGGCTCGAGCCCAGGACCCTGGGATCATGACCCGAGCCGAAGGCAGAGGCTTTAATCCACTGAACCACCTAGGTGCCCCAAGGGACAGGGGTCTTGACCACCCTGCCAGGACACCCTCCCTCCCCAGCAGGGGCATGCTCTCGGGCACATGGTCCCGGCTGCGCACCCACACCTGCCAGGGCTGGTGTGGCAGTGGCAGAGTGTGGTGCGGTGCTGGGTGCAGGGAGAGGAGGCCCCTGTGCACAAGCCCCGTGGCCACACTGGCTCAGCCACTCTGAACACCTGTGATCCTGGCCCACTGTGTGAAACTGGTATCTGTGGCAGACCAGGGTGAGTTCAGGGCCAAGAGGGGATGGGACCCAGAGATGCCCATAGCACCACGTGTGCCTCGAGGTGCCATGTCTGCGGTTTCCCTCCAGGGGTGGCCCTGGGGATGTACCTGCGTAGGGTGTTCCAGAAGGCTCGTGGAAGCCAGTACCCCCAGAGGGGACGGGCAGGTGCAGGGGGACTCCTTGGTCTCTCTGCCTGCTCTAGGGCTGCCACACTGGGGCAGAGCTACAAAGTAACCCCCAAAAGTACCCAAGGACCTCAAATGTGCAGCTGAAATCCTGCCACATTTCTGCCAGCATAGACCCGTCTCCAGAGGGGGCCCAGCTTCAGCTGGGAGCCAGGACTCCTGCTGGCCTAGTCTCACTTGTGTTCTTAGGGCCACCTGGAGATGCTGGAGGCCGTGTCTGCTTTGCTGTCGCCTTCTGGCGGCACCTGTGCTGGCTGACGTGGGCTTGGGGGCATCTGGAGCCACAGAACAAGTGGTCTCACTGTGGGCTCAGGCGACGGCTGTCCTCTGCCGTGTGGGTAAGGGCTTCCAGGACACAAGACAGCAAGCTTGCAGGAGGCCCGTTTCGCCCTTCTGTTGGCTCATTCTGGTGAAACCACAGCGGGAACATGTGTTTACGAGGTGCTAAGCCCACCAAAGTCTGCTCAATGTGCCACTTTGCCTTTTCTGGGGCCCTCTCTGTATCCTGTGGTGTTAGGCCCTTCAGGGTGAGGCTTTCCAATGGGTCTGTGTGGCTTTATGGCTGGCCTGCCCTGTGGACCCTTCTGCTCGGGCGCCGGAGACGTTGGGTGACAGGCTATCACGGTGTGAGTGGAGACTACCCATTCTAGACTGAGCTGACCACAAGAAACCGGGCCATACAGACCTGCCACCCCCAAAAGCAGCGGACCCCTGGCATTGTCCCCCACCCCTTCTCTGGAAACTGGGGTTGTCCAGCTGTGGGGCCAGTGGTTGGCTGATGTGCCCCTTCAGCTCCCTCCCCCGGATCTCGCACAAGTGTCCAGGTTGAGCCAGACTATCTAGTGTGGGCTTTCTGCCAAATGAGAGACTCAGGGGAGGGGTCTCACACACATACAGGCAGTGCACGCTAGGGTGATGTGGGTGCTGACCACACACACTGCTGGGTGCCTCATCACTTGTCTGCACCTGCTCCCAAGCACAGAAGCTGCCCTGGTTGAAATGTGGATGGCTCTGAGCCTCAGGGCCCCAGGAGAGACAGTTTACCCCAGGCCCAGGCGTGCAGCTACAGCCTCTGGCCCTGGCTCATGCCCCAGGAGGGTGGACAGCAGCTCTCTGTGTCCCAGAGAAAGGCCCCTTGTCTTTCCCAGAGCACCCAGGAGCAGAGATCAAGTGCTCCTCTTCACACAGAGAGCTGGGCAGGGAATGTCGCCTGGGCAGAAGACGGAGCAGCTGGCCCAGCCACGGCATGATGGCAGCCAGAGCCCAGGATGGGCCCAGAGCTGCTGAAGTCCAGCGACGTGGCAAAGACTGAGGGTGATGGAGAATGCTCCTCACAGGTTGCATGGTCCTGCCACCTGCTACAGAGGAGAGTGGGGGACAAACTAGCATTCCTCCAGATTTTCCCACTTGGAATTCCAAAAGGAGACGCTAGACTCAATGCTTATGAGGTTTCATAAAGCAAGGGAAACTGTTTTTCCTCCCTGAGATCGTGTGTGGAAACCCAAAATTCGATCAGCATTGGAGCAGCTTTGGGGGAGGGGATAAAGGTTTCTCCCCGGGCTCTGGAACCCTCTCTTGGCCTGTCTACGTGGTGGAGTAATGCCTCCTGACATCTGGTGGCCACGTTTTATTTTTCAAAACGTGGTAAACGCAAAGTAACTCCAGCAGGAGAAATAGAATCTAGAATGTAGCCAAATTTAGATGAAAACCCCCAACTCTTTGCTACCGGCTGTCCTCAATGGCCCCCCAGGCCAGACAAAGAAATGTGCGCAGCACACCCCTTTGCTGTGGGGAGCTCTGCTCACCCCAAAGCTCTACTATGCAGGGGGCTCGGGCCCCTGGGACTCACAGCTCGGGCCTGGGCAGGTGCCATCCAAGGCAGAAAGTGGGAGCCCAGGCCTGTAGCAGCCCAGCGCAGCCACAACACAACTTCCTCACTACAGCGCAGAAACAACAGAAGCTGGAATTCTGCATCCTCCTTTTTCATGCTAAGTGTTTGCAATGGCTGCAGGCTGCACGCTCAGAGCACATCTCTGTCAGGACAGGGCCCCACCTCTACGGCTCCCACATGGCCACCCCAGGGTCTGGCCCAGGGCAGCCAGGATGGGTCTTTGCAGGCTCCTGATGCCCGTACCTGCCTCCCACCGCATTCGCTATTATTTTAACTTTGGACATTTGCCGAAAGCTCTGGGGTTTGACAGAGCTCATCTCCACCAGCCCGTTCAAAGAGGTCCTTACAGATGGGGACTAGCACACAGCGCTCTGGAGATGCCCTGCCACCTGGAGGCCAGTCTGTGGCAGGTCTGGATGAGGGTCGTGAAGGGTAGAGATGTCCGCCCAGCAGGCTGTGTGCTGGCTCCTGACCCACCAGGACCGGTTCTCAGAGGTGGACAGGGGCCGCACCAAGAACTGAGAAGGGCTGGGCCTTCCAGAAGGTTGGGCTTAAGACTGCACTCCAGATCCTCTTAGGTTCAACTTTTATGAACTGTCGACTTTACCCAGGGCATCTAAAACCCCAGGACTTGCCCCAGGCATGCATACAAGTCTCCACCTGGCCCATGTCCGCTGTCAGCCCCAACAGAGGAGCTGAGCCCAGAGCCTGGTCCTGGATGAGCTTGGTCTGTTGGCTCCAGGCAAGCCCAGGGCAGCAATCGCTCATGAAGAGCCAGGGAGGGACTGGGGGACAGGGGGCACAGAGTATGAGGCTCAGAGGCTGCCCCACTGGGATCCAACCAGGCCTGGGGGGGGGGGCTCTTGCTCCCTACAAAATAGAAAATGTGCCTTGTGCTGCCAGGTTTTTATCTCACAGGACCTCTCGCCACAGCGGACGGCAGGAGGGGCAAGGCTAACCCTGGGCCCAGAGCAGAGCCCAGACTGGCTCCCGCCAGACAAGAACAGTGCTTGCCACACAACTGAGGCTCCGAGGACCAGAAAGCAGGCTGAGAGTGAAGGCAACCTTCCAGCCAGACCTCAGTGTGGCATCAGGAAGGCAGGGGGCTGCTGGCACGCGTGCCCTGGGCCCGCAGAGGACAGCCCCCACTCCCACCACGGGGTCTGCAGCCTGGCTGGAGGCACCAGGGCAGGGAGGGGGTTTGGGGGTAAGCTGGAGGCAGGGCTCCTCCGCCACATCCAGGACACAAGCCAACCCAGCACATGGCAGGGGAGGTACGTGGTACCTGCTGCATGAATCCGGAGGGTCTGCCTCCCCGGAGGGGTGGGGGAAGCAGCATCCCCCAGATGGTATCCATGATGGGCATGACCCATCTCCCCAGTGACAGGTGTGCAGGAAAGGCCTGGGGAGGAGGTGGGAAGGGCCAGAGCTCATCCAGCAGGCCAGTGACAGACCCAGGCTGAGTCCTGCCCACTCTCCCTGACATGAGGCCACCGCATGGTACAGAAAGAAGAGCACCCACCTGCTCTGTCACAGCCAGAGCAGCTCTGGGAGTGCTGGTTCTCGCCTCTGGGCGATCTTCAACCATAGCTGTCCGTCCATAAACCGCCCAGAATGCTCCAGGCGCAGTTTCAGCACAGGGGGGCCCCCAGTGCCACAGTGGGGTCTGCTGACCCTTTGAGTCTCGGAACCCCAAAACCAACTGTTCCAGAGCCCAGAGTTCAGGGGACAGAAGGGTCTCTGGAGTCAGGGGTCCAGGGATCAGTAGGAAAAAAGGAAGTTGGCTCCAGCTTGCAGTCCTCCCCACAATGAAGCCCCTCTTCCTTCTGCTTCTGAACCGAGGTAGTCCGGGGCAGGCAGGAAGCCCACGGCTCCATCTGTGGTACCACTGAAAATTTTGTTCCAGTTCAAAGACTGAACCTTCATCAGAAAGGTTCAGAAAGATAACTTACAGTAACAAACTACCTTTTCCTTTTCTAGAAACAATGAAAAACAAAAAAGGGAGTGTTTCCTATGATTTTTCAATGAGTTTTATTTTGAAATGAGCCGACACACATGCAGCTGTTGGAGGCAAGAGACCCCTCCCCCCCCCGCACACCCCCTCCACAGGTTCCTCGGTGACACAGCTTGCGGGACTAGTACCAAGGCTGCAACCAGAACAGGCCTTTTCAGCGACCAGAAACTCACAGCAACACCCAGCAGACTCCAGATAGAGCCAGTGATGTAAAAGGTGTAGGGACCAACCATGACATCTGCCCAAGTTAACCCACACAGTGATGCCTCTGCTACCGCACGGATGGGATAATTTACCCATTTCATTTTGTTTGCAGCACCGGATTCAAACAGGAACTTCAGAAAATGTGCACACTGACAACTTGGGAAGCTGCTTTGATAAACCATGGAAGCTGCCACGAACCGGAGCCGCGTGGCCCTGTGTGCGTGCTGGGG
The DNA here is from genome assembly GCF_009829155.1 of Mustela erminea. Lineage (NCBI taxonomy): Eukaryota > Metazoa > Chordata > Mammalia > Carnivora > Mustelidae > Mustela > Mustela erminea. Next base: position 25,214,239 of record NC_045633.1, read on the forward strand.
GTGTCGCGCTGGTGCTGAGCGGAGGCAGACGCGGGCTCTGGCCTCGAGGAGCTCACGGCCGGATGTAAGTGAGCTCCTGGAGGACAGGGAGAGCGGCGGCCAGAGCAGCTGTTCAGGGCGGTGGAGGCTCCTCGCAGAGCACAGCTCCTGGATCCAGATGCCTATGCACGTGGTGGGGCCTGTGCACCCCTCAGAAGGCTTTCAAATCCAAGACACAACACAGGCGACACGCAGGGACAGGGACAGAGACCGAGACCGTTACCAGGAGAGACCCCATTTGTGCTTTGCTAAGCGACAGCCGCGGGCGTGACAGCCAATGTAACTGGGAGGTGCCGGAGAGCACAGGGGGGTCGGTCTCCACCCACCACCTGCCAGGACACACCCACGCCCTCCACAGGTCCTGCCAATGCCACTGTGGTCTGCCGCCCACACTCACAGTGGGAGAAAATGCTAAATGTCAACAGAGACAGCAAGAGGTTATTTATAATTCCAGGCTCCAACTCTCTGAGAGCCGGGGTTAAGAACGTAACCCCGACCTAAGCCCAGCTCCTCAAGCCTGCAGGTCCGCCACCACATGCACCCTGGAAAAGCCAGGATCCTTCCCCTCCTACCTCTCCCCATCAAAATCCACTGGCCTCAGAGAATAGGATGGAAGCCCCTAGATGCTCTTCCCAGAAACACACACGCAGAACACACCTCAAAGAACAGACTCCAGGACCCCAATGGAGCTCACCTCCTCGGTTTTCAGGGAGGAGTTGTCGTCCAAGGGGTGAAGTCTTGTCCATCACTCCAGAGAGGGTGTCCCACACCAATGTTCTTCAAACCCCTGGGGCTGGACTGTCAGTGGGCCCCACCTCCCAATCTCAGCTTCCCAGCCACAGGGCTACCTCCAGTGCCACACAGCATCACTTTGTGCGGGGCAGGCTGTGAGCACCAGACAGCCCAGAGCCAGGAAACCAGCATGGCTCAGAAGCGCCAGGTGGCTCGGCTTCTGTTGCTTCTTGTAACCCCAGGGCGGAAACAGAGTTTGCGGTGTGAGGGTGAACTTTGTCAGAGACCCATATGCACTAAAAAGCCCAAAGACTCCCAGGTACAAAGACGTGGGTACAGGAGCTGGGCAAGATGACCAGTCCCACAAAACCCTGTGAACAGTCCCACAGAGCTTCAGCCTGAGATGGGCGTCAGGACGCCACTGCTCTCCCACGCTGTGCTGGGACCAGCTTACTGGGTCCTTGGGAGACAGGCTGGCCCTGAGCCAGCAGAGAGAGCTCTGCCCAGCCCCACTCCTGAGGTGTAACACCACAAGTATCTGCAGACAGAAGTGACCTGCAGCCCTGAGATGCCATCTTTACAAAGGTCAGGTTAGCTCTCTGGATACAAAGTCCTCCGATATTGCAAGTCATTCCTTTTATTTAGGACACATCTACCATTTCACAGCTGGTCTGTCCATTGATCTCTAGTCCGCATGTCCAGCCCTGTCCCTGGAGGGCCCTCTCTCTAGAGGCAGCAGATACGGATGGACACCAGGAGCAGATGGGCTAGGGTTTTGGGGGAGATGGGGGCGACAAATCTCCACTTTCCTGTTTGAGAGGGAAGGAGGTGTTCAAGTGCTCCCCACAGGGACTGGGGACCAATGGGGAGAGCCACCTGAAGACCTTGGTGACACCTTCCTCCTTCTCCTTTATTGGCCAGAGGGAACCATCTGCAGCCAGCCCCGTCTCTGCCATAGAGTCCTGACTGGTAGAGACTCCAGCAAGCCGCCCCTCCTGGCAGGAGTGGTGGGCAGGCCCTGACAGGGCACTGCTAAGTCAGCACCGTCACTGGAGGCTGGTTCAATGTGGAACGTGGTCCATCTTGGCACTGCTTTTCCCAGAGCACCTGGGGTGGACGTCCATGGCAAAGCACAAGTCAGGTGCCATGGACAGAAGTGAAAAGCAACCCAGTTCTCAAGGGGCCCTAGCTGGGGACAGAGGGCCAATGTGGGAACAGGCTGAGCTGTGGCTCTGCCTCCAAGCCTGTGGACATGGCTGCACAGACAGGAAAGGGCATGGGGGAAGGGAATGGTGATGTGGACCAGGAGAATGGCAACTGTGGCAGCTGAGGAGGGAGGACAGGAGGGGGAGGGGAGGACAGCTCACAGGACACATGCTCACATGTCAACCTGAGTGTCCCCACAGGCTGGGAGAACGCACCAGGGTGTGGCTGAAGTCTGCACAGGCTGTGGAGAGGCTCGGGGATGTCTTCAGGGTCATGAGATCACAGAACCCATGGCAAAGGAGGGCACGAGGACAGGGAAGGCTCCATGCTCTTCATCAGAAGAACATCTCCACAGAGAAGGAAGCTGGTAAGTGGGCCTGCCCCACCCAGTTGAGGGGTCAGCATTTCTTACCAGGCATTTACGGCAGACAGCATTTGTCTGCTCCAGCACAGTCTCAGGGCCTTCTGAGAGCAGGCCAAGTCCCCAAAGAGGCTGTGAGGGACTCTCCTTGCTAAGCCTCCCAGCAGACAGGCATAGGACCGGGCCAGGCAGACCCCCAACCCATCATGGCCACCCAGAGAAGGTGCGGATACCACCCGTCTAAAGGGAAAGGCTAACCTCTCATTGGAGGCAAGGAGCTCACTGGGTTTTCCTGGACCTCCAGGCCCTGAGGGCCATGCCGCCCGTCCCCCCTGGTGTCAGCACATGCTGCCTTGGGTTGATGATTCCTCTTGCTATGAGCTTTGTCATGCACAAGTAGGACTGGCCAACTGGGCCCTCATTTGATTTTAGGTAACTCATGATCTGGACTCAGCACAGGCGTGGAGCCCAGCTACACCAGGCATGGTCAACAGTATCAGGTTGAGTGTCAGTTACACCTTCTAGGCCTGAAGGCTAGCTCAGAAGGCAAAGGTCACACGCTAGGCACCCCCCCCGCCACGCCCACCTCCTTCCTAGTAAACTCTGAATCTGCCTTCCTTTCATTTCTGGGAACGTGGAACTGGCCAGGAACTGAAGGCTGCATGCACATTGTGTTTAATCTGGAAACACCAAACAGGGCAGAGCCAGGCAGAGTATTAAGTATGACTCGTAAATGAGTCTAGAAATAACATGTAATATACAAAAAAATACACTTTTCAACGACTTCCAAAAAATCTGCTGACACTCATTCTTAATCTGGCAGTGCTGATCTTGCCACACATTAACAAAAATCAGGTTCTTCATGCTTGAAAGCATACTACAAAACTGCGAAACACCTAACCCCACCTCAGTCGAGGCAGGCCCAGGGCTCTGGGAGCAGGCACAGAGCACCAGCTCTCGTGGAGGCAATGTGGGAAGAAGCACTGACAGGGCTTCTCTCCCCGAAAATAGCCAACAGTTCTGCACAAGACTCTCCAACATGTTTTCATGCTGCTCCAACTGAACAGTCTTTGGACTGTTTTCTCTCTCGGCGGCTTTTGGACCCTGAGGAAGAGGAGAGAGCTGAGCCTCTGGATACAAACTGAACAGCACCTCAATCTAAATCCTCATCTCAGGGGCCCCACTGCCTTCTGGGCCCTGTGGGGTGGTCAGGACCCCCAAAAGGTCGAGCTACGGGGAAAAAACCAAAACGTGTTACTGGCTCCATGATGAAACAGCAAAATCCAAACAAAGGCTTCACTGAATGTCTACAGCATCTCATTAAGTCAATTCCATCAACTGTTAAATATAATTTCATCACATTTGGAAACCAAGGGTTAGATTTTTCTCACTTTGCAAGACCTCTTGAATGTACAGTGAAAAAAATCACATGCCCAAATTGTGAGTTACAGCCACATAATTTCACAAGCAGTACAGTAATACCCTTGTCAAGTTTTACTCCCCCAAACAAGGATGTGCCATGTGTGGGTGGGCCTTGCAAAGTAAAGGCAGCCCTGGGCTATGAAAGCTTTGAAGACACGTCCCAGCCAGAGGACAACACCCATCCCAGGAGAGGCAAGGGTAAGGACAGGTGAGTCCCAGGCTGCAGAGCAGGGACACGGTTTAGACCCCTCCTCGCTTTTACAGAGAAGAGCTGGAGAGCCAGGGGACTCCGGTGGGGTCACATGGCCCGGGTCTGAGACTAAAACCCAGCCCTCTGAAGCAGCAAGCAAGGGTCAGTCTCAGAGGCCTTCCCCAGGCAGGAGCTGCTAAGGGTACAGCTCGGAGCCTCCCACGCGCCTCCCACCCCAGTGCAGGACGCAGCTCAGAGTCTCCCCCATGCACCCCATTTCCCCCCCATCCCCGGAGCAGGACACAGCTCGGAGTCCCTCCCCTCTGATGCAGGATACTGGTCCAATCCCGCCCAGTCCCCCCGCTATCCACCCAGTACAGGACCAAGTTCGGAGCCCCCCAACTCCCCCCGGTGTAGGACCCAGCTCGGAGCTCCCCAGGCCTACCCCTACCTCCCGGTGCAGGACACAGCTTGGGGCCCCCTCCTCACCGCGCAGACCATCGAGGAGGTGATCAGGGCACTCCAGGGCCCCAGGAGGCGGGGGAAGGTGGACCCGGGTCGCTGAGCGAGGCTCCCAGAACGATGTGACCTCGGCAGCGGCGTGGGCCCACCCGCACCCGACCCCAAGAGGGAAGGGCACCCCGCCCTCACAGCGAGCCGTCTTACGGGAACCCGTCTTACCCAGGCCAGGCCCCCCCGCAGCACCCCCTACCCCGACGCGCCCCGCCCTCCGCGCGCTCGGCCAGGGCGGAATTCCGCCGCCCCCCGCCCCCTCAACTGGGCCCGGTTCCCGGGCTCGGCATACTGACCTCCGCGTACCGGGCCGTCAGTGTGCCCAGTGCCCGCCCGGTCGCAGAGCCCGCGCACTGCGCATGTCAGGCCGGCCTGGCTCGGCTGGAACCGGATCCAGCCGGCCGGGCGGTGACGCTAGCACGCGCGCGCTCGGCGTGTGAGGTCCCAGCGTGCGGGCGTGGCTCCGGGCGGTGGGATGGACCCGGCGGGCAGGCGCCGCGTGTGGGCGTGTCTCCAAGCAGAGGGCGGGGACTGTCGCCGCAGGTGGGCGCGGACCTCTTCCCCTCAGCCGAGCCCTGCTCCGCAAAGGAGGCAGGAGAGGTGCGGCGCCAGGTTCCTTATTCAAAAAGTTTGTTCAGGGCGCCTGGGTGGCTCAGTGGGTTAAGCCGCTGCCTTCGGCTCAGGTCATGATCTCAGGGTCCTGGGATCGAGTCCCGCATCGGGCTCTCTGCTCAGCAGGGAGCCTGCTTCCTTCTCTCTCTGCCTGCCTCTCAGTGTACTTGTAATTTCTCTCTGTCAAATAAATAAATAAAATCTTAAAAAAAAAAAAAAAAAAAAGTTTGTTCAGAAGAGGAACGGCGATTCAGGACAGCTTCTCGGTCCACAGCTGGGCCACCAAGAGCCCACGTGCAGAGGTCTGCATATTTCCAGGCCCTGCTTCCGGGCTGCCCGACAGGAGAGGCAGGAAAACTAGTGCGGCAGTGCCCCTAGTCGCTCCCCATTTTTCTGCCCACAACCTGGACCCCCATCTGACTGTCAGGCTTTGGTCCCGCGCTCTGGCCCCACTCCCACATTTCCATCACTTGAGCACCCTTGGGTTCATTGAACCTGTCCTGCTCTCTCCTCCCCAGGGCCTTTGCACAAGCTCTTCCCTTTGCCTGGAACCTCACGACCAGTCTGCCTCAGTTTCTGAGAAAACTCTGCTTCACCTTCTGAGCACCCTCCCAATCACAGCCCTTCTCTAAGTGGATACCCACTGGAACCAACTGATTAATATCTAGTACCCCCCAACTGGGGGCTCTGCAGGGTAGGGCTCTAAGACACTGCCCAGCCAAACCTAAGTGTTCAACAAAGACCCACTGAATAAATCAGTCACAAAGATTTTCCCTGACCATGTGAACACCTCAATCTCTTCTGGAGGATGTGTTCCCTCCTGTAAGACGGCAGGTGAATCTTAGGAGGCAAGAAAAAAAAACACACTTAGGCAGCCAGGAGATTTCCAAATCCACCCAGGGGCCTACTGGAGGCTCCAGTGGCAGTGTTGGTTGGGGACAGGTGCAGAGGGCATCTCAACCACCTCTCTGGCAGAGATCAGAAGCCAGGCATCCCAGGACACTACTCTGGCTGCTGGGACAGCTCAAGAAGCCATTTCTTCATATGCCCATTGTGTGCTGGCTGGTGGGTGTGGGTGTCCCATCTTCCCAGTCTGATAAGGATCTCCAAGGTGCAGGAGCCAGAACAGACTCACTCTTTTTTTTTTTTTTTTTAAGATTTTATTTATTTATTTGATACAAGATACAGCGGGAGAGGGAACACAAGCAGGGGGAGTGGGAGAGGGAGAAGCAGGCCTCCCGCAGAGTAGGGAGCCGGATGGATCCCAGGATGCTGGGATCATGACCTGAGCCGAAGGCAGATGCCTAACGACTAAGCCACCCAAGCGCCCTTGGGATAGACTCTTTCTGTGCTTTTCCTCTGGGTCATTTCACCCCTACCCACGGGCTGATCCACACAGAGGCTTGCTCAACGGTGATGAAGGGGGCAGGCACACAGGGACTGCAGAGGCCTGTGCCAGAGCCAGATGGATGAAGGGGAAGGCAGGGGGCAGGGTGGGGACAGCCTCTGTGCCCCGTGTTCTCACCTGTGCTGTCTTGCTTAATCCCTGGAATGCGGGCATCAGCATTCCCACTTTACAGATAAGGAAATTGAGACTCAGAACAGTTTTTTTTTTAAAGTTTCCAAGACTGCCAGTTTCCTGGAAAGGACTCCATTCTGGGACTTCTGAGTCCGAGAAGATCTACGTGCTGATTTTCTAGTGCATTCCATTGTCACTACTCAGCTTTAAGAGCCCTCTGATTGATTGCTTTCTTCACAACCCTTGTCTGGTTCGGTGACTCAGAAGCAGCCCTGGGAGAGGGAGCGGGAAGGGGAGGGAGCTGGCCTGGCACACCACACACAGGAACAGGACACATGGCTCTGAGTGCACTCTCAGGCCCTTCGCCATGTACCCACACTTCACAGAGGAAAGGCCTGGGACTCAGTGAGGGCCCCAAATGTGCTAGACCTGGCTACGCTGGATCCACTGTCCCTTCCAGTCCCTGCAGGTTGCACTCTACCACCCCTGGGGCACATGCAAAGGCCCGGGCACTGGGCAGGTGGGGCTCTCCCCCACACCAGGCACTGCCAGGCCATGCTTCCCAGCAGCTGTCTGAGCCTGGGCCTCACCAGAGAGCAGCAGGCACAGGGCTACTCACTGAACCTGTGGGGTTCAGGGTGGGGGCCCCAAGAGAAATGGTACCTACTACAGCCTGAGAGCCTTTGTGGACAAGGTCCAGTTGGTAGAATGACCAAGAGCCCTGCCTGCCATGTGGGCCTGGCAGCAGTACCTGCGTCTGCCCCAGTGACCCTCAGAACCCCACCCTTTCCAGGCAACTTAGCTCAGCAGCTCCTGGTCTGGAAGAGCCAGGATCAAGTACTAGTACTCATTTCACATGTATTTGTTTAGCAATGTTTTCACACTAAATACTCCTCTGAATGGTGATTATACCGTGGGGTAAAAAACAGACAAAAACGCCTGCATCCACAGTCCGAATGTGTGTTTCCCCCAAACTCATATGCTCGAACCTAATCCCTGGTGTGATGTTATTCAGAGGTGAGGCCCTGGAAGAAATGCACAGGTCATGAGGGCTGAGACCCAGGGAGCTCCCTTGCCCCTTCCACCATGTGAGGACACATCCTGAAGATGGCCCTCCATGAACCAGGGGAGGCCTTCCCGAGAACCCAGCCATGCCACCACCTTGATCTTGAACGTCCAGCCTCCTGAACTGTGGGAAATCACTGTCTCTTTGTAAACCAGGCCAGTTGTGGCATTCTGCTACTGTGGCCTGAAGTCACAGGGACACCTGCCCACAGCGAGATTCCATGAGAAGACTAAAATACTCAGGGGACAATTAGGGAGCATAGTTGGAGAGTAAGTTGATTTTAATGTATTGTGATTGAAACGTCTAGGGGAGGATGAAGGTCAAGAAAAACAGTGATGGGAATGCAGCACCTGAGACCCAAGGTAAGAGAATGGCCTGCGGTATGTGGGAGAAAGGGGTACGGTAAGCACACAAGTCCTGGGGAGGGGGCATGGAGGCCCACATGAGGCAGACGAGAAGCTGTGTGGCTGGGGCCACGGGAGGAATGTAGAGCTACCCCATGAGGCTGGGGGTTCTAGAACCATGAAATACCAGACCTTCCCCCAGAGGCAATACAAACGAGCCTTCAAAACCAGGGTGCCAGGCCTCCAAGATCATGTTGATCATTCTGAGTCATGAAAGAAAGAATAACTATGTTGGACATAGACATTACTAACTAGAATGTTTGGTCCATCCGCATGCCCAGTTGGGCATGAGGCCTCCCAGAGGACCAATCATTAGTGAAATCCATAGGATATGCTGTAGGGGGGTTGGAATCCCCACCTAGATATGGATAGGCACACCCTACAAAGCTCCGGGACACAGCACTTTCCTCCCTCTAAGCCTCCCATCACGCCTGCCGGGCGTGATGATGTCTGATGAACAAAAGCCGTGCGAGGCACAAGGGAGCTAAGCGGTAAAGTCGCAGGTGAGCAGGGTCTGCTGTCAGCCACGAGCAAGAGGAAGCCAAGCCAAGCACAGCTGCAGGCCTTCCCAGCTCTGGTCTCCGGGCCACGTCTGCCCCTCCCCTCCCCGGCAGGCCAGGGCCCCCATCACTCCAGCCGTGGGATGTCTCCTAGAGAGCCTCTCGCCCAGGCCCAAGTGGTCTCCCTGGAGTTCTGTCAACTGCTGACAGGAGGATGCGCGGCAGCCCCACACAAGCTCTGGCCTGGCACAGGCCAGGAGGGGCCACTTCCCAGCTCCCATGGCTCCCATGAAGCCAGTACCAGCCTGACAGCATGAAACAGAGAAAACCACAGACCGATATCCCTCATGAATATAAACGCAACGATCCTAATCAGCAACACATACAAAGAACCGCAGACCACAACTGGTTACCCAAGGGACACAGGGCTGATTCAGTCCTGAAGAATCAATCTGTATAATCCACTTTATCAACTGGCTAAAGAAGGGAGAACACACCATCCTATCAACGGAGGCAGAAAAAGCACTGGACAAAATTCAAATCCCATTCATGACATACCTCAGAAACTGGCTAATTGCGGGAAACTTCCTCAACTTGAGAAATAACATCCACACCCCTACCTGCTCCACCAGTCCAGGAGCAAGACAGGAAGATCCTCTTACTACTACTAGCCCACTGCTAGCAGAGTCCTAAGCCTGCATGACCAGGCAGCAAAAGGGAACCAAAAACATTCAGATTGGAAAAGAATACAACATCTATTTATAGATGGTATGGCGGTCAATACACAAAATCCCAAGGAACCTACAAAACAACTCCGAGAACTCACAAATCCAGCAAGATCACAGGACAGAGGAACAGCATGCAAAAATTGATCGTATTTCTAGGACTTAGCGATAAATGTACAGAAAACCAAATAAAATACAATGCCACCTACAACTGCTCAAAAAAACAAAACAAAACAAAACAAAACTTAGTGGAAATCCAATAAAACATATTCAGGAGCTGTATGCTGAAAACCAAAAAGAAAGCAGATGAAAGAAATCCATCTAAGGAAATGGGAGATGCGCTGTGTTCTCGAACTGGAACCCAACCTGGTAAAGCCATTTCCTCCCAAGAGGAGATCCGACCACTTTCATGCAAAATCACAGCCAGACTTTTCACACATATATACAAAATGATTCTAGGATTTATATGGCAGATCGGAGGAACTAGAATACTTAGGGTAATTCTGAAAAAGGAAAACAAAGTAGGAAGGATCACTCTATTTCATTTTAAGACTTATTGTAGAGCTACCGCAGTCAAGACAGGGTGCTACTGATGGAGGGAGACACATGCACGAACAGAAAGGGATAGAGCGCCCAAAACTGTCTCATCCACATGTTGAATTTTGACAAAAGTGTAAAAGTAATTCATTGGAGGAAAGACAGTCTTTTCAACAAATGATCCTGGAGCAATAGGACATCCACAGGCGAGAAAGGAACCTTGAACCAAAGAAGATGTACAGATGACAAACAAACGTACAAAAAATTCTCAACGTCATGTATCACACACACCCATGAGAACGGCCAAAACCCGCAACACCGTCCCCAGAACGTGCTGGCGAGGACGCGGAGCCGCCGGGTACTGGTGGCAATGCGAGACGGGGCGGCCACTCTGGAGGACGGTGGGGAAGTTCCTTACAAAACTAAGCGTATTCTCACCACACGATCCAAACAGTCTTCCTTCTTGGTATTTACCCGAAGGAACTGAAAACTTAGATCTATGCCAAAACCTGCACACAGATGTTGACAACAGCTGTATTCTTAACTGCCAAAATTTGGAAACAGCCAGCATGTTCTTCAGCAGGTGAAGGATAAACAAACTATGGTCCACGCAGACAGTGGGATATTGTGCAGCACTAAAAAGAAGTGAGCTCTGAGGCCAGGGAAGGCACAGAGGAGGAGCCGTAAATGTGCGTTCCTAAGTGAAGGAAGCTGGTGTGAGAAGGCTTCCACTGAACGATTCCAACTGTATGATGTTCTGGAAAAGGTGGCACTGCGGAGATCAGGGGGTGCCAGGGGTTATGTGGGTGGAGGGTGGGGAGGAATCGGCAGAGCCCAGAGGCTCTTCCAGCGGCGAGTCTCCTCTGTATGATGCTGTAGGGCAGACGTCTGTCCTCCACATGTGTCACAGCCGCAGAATGTATGCCACCCAGACCGCACGCTAACAGGGAGCCGCGGACTCTGGGTGATGACGAGTCGCTGTAGGTTCATCGACCATGAGAAATGCACCATGCAGGGTGTGGGGGGGTGGGCAGATAATGGGGGGAGGCTGTGCATGTGTGGGGACAGGGGAATATGGGAAATCTCTGTACCCTTTGCTCAACTTTGTTGTGAACCTAAAACTGGCATTAAAACAGTCTATTCAAAAAAAGAAAAAAAAAGGGTGCCTGGCTGGCTCAGACAGAGGAGCGTGCCACTTGATCTCCGAGTCGTGAGTCTGAGCCCTACACTGGGTATAGAGAGTATACAAAACAAAAACCTGACCTAATCCTCACAAATATTAACATACAAAAATGAACTCAGATGGATCATAGACTTATCTATCAAATATAAGACTTTTAGAAGAAAACACAAGAGAAAGTCTTTGGGATATAGGAATTAGTGAAGAACTTCTTAAACATGACACTAAATGCAGATCCATTAAAAAAAAATAATAAAGGAGCTTTTCTCTTCTCTTTGAAAGACCTTGCTGAGGGGGCAGAAAGACAAGCCACAGGCCAGGCCAAAGGATTTACAAACTCCACGGGTAACACAAGTCTCATATCTAGAACACACAGAGAACTCTTGCAACTTGATAGGAAGAAAACAAACAACCCAACTAGAAAATGGGAGAGACAGACATGTCCCTAAAGAAGATACAGGGATGGCAAACAAGCACAAAGAGAGACGCGTGCTATTACGGCGCATCAGCAAACCAAGAACATGAGGAGGGACCACACCACACCTGTCGAAGCAGCTGAGAGCTGCAGGGACAGCCGCCAGGGCCGACAAGGCCACACTTGGCTGCTGGGAGGGCACAAATATTGCGGCCGCCCTGGAAAACCATCTGGCTGGTTCTTCAAATACTGAACATGCACGTGCCCTATGACCCAGCAACTGAGAAATGAAAAATTTATGTCCACGCAAAAACCTGTCACAACTGCTGGGCTGCTTGGTCTGTAGTAGCTCCAAGCTGGACGAAGCTTGAGCTCTGAGCGGTGAGTGAACACTAACCCGGCCCTCTGTCCCCTGACTGCTGCTGGGAAGTAAAAAGGAGTGGTCCAATGGTACACGACAAAAACTTGGACCTCTCAGGACATCAGGATGAGTGAAAACAGCCCATCCCCAAAGGACACACACCAGATGGCTCCATTTATGTAACATCCTCGTGAGGACACAACCACAGAGGGGATGGGTGGCTGCCAGGAAGGGGCAGAGAGAGAGAGAGTGTGTGTGTGTGTGTGTGTGTGACTGTAAGGGGTAGCATGGCCGTGGAGGAGACTTTGTGTGTGTTGCCGTTGGTGGTCATGGGGGGACACACGAGCATTGTGTCACGGTGCCCACAGTAGCTTCCTGGTTTTGGTATTATTCTAGAGTCATGCAGAATATAGCCATCAGGGAAAAGTGGGGGAAAGGTACAAGGACCGCTCTCTGCTATTTTTGCAACTTCCTGGGAATCTATAATTATTTAAAAATAAAAAGCCAGGAAAAAAAAAAAGAGAGCGAGCTCCAGAACAGAAACACAACCAAAAAAGCAACTTCTGTGCCCCCAGTATGGGGGGGCTGGGCGTGGCTCAGACAAGCTGTCCCCACATAAGCTGCATATGTTGGTGACAGCCCGACTTTCAAGCCAGGAGTAAGGCCACTGCAGGACCCTGCCTCGCTCTGTCCTCACTGGTCTCCAGGACTGGCCAAAGGCCCAGCAGCCAGCAAACCTGCCCTCCCCTCCCTCCCAGCCCCATGCCCACATTTTTCCAGAATGTGGAGCCTGGGCCCCTCCTGCCTTTGCCGGACAGGCTGTGCTGGGGATACCAAGCAGAACTATCTCCCACTGTCTCCCAAAGCCCCCCGCCCAGTAGAATACTGGCACATTGGCCAGACTTAGGGGCTGGGGTCTTCTGCTGTTGTGGAAATGGTAGCCCTTCTGGCCTCACCACTCCTGAGCTTCTCGGGCAGAAGACAACAGGTGCAGCCTACCAGGCAGGTGGCTGCACTCCGGGACCAAGCCGGCTGTCACAGGCCCACTTGGGCGCCAGCTCCTCCACGCCCACTCCCACTCTGTTCAGGAAATGCTCCTGAGCACGCTATTTTTAACGCCGACGAAAGCTTCAGAAGAGGAAAAGCAAACAGCCAGCCTCCAGATTCCAGTTCTTCCTGCTAAGTCCCACGGGGACTCAGTGCCCGAAATCTGTGTGCCCACGAGGCCCCACCCAGGCCGAGGCTGAGGCGGGGACAGGGGCCCGTGAGGCCACCAAGCTGAGCCCAGGCCCTGCGGAGCCCAGGGCCCAGGCCTGGTATAACCTGCCCCTATGCCGGGAGCAGCGGTGAGCAGTCTCTGTCTTTGACCCCCTCTTTTGGACAGGAGATCCCAAAGATACACAAAATTATGTTGAATCCTTGTGGGTTCAGCAGTATGACTCGTCTTTCCACTCCTGCCCTAGCTTCGGATGACTCTGAAGCAAAGCCCAGACATCACGTCTACCTTCACTATACACCACACTCAACTGTGTTCATGGGAAAGGAGGTGAGGAGCCTGTGCTCCCAGGCCCAGGATCCAGAGGAAGAAGGTTTCTACTCACCCAGCAAAAGCCCAGCCAATGGGAAGCCCTCACTCCGGCCTCCTCCAGTGGGCTCCCGTCCCAAGCAGCATCGCCATGCCCTGTTCGTCTGTTCTAAGACTGGGCTGTGGGTCACCTCGCTATGCCCGCACTAATTGCGATTCCTTTGCCATTCTGGAAGAAGGAGCTACTTTTCTGATAAAGTAACTGGCTGTTCTATTTGTAGGGTTAACATTATTACATAATTTGTGTGTATGTGTATAGTATAAAATCCAGACATAAGATTATATAAATAAAAGTATATAACTACAAAGAACAGCCTTCTCTAAGAAACAGAGTATCTTTATACACTGTGTTATGTGGGAGCTGGACGGTGAGTTCTTCCTGGCTAAAACTGGGGCAGAAAAGTTTGATCAGATGAGTCCGATAACATGCCAAGTTGTTCTCTGCTTTTGTGGACATGTATGCCTGTGAAGACAACAGAGAAACAACGGGCCCAGCTCTGAAACAACAGCTAGACATAAGTCACACGCTTCCCATCTAGCCCACTGGCTTTCCTACGACGGGACACTGTCTCTTACCAAGCCCTCCACGCTGCCCTATCAAAGTCTACTATACTTTACTGGAGCCCTGAAGAACATTTACTTGCATTAATGAAACCACACAAAAGTCACCATACAGAACCTACTCTAAAACCAGACTCATAAGAAAAAACAAATTAACTTTGACCATTCCTTGTCCCTGATCAACACGTCACTTAGGATCAAATGTACAGTTTAAGCACATCATGGCTGAAAGAAGGTTCCCCTTTCAAAAAGAAGATGACCCTGCCTTTCTGTCCAGGTTAGGGCAGCTGGAACCCTCCACACCCCGGTCTCCAGCCCCCAAGAGAATGACTCTGTGTAGCAGGTTACTCTCAGGTCCCCAGCCAGTCGTCCAGAGTCCCCTCAAAGTGGAATGCAGCCTTTCTTATCAACTGCCACTCCAAAATCACCAGGAAGACTTGCCAAGTCTTCAGACTAAGCTAAGCAAAGGGCCATTGTGATGTTTCTGTAATCGAGGGAGCGGCAGCTCCATGATCTCAGCAGAAAACTGGGCCGGAGTCTCCCTTTTCACTGCAGAGTGCAGTGCACAATTAGGGCACCAGCCTTGTGACGGCCGCAGTGAATGCAGCTACAAAGGCTCAGCCCTGGGGCCCTGGGGCCCAGGGGCACCTGACTCCTACTCCTCAGAAACCCTCACCAGCAATCCAGGGGAGGCCAACTGCACGTGGTTTTCACAAAGTGACATCTGAGTGTGATGCAGTCAGAAACCCAGGATGCACGTCTGTCGCACGGCTCTTACACCCCTGGCCACATCTGCCCAGGATGGGTGCTGCTGTCCCCACAGACGCCAGGCTCATCCATGGGAACTGGCCTGAATGGTTCGGGAGCAGCTAGCAGCATGATATGAAGCTGTAACCCTCTGGCGCCTATTTACATTCCCTAGCTATAAAACGCTGATCTTGGCTCAGCTGGAGGGTGGGCTTACTTTGAAGATCTCCCACCCCCCCTCCTCCCTATACACAGACTCTCTGCCATTCTTCCGACCCTGTTTGCCTGCTTGGCAGAGTAAGTCTTTCTTTGCAGACAAGACAGTGCAGGTGACCTGAGTGCTGTTCAGCTCACCCCAGTTACAAGCAGCTGTTCTTCTGGTCACCAAACACCCTGTGGGCAGACCTCAGTGGACCTGGCATTCCAGGGGCTCTGAACAGAACTCTGCTAAGGCGACTCAGACAGCAGAGTGCTTTACTTGGGCAGACTGGGTGCAAGTCCAGACCCCACCAGCTGCTGTGTGACCTTCGGCAAGTTGCATAAGCTTTCAGAGCCTTGATACAGCTTAACATGAGA
This sequence comes from Mustela erminea, assembly GCF_009829155.1. Taxonomy (NCBI): domain Eukaryota; kingdom Metazoa; phylum Chordata; class Mammalia; order Carnivora; family Mustelidae; genus Mustela; species Mustela erminea. Next base: position 25,229,490 of record NC_045633.1, read on the forward strand.
GGATTGTATTTCATTGCTGCTAAGACACATTTTCTCTCTCATTTTAACATTCCTAAAATAGGGATGCTTCTTATAATTGACGTGTCAGAATTTAATTGGCCAATTGTTTTCTTTACAGTGGTTCATTAAGCAGTGGTGTATACAGCATTAATGATGTCTTGGGGGTGATGACATATGCAGTAAATACCTCCAGAGGCTGCTCTGGGCACCTGTTAGAGGAGCTGGCAGAGTAAGGCTCCCCCAGCAGTGTGAAGTGTCAGGTGCGGCCAGATGCCTACCCCACAAACCCACTTCTGGTGCTGGGCTGAGAAGTTACGGCAATGACAAGAAGGCCAAGGGGGTCTACACCTGGGTTGGACAGAGAATGGGGCTCTGCTGTGCCCTTTGACCAAGGGGAGCCTGGCCTGCCAGCTCACCCATCACCTCCCTCTCTAATCAGTGGTCAGGAAGCTCCCCTGTGAGCACGCAGGCAGCACGGGCCGCTCAGCAGCAGGCCTGGCTGCTATCCTCGTTTGTTGCAGTTCCTCTAAGCCCCTGCTCACGCAGCACATCTGTGTTAAGTTCTGCAACCCGCATGCTTTGATTTTCAGACAGAAATGCTCCCGGATCCTGAGCCAGAATGTGTGGCTAAGGGTACCATTACACCGTAAGAAGTAGAGCAGAGTAAATCACCTTGGTCTTCAAACGTTCCCAACGTTTAATTATAACAACAGCCACAAAATTAAAGGGGCTGCAAACAATGCACTGTGTGCTTCAGAGGTTTTCCTGCGGTGCGCTCAGCCGACAAGGTAATTCCCAAGCCCAGGAAGTAACGGGGGATTGCGGAAGCAGCCCGCGCATGCTGCGGGGGCGGAGCAGGTGCACCTGTACCGACCAGACTACGGCCTTTGGAGGGTGGGTACGGCCTTTGGAGGGTGGGGGGGGGACGCTGTGCCCTACAGATTAGAGCGCCTTCTGACTCAGCACAACTAGCACCAGCGCTTCAGGGAGCCCAAGAGCGCACCCGGGGTTTGCGTCCGGCACGCGGCTGACCTCGGGTCACAGAACGCGCGCCGCCCCGCCCCGTCCCGCCCCGCGCGGTCGGAGTGCGGCTCGAGCCTGGGGGCGGGGGCGGAGCCGGTCGGGAGGAGGGACCGGCCGGCGGTCACGTGTGTACACAGGCCCGCGCGGCGTGCGCGCCGTGAACCCCGCCGCCGCCTCCTCGGAGCCCGGAGCTGCCCGCCCCGCGGCGACTGCGTGGCCCGCGGCCCAGCGAGCCGGTGAGTGGGCGCCGAAGGCGGGGTAGGCCGGCCGGCACGTCCAGGGTCTCGGCCCGCGCGGGGAGCAAGCCCGGGGCTGTGGCGGTCCCGCACCTACTCTCGGGTGCGTCGGCCCCGCCCTGGTGCTGTCCGCTTGCGGGGTGGGGGCGCTCTCCCCCGGAGGTTTGCGGGTACTGTCCCCCGGGGGTAGGGGCGCCGTCCCCCGGAGGTTTGGGGGGTGCTGTCCCTTTGCGGGGTGGGGACAGGGTCCCCCAGAGGTCTGGGGGTGCTGTCCCTTTGCGGGGTGGGGACAGGGTCCCCCAGAGGTTTGGGGGTGCTGTCCCCTTGCGGGGCGGGGACGATGTCCCCCAGAGGTTTGGGGGTGCTGTCCCCTTGAGGGGGCGCAGACGCTATCCCGCATCTGGGGCCAGTCTCCAGCTGTATGCTGACTGTGCGGCTGCCCAGCGGTCATTAACCTGTGGAGGGGCATGTGGCTTAGCAACACCACTGGTTCCTCACATGTCCGGCGCCGGGGTGGGGTCGGGGCGGCGCGGAGAGGAGAGGGGAGGGGAGGGGTACTGACTACGTTCTCCTGGGTCAGCATGCTTAGGGCTTTCCTCTTCTTCATGATTACACAGTTTTTAGTAAGTTCTGGAACTACATCTAAATGTAGACAGCAAATCTGTTGTTAACTATCTTGGACGCTTGATGAAAATATACAATTCCCCGCGCATGGAAAGGCTCCTGCAAAACTTCATAGGAAGGCAGGGACACCCCCCCTTCCCCCCGCCTTTGAACATCCACTCTGGAAGCAACAAGAAACACAACAAGCAGCAACTTAGTATCATAAACACCTTAAGTTCAGCCTCTAAGCAGGGTGTTCATCTGCTTGTGGTCATCTACCTAGCCTCTGCCCGGCCCAGATGTGGCGAGCCTGAGGGTGACTGTACATTTGATGTCCAGAGCACCATTTATCCCTCTGATCTCCTTTGAGATCTCCACTCCAGCTCTAAGTAATAAGCTCCACATTTGAGCAGTCCAGCCTCTAGCAGAGGTTAGCATTCAATTGCAAAAAGCCAGAAGCTGGCTTCCCGGATCCCTGCATATACGAGGGTATGGGAAAGTGACTCTGACCATGCATAATGTGACCAGACCCTCCATTGTCCTGATTGGGTCTAGCTGGGGCACTGCAGAATGAAAACTACACCCAGTAGACAGCCACTGTCCAGGACCTGCAGCGTAGCTCTGTAAGCAACTGCTGTGGGGCCCAGCTCTCCAAACCAGAGCCCCTGGTATCTTCCTGAATGAAGCAGGTCTCCAGATAAGTACCTGCATGTGCTTAGTGCTCACCAGGCCTGTCACACATAGGAAGCTGGGGCTGGAGCAGTAAGGCCGTCCCCCAGGGCCACACACAGCTCTTGGACCATGCAGTGTCCTGCTTCTGTCGTGAGTGTGGAAATACCCCGAGGATGGAAAAACACAGTCTTAGGGCAGAATGCAAATGTCAGCATGGTACTGGTGTCCCTGTAACTCAAAGGGTAGGCTGATGACAGGCAAGGTACATCCACTTAATGTGGGCCACACAGGCTTTTAGGTTGGGATGTGAGGACTGATTTCTACCTATTATATAATGAGAGAGTGACATACTTGCGGAGATCACTGCTAGGAACTACGCCTGTGTGATGTACAGGTGGGAAGAGGGCCCTGCTGCCTCCTGGGATGGGACTGGGAGGGGGCTCCTGGAGCAGCTGCACCCAACTCTGGTCCCTCCAGTGTCATTTGGAATCCTGGAAACATAATTGCCACCTGGCCTCTAGTGACCCAACCACACACTAGGGCAGTGTCTTCGGGGTGGTAGCAGAGGAAGGGACGAGTTCCCTTCCAGAGAACTGGGGCCTCTGCATTAGCACACATGATGAAATCATGCTGCTTCTTCCTTAAACAATGTTTCCCGTCACTTCCCCTTGCTTGCTGCTGGCTCTAAGGCTAAAGCCACTTGTGGAACTGGGCAGCATCTGTCCAAAGGGGTCTCACATGCCTAGGACCCAAAATACCACCCAGGCAGGGGCCACAGTCCAGATAAGAAAAAGGGTGATATTCTCTCTAATTTGAGATGCCGAAATATGATGGTGCCAGGGAACAGAATTCAGTCCTCTGGGAGTCTCCATGTGCAAACACAACATGCCTCACATCACAGGACAGGGTGAGACGGGCCAGGTGTCCTGTGTGTCCCCCAGCAGGCCCACCCACGGTCCCTTTCCTCCCATTCATGCCAGTGGGGGTGTGCCTAGGAACTTCCCAGTTTTAATTAGAACCCAGCAAACTGAGGAAGCAACTGTGCAGCTAACCAGCGGTTCCTCCCTGGGAAAGAACCACAAGGTGCTGATAAGATCAGCGGCTCTGAGTGCCCCCTGCCACTGAGCCACTGAGGTTAAGAGCACACTGAGTTAAAGGCTGGGGGAGATCGGGGAGCCAGGCTGGGCTGCCAGGCCTGCCCAGAGTCTGAAATGGAGACCTGATCTGTTCTCGGCCCCTTGAATTTCTAAGTGAGTCTTTTAGTTTCTATTTTTTCCTGGCCTGCTGTGCCTGGAAGGAGAACTAGCCTCAAACTAAGTTAGTCCGGGAAAAAACAGCCCAAGAAACTAGCGCTCTGTTGACAAAAGAACGTGTGTCCCATCTCCTTCCAGGGAAGGAAGCTGGTGGCCTGGCACAGGCGCCCCGCTGGCCTGGACCTGGCTGCTTGGTCTCAGTCCCCCGCAGCCCTTCCTGAGCCGGTGGACAGGCCTGTTCTCTTCCACAGAGAGAGAGGCCGCTCCTTGTTTATGCGTGAGCCATGCTGCCTGGTTCGCTCACTACTCTGCCGTTTAGAACCATAAAAAGCAAAAGGCAATAAAAACCAAAACAACCCATCTATATGAGGAACAGTTTCTTATCACACCCCAGGAGGGCACAGCGTTTGTGATAGGAATCAGTATGCGTAAGCTCTCTGCATTGAAAAACCTATGAAAGCACCGGCCTTTCCGGAGTGTCTGGCTCCTACCAGCTGGATGTTAATTGTAGCTAAAGCCTCTGCCCATTATTACAAAAGGAAATAAACATTCAGGAGTCATTTTCAAAGCATTCTGATTGTTCTAGAACATTCATCTGAAGTTAAGTCTCATGGTGCACAGCAGGTCTACGTCAAACAGAAACAACCCACAAGACCGTCAGCCAGGCTGAACTGTCTGCCCACTCAGGGTGCACTGCCTGTGCCCCACAGCCCCATGCCCACAGCCTGATCTCCTAGTGACAAGAGGCACTCCCACTCTCCTATCCCTTCTGTGGTGTGGGGTCTATTGCTCACCTTGGGGGAGAGCCTCTGACGTGACCTAGCGACCCTCCTCCCCAGCCAGCCAACCAGGCTTCTGGCAGGAATCAGGAGACTTCCCCCTCCCATTCAGAAAGCTCTCAGCAGGTGGCAAAGACAGGACTGCCGCAGGACTGGCTGGGTAGGGGCTACGGTCAGGGAGGGCCCCTCACAGTGCTGATACCAAAATAAAACTTCAGGGGTAAGTTAGCACTTATCAAGTGAGCAGGGGGATCAGTATGTGCGCCCCCGCCCTGCAGGGAGATGGGCAGGAGGCCCAGCACCAGTGGGCCCCCAGCAGCAGACGACAGGATTTCCTGATTAACAGAGCAAGGAAATAACGGGAAGGTTTTAGTGAAACCAGCTCAGCTACCCGGGAACAGGCTGATTCCTCTTTGCTGGTCTCTGTGGGCTCTGTACATACAGGCCCGCGCGTGCGCGCGCACACACACACACACACACATGCAGGACCCCAGGAGGTGTGACCCCTGCCCACCCCAGCAGCAGCCTGCTTCGGCGTGCGTCCACACAGCCCACGATCCCCTCCTCCCCCAGGCTGCTGTTCTGACCCACTCCTGGCATCTGTTTGCACAGAGATCACTATTTACTTTAGCCCTGGATTTTAGCATTTTCATTACTTACAGACACCCACTTTTGATGGGCTGCTTTATACCATTTTGGGCTCTTCTTTGAAAAGGCACAGAAAGCAAGCTACCAACGTCCTGCCTCAAAATGCTTCTAACAGGCGGCCTAACTGGGGTGTGGGCCTTGCCAGCAGAGAAGGAGGTGTGTATCACCGCTGAGAGGCCTCCCCCAGTCTTCCTGAGTTAGGGTCAGAGCTGCTCTGTCCGCCGGCCCCCCTTCTCTGTATGCTGTGGGGACATATGAGGGAAGTACACCTTCATGCCCCAGTGTCATGAATGCCAAACCAGCAAATGTGCCGTTGGCGTTGTTACCGAAGCCCAGACCCAGACCATGAAGCCTCTGGGACGGGGACGTCCCTGCGGTGCACAGCGGTGGTCTGAGGCTTGCTGCTGTCCCCTCCCTCCCCGCCCCCAACAGCCGGCACCAGGCCTGTGCCTGGAACTCACGTTCCCACACCCGCCTTCCACGTCAGGTGGTAGATTCTGAGCAGAAGTCCACAGCCAGCCTTCTGTGAGCTCCCCGCATTCAGGAAGGAGGGTATGGGCCTGCACCCTACTCATCCACCCTCCGGGAACCTGCTGAGGCTCGCCCTGCCATGCTCCACTCTCCAGCAGTCACACCAGTCTCCTAAGCTGGGGAAACTGAGGTAGTACATTAACCGCCTAACCAGCGCCCCCCTGTGTGGAAGCAGGGAGCCCGGGCACCAATCTGGGGGACTGGTTCTGCAGACGGAATTCCCGACTGGGCGCGATGCTGAGCAAAATGTGGGGCACCTGCACCTTTCCTGACAGCGTGTAGCGCTAGGTCACAGGGGGCTACTCTCCCTCTGCGAAGTTCGAGCGTTTGCCTAAGCCACCGCCTGCCCTGCAGAGACCTGCATTAGAGCTCCCCCGCCGAGGGGGGAAGGAGGTAGGCCAGGGTTCAAGGCAGTGCCTGCCTTCAGAGCTGCTTCCTCAAAGTAGGAAAGCCGCCTAGGAATCCTAGGACTGGTGTCTGTCCCGGGACACACTGAGGGCCCGCTCTGCACCTGTCCCTGTCTGTCCCCCACCCTCTGTCCCCCAGGCCTGGGCATCACCCCTGCTGCTTGGGACACCCTGCCCCTCCTGGTCTTCCGGGGCTCCTCAGGCCGCTGAGCAGAGGAGTGGCTTGTCTGTTCCCAGCTTTCCCGTCAGTTCATCTTCCCTGCAGCCTGGCCTCCCACCCACAGGCCTTCTCACTAAAACCTTGGCCTGCAGGGCCCTCTCTCCCTGTGTGCTGATTCACTGGGCAGCCACCAGGGCCCAGGCCTGTGCCTGCTCTTGGCACCGGCCCTCTGGGCTGTCTGTGTGACCCCTACAGAGCCGCCATGCTCGGGCGCTGGCCAGTACCATCAGGGAAGAAACCGGAGAGCCCCAAAGTCCCAGCTCAGGGCCCAGAGCAGAGGGCGCTTCCTTGGTTTTCCAAGCCAGTAAGGACAGCTGCCCAGAGGGGTGCTTAGGCCAGACTTGCGGCCACTGGACATCCTCCTCCATCAGGCCCATGGGTCTTCAGGTCAGACAGCTGCGGGTTCCCTTCTCTGAGCATTCTCCGATGGCTCCATGCCTACAGCCTGAGGCAAACAGCCCTTTCACACTCACGTGCTGAGCCCGTAACCCTGCCTGAGAGCCTCCGCGATCAGGAGGCAGCCGAGAACTCTCCTGCAGTTAGAAACTGGCAAGTCTAGGAAAGCGTCTCCTTGAAATAGAATTACTGAAGCCCAGAAGGCATCTTGGAAGAAAATGGCTTTTCTTTGATGCATGAGAGCATCTGCAGGTGACTGTCACCCAGCTGAGGAAACACAGGCTCCAGCTGGGGATGAAGGGACAGAGAGGACGTGAAAACTGACGTCCCTAGAAACTGGGATGGGGTACAGAACCCAAAAGGGCTCCATGCCCTCGGGGCCTCCGAGCGGACACTCAGATGCATCCTGCACATCCACCGGCCTCTCGCTCCGTCTCGGCCAGCATTCACTGGGTCTTCTCTGCCCTGCAGGAGGCAGCTCCTGGACTGGGACCTTCTGACAGTCTGGCCTTGGGGCACCCCATGAGGTGGCAGAGGCCCAGACAGCAGTGCTGGGGCACCAAATCCACAAATGGACACCAGCTTGGACCACGAGACTCTGTCCTTGCGGACCTCAGCCTTGCTCATCTCTAAAGGGTGGGGCTTCTGAGGCCCAAGAGGTGACCGACCGCTCCACATGGAGAAGAAATGACCACAGCTTTGTTCCCTCCCAGGGCTTCCCACGGTGCAGCCCACCTCATGAGTGGGATGGCAGCTCAGCTTTCGGGTCCTCTCAGGCTTTTCTGGAGGGAAATGTCTGGCCTATCTGGAGGCTGCCCTGCTGGGTGCGAATGCAGCCAAGCTCAGGGAAGGGGCGCCACGTGGCTGTGGAGGCAGTAACGGTCTGAGCCACTGAGGGCTGGCCCAGCAGGGAGCTTGGGGCTGCCGTTTCCCAGGATGGCCCCGCTATGCACTCTGACCTGGTCTGGGGCGTAGAACCCCCCTGTGGTCCAGCTACTCCTCCTTCCACCAGGCTGGCTGCTTATCTGCTCTCCTCTCTTGGGTGCCCGCTGGCCCCCAGGCCTGGAACTGCTCCCCACAAGCCGTCCTGGCCTCTCCAGCTCATGGGAAGAGGACCAGGAAGGGGAGCAGACACCTGAAAGACTGGCCCTGTCCTTATGATGTGCAGCTTTCTTCTTTCTGAGTGTCATTAGAAAACAAAACACACACACACACAGCCCTCAGAGAGGGTGAGTACATGAGTCACCTTTGTGGAAAAAGCCAGAAGATTACAGTGGTCTCTGTCTTGGACAACCCCAAGCAGGTGTGAGGTCCCTGGCCTGAAGAGCTGCCTCCCTTTTCTTGACCAGCCAAGATGCCCGGTGCCCATGAGGGACAGGCCAGCCTGACCGTGCACGGCCCTCCTGCGGTCCCTCCCACTGGCATGGAGTTGGGCCGCCACTCTGTCACCACAGAGGCCCACATTCAGCCGCAGAGAGGATGGAGGCCCAGCAGGCCTGCTGCTGCCGTTGCCACGGACGTGGGCAGCAAGACACCTACACATGTCCGGGGCACTCTTGCTCTGTGCAGCTTGGCTGACGGGCAGTCCTGGCTCGCCGGAAAACACACCGTACGCGCGCAGAAGCCGCCGCGGGCCTGGCTCAGCGGGGGTCTCAAGGGTGAGTGGGTCACTTGTCCCCACGAAGATCTGGGACTGAGAGGAGAGTGCTCTGGGAGGACGGTCACGGTTGTGAGGGGCCCCTCCAGGAGGCTGCGACCCCAACCAGGAAGGGAGAGTTTCTGTGACAGAAGCAGCACCCAGATGAGGTGAGACCTGGGGCTGGCAGGAGTGGAAATCCAGGGGGACCCGGAGTACAGTCCTGTGGAGAGGCGGGAGGACAGGTGCTGGGACCATTCTTGGCGCCTTGTCTGCTGCAAGGCTGTGGTTGCAGGCGCGGGACCTGCGCAGCTCTTGGGGGCAGGGGAGAGGCGGTAGTAAGTCTGGCACCGAGAGGCTGGAGGCAGGCCCAGTGGAGGAGGGCAGAGGAACAGCACCAGGGAGCTGGTTAGGTGGGAGGAAGTGGGGGCAGGACGGGCAGAGCAAGCCAGGGAGCTCTGCCAACAGACCCTTCTAGAAAAGATTCTAGGGTGCGTGGAAGAGGAAGCAGGCCCAGGAGCCAGGGAAGCAGCAGGGAGCTCTGGAAAGGTGGGGCCCAGGAGGGTCCTGGGAGGAGGTGTGGAGACAGGCCCAGCCTGTTTGTAAGGCTAGCCCACTGGGGTCCTCACTGATCCTGACCCCCTCTGCTAAGGGCACACAGCAGGTGACAGGGCCCGGGAAGCTAGATTATCCATCCTGCTGTCCTGGAAGAATGTGGCAGATTTCCAAATGAGAAGGGGTGGAGTGGGGAGTGCTGGGCACTGAAGTGCACTGAACCCCGAGTGGCCTTGCAGAGAGGACCTTCCTGGAACTCCCCCCGCCCCCCCAACTCCGGCTGCACTCCAAGTTCCTCTTTCTCAGGAGCTGGAAAGGTGGTCTGAGGCCTGGGCTGGAGGGCGGGAGCCAGACCATTGTTCCCAGGTCTGCCTCCTCCCTGAAGGGAAGTCTCTGTTCCCAGGTTCCTGGACTTGCAAAACCAGAGTGTGCAAAAGGGAAGTGGAGTCACCACAGGGAACAGGAACCAAAGAAAGGCAGGCTGAGCCAGCCCCCACTGGAGGCCCTGTGTAGCCAGGAGGGCAGGCCTGGGGGATCAGGGGCATCCGCCTGGCTCCAGGTGCAGAATGGTAGACAGCCGTTCTGGCCCGGACAACACCCCCCCCCCCCCCACCGGCCACCCTGGTGCTCATCCTTTGGAAGGTCAGCTGTGACGTGAGCCAGGAGCTGCGAGGCCTGCACAGGCTTCACCAAACGCCTGTGACTAGGGTTTAGGCAGGACCGCCGCTAGCTCACGCACCAGACCCACGGACACGGGGCGGTTCTGGGAGTACAGTCGCTATCCCTCCTGAGTACCTCCACCTGCTTCCCGCCCACCTGCGCCACATGCCTGCAGCCCCTGTGCAGCGGGACCACCCGTGATCACAGGGACCCACATTCGGTTTGCACAGGGCATGGGTGAGCCCATCCTGAGGCGGGCATGTGGCTGTCCAGTGGCCTCAGCGATGGTGGTGTCACCCCAACACCTGGCCCCCCGCCTCCCTGCCAGCTGTTCCCTTCCCTGCCCTGCCTCTCAGCGCCATCCTCCCAGACGGGAATGAACACTCCTGCTTTGGCAAATACCACATGCCCATGTTTAGAAAACAAAGTGGCTTCCCTAGAAGAATGCTGGGACAAGAGAGCAAAGCTTGTCATCATCAGGCTGACAGAAAGCCAACAGCTGGCATCCTCCGCCTGCATACACAGGAGAACCATGCACGGACGCGAACTCTGGCTTCTGAAATCAAGTCAGTACGTTCTGTGTTTCCTGGCTATCAGCAAGCAGAAACTCAGGCCTATTTCAACTGAAGACCAAGCACTGATGGCCACTGCCTGCTCTCCACACGACCTGTGAGCCAGGCCACACAGGCACGAGAACTGGGAAGGAAATTCTAAACAGACTGTGCTCCACGTGACCGTTTCCCAAGAATGGAGCCACTCTTGGCCCAGGATGGCCGCTCGCCAGCGGCCCTTCCCTGCGGCCCCACGGGGCAGCCGTGGGCAGGCAGGACAGCAGCTCCCTGAGCCCCTGGCTGGGAGGGGACACGGTCAGTGGCTACCGGCCAGCAGCTCCTCTGTAGCCGTGCTCAGGCCAGCTGTGGGTGCCACAGCGACACAGGGAAGACATCCGCCCTTCTTCCTGCCAGTCCCGAACCTGTCTTCAGCCATTGCTGCCCCTTCAAAGAGCCCTGGGGCCCGTGCTGCAGGGCCGGCGGCCACAGCCCCTTTCCATGGAGACTCGGTGTGGCCTCTGGTTCTGTGCTAAGTTGCCTCTCAGTTTCCTTGCTCAAGGGAAGAGGAACTTGTCACTGCACACGCCCTATATCCCAAGTGTCAGGAATGGCTATGTGAGCTCTGGGCAAGACTTGCCGCACCTGCCCCATCACTCGGCACGGGCTGGGGTGCAGGGGGAAGGAACCTGGCACTCCTGGAACTGGTGCAACGGGGCAGGAGCCCGACCCGACGGTGCTGGCCCTTCCAGGCACAGCCCTCGTTCTGCGGAGCTGGCTGTAAACAGAGATAGGGAGGGGCCGCTGGGCCTGCCAAGGGAGGCCAACACTGAGCGATTTACTGAAGGAAAACAAGTGGCTTCCACGCTGGGCACGGAGTGCGCACACGCACCGTGCAGGAAGCCAGCGCCGCGAGGCTGCCGCTGATAAGCACCCAGGGCGGGCGGGGGTGGTGGTGGTGTGTGTGTGCTGAGAAACACAGGATTCTCCCTGTCGTCCATGCTGCCGTGTTGCTCACGGGGTCTGCGGTCCAGGCGCACAGACACGGGCACTTAGAATAGAGGTAAGCAGCCTGAGGCGCGGGTGCGGCTACGGGCCACTCGGGGTGATGCTAGGAACAGGCTGCGGGAGGGAGGGCTGAGGGCCCCGCACAAGCCTGGGGCAGGCCTGAGGGAGGACGGGCTCTGTCGGATCAGAAGTGTGGCTCCTCAGGTCCCGGCCATTCCTGCTGGCCAGCGCCCCACTGAGCCAGTGCCTGGCCTAACGATGGCACAGGGCCCTGCCTTTTCAGGGATGCATCTCTCTCCTCTTGTAAGGAAAGAGGCTTGGACACGAGAGCAGGTGGAACATCTCAGGCAGACCTTATGGGTCCCTGGGCAGGACGTGAGCCCAGCTGGTCACCGCACAGACAGATGCTCTGGGATGGAAGATGTCCACAGTGGCCACAAGAATGTAGTTTCTGGGGGACTCCAGGCCAGTGAAGTCTGGCAGGTGAGCGCCCCACAGCCTCCTCTGTTCCCTGTCCCCCCGCTCACTGTTGGAGCCATGGTTCAGCACGGAGGAGCCACAGAACAGAGAAGAGGCCACATTGTTGAAATATCCCCAGCCAGCTCTGGAGGCCTTCAGGAAGGAGAAGGAGAACGGAAACCCGCCATGTAATCAGCTAGATGACTCCCCTCCCCAGCTCCCTGCGGAACCCTGTGCCTTGGCTGTGGGACACACGTGCCACCTGCCCGGGGCTCCCACCTTCTCCCCCAGAATCCGGCCCCCGGGGTGCAGAGTGCCCACCAGGGCCATAGGCTGAGGAGCACTGTCCAGACTTTAGGGTCGAGCTTACACTGTGGGTGACAGTAAACACTGTAACAATGATGTAACCAATGTGGGCAGAGCCGGCCAGCCCTGTGCCCAGCCTGACCCTGAGTGTCGCTGCCGTCTGACACACATCATTGCAGGCTGCTGAGCAGCATTAGTGAGGCTTGCAAAACACTCCCCCAGATTGGATGTCCCTGACGCCTGCACGACCTGTGTGCCCACCACAGTCTGAGGCTGGGGGACTCCCATGCAGACACACCCCTGCAGTGGGGGCCCCTGGCCTCCTTTTATTTCCTTCACTGTTAACCCCCTGTCATCCCACTGGCCTGGGTGGGGCAAGGGCGAGGCAGACCAGTGGGTAAGGTCTGTGCTCTCAGAACCCTCTCTCCGCGTTACCTCCCACCTCCACGCCAGGCTCCAGCCTGCGGCGCAGCAGTACATGTGGCCAGGGCCTGGCCCCTGAGCCCCTTTGTGGGTAGCAGGGCTGGCTGATCCCTGTCCCAAGGCTCAGGAAACAAATGTCTGCTTTGTATATGCTCGCCCAAGAGGATTTCTTATTCTGAGAGCAGGAGATCAGGTTGGACCAAACTACATTTTGAAAGTAAGGTTTTCCTCCAAAGAACTGACATTTGTGAAGTGTGTTCTTTCCTCACGCAGTGGGTTCTCACGGCCGGCTGTGTGCCCATGCCTCCTAGGTGCTGGGACACAGGCCGCTTGGTTGCACCCTGCTGGGGCGCTGCCTCAGAGGCTGAGTGAGGGTGCTGGGACCGATGGCCCACCCCTGTCTGTCTTTCTTGGCATGGGCACGGGCGACTTGACAGGGCAGAGCCCCCTCCCTGGTGGGGAGCACATCCCCCAGGAAACCCCAGGCTCCATGATGGTTCTTGTGGATGTGGCCTCACTGGGACCCCGTGACGGCCCTGTGGAGATGGAGGTATGAGCGTGTCAGCCCGTGGCAGCCTCCCACCTCCGTTCACTGCACACGTTGGTGACACACGTCAGTCTGGCAGCTGCCCACACATCTCCCACGTGTGCACCCGCGCCCGCTCCCGGGGCTGGAGGTGCAGCCTGCTGTCGCAGCCTGGTGTCATGTGAAACAGGGTGGGTCTCGGGCCACCACACCAAAGACATAGGTGTGGAAGGTGTACACGATTCCCACGCATGCCGAGAAGGGTCTGGGCAAGACTGTGGTGTGCCTGCTAGACAGAGAGGCTGCTGTCCTCACCTGGGGGGCTGTGGAGGGTCACCCTATCTCAGGAAGGCCCCTGTTGGCACGTGTCCTGGCTGTGCGGGAATGTGAGTGCTGTGCGGGTGCCACCCTGGCTGACGGGCTCCACAGTCACCTGTCTTTCTAACCCACTTTCAGTAAAGAGGCTGAGCAGGCGGGGGTTACGTGGACTGAAAGCCACGCAGCCCAGGCAGAGGGGTGAGGCCACAGTGGGAGTGGGGGAGGTCCTGCAGAATGGCCCCTCCTGGCAGAGAGAAGCAGGGACCCAGCAGGAGCCAGAGAGTACGCAGGGAGCAACTTCTCTAGCAGTATCCTGGGTAAATCGTCCATGGCTCAGATTCCTGCCGCCGCAGGCTTAGGGAGGCTCACCATGGCCAGTCAGATTATCACAGCCTCGTGACCCTGCGGGTCCAGCTTGGGACTTAAACAGCTGTGGGGTGGCACCTTTGCTTTCACAGGAGACGCGCATGCAGGACAGAATCTGAGTCTCTGACCGTCCTCTGCTAGTTTAAGGAGCGAGGCTTTCTTCCTGTACCACCTCTGTGTTTCTGGGGGTTCGCAGGCCTGGGGCAGAATAACCTTCTCCTGCTTTCTCCCACACAGCCCAGCCCGCTGCCACCGCCATGTGGAGTTGCAGCCCACTCAATGGCACGGGTGGCACTGAGGACCACAGCCTCTGCCAGCACTTCCACCTGGTCCTGTCCCTCTTCTCTCTGCTCTACCTGGTCGTCGGCGTCCCCATCGGCCTGGGCTACAATGCCCTGCTCGTCCTGGTCAACCTGTATGACCAGAGCAGCATGACCATGCCCGATGTCTACTTCGTGAACATGGCCGTGGCAGGCCTGGTGCTGAGCGCCCTGGCGCCCGTGCACCTGCTGGGCCCCACAGCCTCTGGCTGGGCCCTGTGGGGCTTCAGCAGTGAGGCCCACATCACACTGCTGGTGCTGTTCAACGTCTCCTCCCTGGTGACCATGTACTCCACAGCCCTGCTCAGCCTCGACTACTATATCGAGCGGGCCCTGCCCCGCACCTACATGTCCAGCGTCTACAACACCAGGCACGTGTGCGGCTTTGTCTGGGGCGGGGCCCTGCTCACCAGCTTCTCCTCCCTGCTCTTCTACATCTGCAGCCACGTGGCGGCCAGGATCGTCGAGTGCTCCAAGATGCAGGACACAGAGGCTGCTGATGCCATCATGGTGTTCATTGGGTTTCTGGTCCCCACCCTGGCTGTCCTCTATGCGCTGGCGCTCATTGCAAGGCTCCGCAAGGAAGACACGCCCCTTGACCAGGACACAGGGAGGCTGGAGCCCTCGGTGCACAGGCTTCTGGTGGCCACCGTGTGCACGCAGTTTGGGCTCTGGACACCTCACTACCTTACCCTCCTGGGGCACACGTTGCTAGCCTTGCGGGGGAAGCCCGTGGATGGGCACCACTTGGGGATTCTGCTCTTTGCTAAGGACCTGTCGAGATTCCTGGCCTTCTCCAGCAGCTCTGTGATGCCGCTCCTCTACCGTTACATCAACAGGAGCTTCCCTGGCAAACTCCGGCGGCTCATCAAGAAAATGCACTGTGGGCATCAGAGTTGCTCCCCAGACCAGGTGGGGGTACAGCAGGTGATGGCATAGACAGCCAGTCCCGGGGCCACCACCAGCACTCACTGCGGAGTCACCTGGCCGCTGGCTGAGGGTGCATGCGCCTTGAGGCACGACCCACGCCCCCCTCCGGGGAGACAGGTGACTGACACTTGAGCTGGGTGCTCGGCACCGTGTCGCTGTCTTCCCCAGGAGGTCAATGCGGCAAGAACAAAGGACAGCACTGGATGTGTCCTCGCCAAGTCTGCTGTTGTTCCACAAAGGCCTCTCTTACACCAAGGCCACGTTGTTCAAAGCAGCAGGGGCCTGGTGTGAAGGGAAGCTGCATCAGCCCACCTGCTTCTGCCCAAGGCCCACGCACTGCTCCATCCCCGGGGCCACATCCTCAGCTTCCTCCACACCGGGTCCCAGAACGACAAGATGACAGTCAAACGCCAGTATTTATACTCTGTCTTGCTATAACCCTTGATTCCCTCTTTTACTTTACTTTTGTTCATAGAAAGAAAGATTTGACAGAAAAGTCGCAACAGTATGAAAATGAAGGAGGCAACACAAAAGAGCACCCTCTTCCGACGGGTGGGGGTGGGTGTGACGGCTGCAGGGTCGCGTGGGGGTGGCGGGGAGCAGAGGCGCACAGTGTCACACACAGAGGTGGTGTCAAGATGTTTCCGATGGATGAAGCCAGCGTGGTAGCTGGTCTAAATCGAGAGTAAAGTAGCTCACGGTTCTCTCCTTGCCTGCTGAATGCACCCACTACCCCTGCTGCCCTCATGGGTGATCTCAGCTGACCTTTAGAGCTCGACTCCCCACTGTGGGCACCAGACGGAACAATAAAAATACACAGAAGAGAGGAAAAGGCCGTTAATGCTAAAGCTGGAAGGAACTGCCCAGGGGAGAGACAGGCCTGGACAACTGAGCCTCGTGGGGTGCAGGGGCGGAGTATGGGGCCACTACCACCACCTTGCCCGTCAGGTCCTCCGTGGCCTCTGCCACGGGGAGCCCAAAACCTGCCTAGATTCTTCTACACCGTGGCCCGTAACCATTAGCTTTACAACTGTGCAAACAGAAGGCCCTGCCCCTCACACCATCACAATACACCCCAGGCCTGCAGCCCCTAACTCCCAACTCTGAAACCCACCAAACTCTAAAAACGGGAAGATCTGTTTTTCAGGTTTGCAGGAAGTTCATTTGGTAGCAAACCCTGACCTCCAGTGGTAGGAGGGCACTTTTCTGCAGAAAGAGGAGTGTGATTACGGGGGCCCTGCCCCAGCATGCAATACACGCGGCGTGTTAACTAACTGTGTGTGTGCGTGTGCAGAAAACCGGTCCACAGAAGTGGTTTGCTAAAAGGAAAATCATAAACATGCACATTCCTTAAAATGTGGTTTATGTTTCAACCGAAATTTTCCTGCCATTTACGGCTACAGAGGAACAGGGCTGGGAATTGGTAATATGGTAACTCCACCCTGCTTTTAGGGCTGTGCATCCAGAAAAAAAACACCTGCTTTGTTTTTGGTCATTGCTCGGTAATGCACCCTATTTATTTATTTATTTTTTATTTTTATCTCTTCACTCCCCTTCACCCATTCTCCAACCACCCACACCCCTGCCAACCACCAGTCTGTTGCTTCTCTGACCTTGGTTTTTTTTTTTTTTTAAGATCCCCCATATAAGTGAGAGCCTATGGTGTTTGTCTTTCTCCGTCTGACTTATTTCACTCAGCACAGTGGCCTCCAGGTCCGTCTGTATTGTTGCAAGTGGCCAGACTTCATTCCTTTTTATGGCTGTTGTTCCCTAGTGTGTGTTACGCGTGTGTTTATGCCCCCCGCCCCACGTCTTCTGTGTCCACTTGTCCATTGAGGGACACTTAACCACTTCTGTGTCTCGGCCATGGGGAGTAATGCTGCACTGAACATGGGGGCGCAGACATCTTTCCGGTTAGTGGTTTTGTATCCTTCAGGTAAATACCCACAAGTGTGAGGACTAGATCGTAGGGGAGTTCTCTTTCCTTAACTTCTGGGGAACCTCTGTGTTGACTGAGTGGCTGTACCAGTTTGCATTCTCACCGATGGTGCACAAGGGTTCCCTTTTCTGCACATCCTCATCAGCTCTTCTCTCATCTTCTTGATGACGGCCACCCTAACAGGTGTATGTGGGGGGTCCCCCTCTGTGGTTCTGATGTGCACCTGCCCGGTGGTGAGGGGCGCAGAGAGCCTTTCATGTATGTGTTGGCTGTCCGTGTTCTTTGGAGAAATGTCTCTTCTGACCTTCTCCGCATTTTGTAATCAGATTTTATTTTGCTACTGAGTTGTAGGGGTTCTTTATGTATTTTGGATATTAGTTCCCTAGTGGAGATATTAACATACTAACTTGTGATAACCTGAAAACTTCTGAGTTCTGACACATCTGGTCTGAGGATAACAGAGTGTGGCTCGATTTTTTGCCACATTCCATGCGGGGAAGTTGCTCCATTTGGTCCTGGTCTCTTGGGAAATTTAGCCCGTGACTTGGTTGCCATTGTTTTTTCCATCTGCATAATGTATCCCCTCTAGGATGCTGGGATGGGACTGAGTGAAGAGTCTGCCTGTGCAGGATCCGGAAAGTACACTGGATGGCAGGGCCCTGGCCCTGCTCGGCCCTGCCAGCCGTGAAAGTCCGGACCACTTCTGTGGGGCCCTGGCAGTAGATCTGGGGCAGAAGAAGACAGGTCTCGGGGTTGCTTCTGTCAGGAATGTGCTAGTTCTACCCAAGGGTGCACCCCCCCCCCCAACTGCTGCTGCAGGTCTTCAGATGCACTGGAGTTTCTTTTCAAATCCTGAAAGCCTCAGGCCTGACCCCCTCCACCCTACTCCAGCTGTGAGCTGAACTATGGGTAGTCCCGAGGCCATGGCTCCCCTGGGAAAGTCTGGTGTTCCTAAGTGACCAGTGTGACGGCATGGGTCCCAACACTGCAGCCGTAGAACCTCTCACCTCCAACATGCCTGCTACTGCTGGACCTCTAGTTCTGTCCCAGCTGGCAGTCAGACCCCAGACCGGGGTCCACCACACACAGCCAGGCTCTTTGATTAGGAAGCCAGCACCGTTATTAGTGGAAACGGGATCCAGCGGGTGGGCTGGTTTGTAGTGGCAGTGCTATTTCAAATAAAAAGACCCTTTTCCTTGCTTACCTGTTCTGCTCTTTGCTTGAGGAGAAAGAGCTCCTAGGAGAGAGGGAAATACCAACAGCATAGAGCAGAGTGGCAGAGTCCCTCACCCCAGCTGAGGTCCCTCAAACAGGAGAGGGATCTAAAATTATTGATTTGTTTTCCATTTCTCAGTGTCTCTGGTTGCAAACTGGCTTGTTTCTGGTGACCTCCAGACCCCCCTTCTGGGGGCCTGAGAGGGTCTTGCCAGGGATCCCTCCCCCCATCCCAACACCCACGTGTGCTGGTGATAGAGGGCCCCCGAGGCACGTGGCAGCCTGGCAGCTTTTCCTGGTGGAGCACAGGCCCAAGGCAGGCTGGGGCTCCCGTGCAGACCCTTACCTCTAATGGAGACCCCCACCACTAGTTCTGCAGCATACCCAGGTCTCACAGATGTGAGACACGCTCTTCTCCCTGCTGGGGACACCTCTGCCACCAACCCCACATGCTGCAGAACCTACTGTCCATTTCACATTTCTTCATCCACATTCTTGTGCTAAATTCATCTTGGATCAATCTGCTGTGATCTGACACTTCTCTTCCAGGTATGGGAGCTTCCAGCGCTTCTGCGAACTTGCCAAAAAAATGGAAAGACTTTTGGGCTGAGATAAGAATGAGGAACTATTTGGAAAAAGCTAAAGTAGACTGTGAACTCAATGCTAAATAAAGATTACATATATATTTTAATTGACCAATCTGTATTTCTCCCAGTGAAACGTTATGTTCCAAGCTCATTAATTTTATTAATCCACAAACACACATCTATCTTGCCATGCTTAAAGTTCCAAAAGATGAGCTTAATCTTAGGTTTATTTCGTGAAGGTTATAGAATTTATCATAGGAAACCAGATGTGCTGCTATTTGGGACAGACATGTTGATAAGTCAACATTCTTTTATAGAAAGCACCTGATAAAGGATAAACCTGGAATAAATGCTTAAGATGCTAAATTACAAGTCCTGTTCTTAATTTAAAATCAGTTGGAGAATTTGGGGGCTTTTTCATTTCTCATCTGTTAAATCTTATGATGTACCCATTGGCCTAAAATTCTACATAAATGAGGAAGAAAAACCTGTTAAAGAAAAAACCCACACATTTGAAGATTTAAATTATTTGATACGTATTACCCAATTTTGGAATTCTTCAAATGTATTTCCAGGGGCATAGGACATAGATCAGAACGTATTAACCTAAAATCGGCATTTCCCCTAGTGACACAGATCCTGCCATCTCTAGTTGTTTCTCTATAGCTCCTCGGTTACAATGACGGTAATATGACCGTTTGTGGCCAGCCTCAGATGGTAGCAGAGTGTGCTGCGAACACCACCGCACAGGTTGCCCATGAAGGCCAGCAGAGACAGCCTTATGACTTTTGCAAATGTTACTCTTCCCTGAGAATAAAAATTTAAAGATTCCTGACCACATCCTGAGGGCTGAGGACAGAATGAGTGTCCTGGTGGCCCCAGCAGTTCTGGGGTGTGTGTGTGTGTGTGTGTGTGTGTGTCCCCCTCGGCAAGTGGTCAACATGCTGTGCACACAGTGAGCTCTCATAAAGCTGAAAAGTGACTGAGTTATCCAGGAATGAAAGAATTTGAAGATACCTATAATATCTTAATAAATAAGATACAGTTTAAAGACTTTTTATGATTTGCCTTGTTCTGTTGATCGTGCACGTAAGACTGGAGTCCTCAGTACAAAGCATCTGTTGAGCACCTATTGCGTTCTCGACCTTTCTCCTGATACTTAAAACCACTTAACAAGAGGCTCTTTCGGCCCATCTGCTGTTGACATCATGTGAACCTGGGAAATAAGACGCCAGAGCCCAAGATGCCAGGAGACCAGCCGGACATTCTAGAGTTTCGGCCGACCAACCACGACTCTGAACCACCTTCCAGCCTTGGAGAGCAGGCATGTTTGTGGAGCTCCATCCAGCGGCCGCCGGCAGACCTTCACTCAGCAGGGCGGCCGACTATGGGCTACGGTGCGCTGGGCCACTAGGACCCATGTTTGTGCCACGAGAGGGTGCTTCTCACGGTTTTAGCCCTGATGTGGTTGGGGTTGGGTGGGTCATATTTGGTGATGTAACTCAGTGATTTTTCACGGCGGCTTTCACCCCCAAACCAGCTGCTGAAATGCAGACAGTCTGCTACACATCCCCCGAAGGGACTGTCCTTCACAAGCTATCCCTGCAGACATAGGCCCAGACTGCACAAGGCTCGCAGAATGCGCAGCAAACTGTGCCTTTACCAAGACACAGCTCTGGCAACACTGGAGACAAGCGCTCAGTCTGCAGGTATCTGCACCCACATATATGTGTACACCCACATGCACACACACACGCTGGCCATGCCAAGTCCACGCAGCCCCAGGTGGCCATGCTGGAGCCAGGAGGGCCAGGCACCCGCAGGGACAGTAGCCAGGTGTGGGCCCGTGATGCTGGACTGCTGTGCAGTTAAGGCTCAGCATGCTGCCGTCCACAGGGCAGCCTCTCCCTGGAATTTCTCATCACTAAGTGAAGCTGAGTGCTCACTGCAATGTCCTACACCTCAGGGAGCTAAAGAAGGGCCATGGCTAGAAAGGTACATAAGACCTAGCCATAAGATTATACATGCCTTCTAAAAGCTGTTGGAAAAGTTTCCATCTAAGAAGGCACAGGTGAATGCTGGAGTCTGCAGGAGGGAAGCACTCTGGACCACGGCCTCTGGGCCTGCTCTCTCTTGCATGGCCAGCTGGAAGGCCACATGGGTCCAGCCTCTGCCACTTGGGCTGCCTGTCGCCTGAAGCATCCAGATGCTTCTGTCACAGACAGAGGGGCCCGTCTCTGTGAGGCTCTGCCCGCTCCCAAGGCTCCAAGATCAAGGAAATGCTTCTGCAATGGACTCACAATTCCACATGGTGCAAAGGGCACTCCTGAAAAGTGCCCGCCCCTTGTCCCCACCCCTCAGGAGGAGGAGCCCGCACTCCCCCAAGCCTCTGTGGACACCTCTGACCTCTGCATGCGTGGCTCCTCATCTGTGAGGAGATGGCCCGCCAGACAGGGCTGACCGGGCTGAACACTAGGGCCCTAAGGGTAGGACTGCGCTCACCGCATGGCTGCAGAGATAGGCTGCGGGTGTTGGAAGCCAGGTTCAGACCACAAATAACCCGAACATGGTTTTCTTCAGGGAAAACATTTGTCCAAACACCCCAAGCAAGTCCCCCCAGAGTTTGAAAAGGCCCCATTACTTGGCACTATGGTTTCACTCCAAGGCTCTTGGGTGACCATGAGGTCAGATGAGCACGGAGATAAATCGGGAAAGAGCCAGCGGACAGCCGCGGGCCACGGGCACGCGGGCAGATGGACTGCCTGTTGCGGCTCTGGCTCGTCTCCTGTCCTGGAAGCACCTGTGGGCACGCCCGCCAAGGCTCCCATCGTCTCCCATAGCCGCGGAGAAACACGCTGTGGCCTGGGCTGGAACTGAGATGAGTCAGTCCGTAATCAGCCTACTCTCTCCTCTTCTTGCTGACCACACAGCAGCAGGGCAAGGAAAGCAAAACAAACAGCTTGGTGGCAAGCAGAGCCAGAAGTCCAGTACAGGGATCGGCCACAGACGTGCTGGTGAGACCCTTCAAGGTGACGGAGCGGCCGCTGGAGTGGGCCACGGTTAGGGCTTCTAGTGTCAGTGACCCGCATTCTCATAACTAGTGGAGTTACATGGCATCTGTCTCAAATAAAGCCAATTTTAAACATGTACAAATGTCTTAGTGACAAAAGTCGAGACGCATGCAGGGGCCATTGGTGCCGGTATCTCAGAACAGGATACATGAGGCGGCTCCCACAGCACCTTGCAACCACTCATCTTCCTGTCTGTGTGGATCGGCTTCTCCCGTACACAGCTCTCAGGGGAGTCACAGAACACATGGTCCCCTGGGGCAGGCTTCTCCCACAGAGCGGTCGCTGCTAAGGTCCCTCAGGCCTGGGGGAGGCATCAGTCCACCACTCCTTTCTGTATACCGCGTGGGGATGTTTCTCATCCGTTCCTCCACTGACGGACCCTCAGGCTGCTCCCACCGCAGCCACTGTGAGGAGAGCTGCCACGTACATGGGATGACTGTGGGTGTGCCAGATTCTGGAGGCCACGCACTACAGCACAGTCACGTCCATAACTGGGGCTGGGCTGTGGGCAAAGCCCAGGATAGATGCTCTCACTGCAGAGAACATGAAGCCTGACCATCCTGTGCTTATACACAAAGACAACACGTCCCAAGACAGTGTGTTCTGGGACAGAGGGGTGGGCAGGAGAGCCACTGCTCCCTGAACGGGCTGTTCCATCGCCTTCTCAACACGGGGCCAGGAACACAGGAGGAGGAGTGGGCACTGGGAGACCGCTGCCAGTTCCCGTGCAAGTGGAACAATGCTGCCAGCTGACAGGCAGGCCCCGTGGGCACACCTTCTTTCCCACTTTCACTCACGTCCAGTAACTGCGTGCACTCTGCATGTGCAGAGCTCCAACACACTCCAACTTCTTCGCCAACGTCTACCCTTGGCACTGAGGAAGTGTGGGGCACATGGGATGGGCCAGGCCAGGAATGAGGCGGCAGAGCGCTCCCCCCAGAAGTCATGTCCTCCTATACCCCAATCCTGATATGAAGCACACAAACCAAGGGCGCAGACAGTTCTATGGGGAGTAAATCAGATCCACAGAAATGCAAAGACAGGGTGTGACAGAAGGCGGGGACAAGGCCTCGAGGCACCCCAGGAGGAGGGTGCTGGGGTGTCCAGAGATAGATGGACAGTGGGCTGGAGAGGGATCCACTCCAGACTGGTCCTGGGGCTGGGCTGCAGAGGCCGGCCCAACTAAGACCCATGTGGGACCCTCTCTTTGTGCAGGTCACACTGTTCGGCAG
Organism: Mustela erminea; assembly: GCF_009829155.1. Classification (NCBI taxonomy): domain Eukaryota; kingdom Metazoa; phylum Chordata; class Mammalia; order Carnivora; family Mustelidae; genus Mustela; species Mustela erminea. The sequence continues at coordinate 25,252,357 of NC_045633.1, forward strand.
AAACCTGTGTTTACAGATGGTCTCTGGCTTCACATGTCTAGGACTGCCAACTCCTCTAACCCTCAGATACCCTGTGCAGCGCTGCTGGACTTACTACCCTCTGGCCGGAGTGAACGGGAGCTGGGAGCTAGCCGGCCTGCCCTCACAACCCTCATCTCAATGCCTCGGGCTCTCCCCTCCGCTCGGCACCAGAAATTCAGGCTTAGTGCGTGGCTACTTCTCTTAGCAGTTCTGTTCATCCCGAGTCTCGATGGCTTGGTGGGAGCCCTGGCAAGTGGGGGACTGGGCCCGGCGGGCAAGGCGCCCACGAGAACAGGAGGCTCCAGTGTCGTGATGGTTCTCACGGCCCAGCAGCCGGCGGCCGGCAGTACGAGCTCGCAGCCTGGACACGGACACTGCCTGTCTGCCAGCAGCAGCCACGGTGCAGATGGAACACATTTCTGGACATTGCAGAATGGAGCCAAACCATACACCAGGCCTCCCAGTGGACGCAGCCGGGGAAGACAATGTGGTTTTCTCAGCTTAACGGAAGACCAGGAGGTCAGGGCGGGGAGAGGCCAGCTGGGCCAGTAGCTCAGACATTTCCCTGCAAGGCTGGGAGAGCCCAGAGGGTAGGCTTACTTCTCTAAATTGGGGCTCTCGAAACCCCCAAGCCCTGAACTCATGTGAGCAGGAGGCAGGATGCCCCAAAGCCTAAGACAGAGGTGGTTGCTGCTCCCTGGGAACTCACCCTGCCTGGGGGGCCCCAGATCTCACGGGAGCAATGCCCCTACGACGCAGCAGAACCCACAGATGAGCATCATCCACATGGGGCAGGGCCCCCACCGCACCCCCATCCCCAGCCAGGCTTCTGAGGAGCCTGATGAGGCCCACCCACCAGCTCCATTGTCATGAAGCACCCTTCCAACAAGCAGGCGCAGCTCTATAAACCCATTCACAAGACAAAGCGCGGGAGGCCCGCGGCCACCAGCTGCAAGCGGCACGTTCAGACTCAGAGCCCAGAGAGCTGGCCGGGGTCGTGCACAAGGGCTTGGACACCGGGAGGCTGAGGGAGGTGTGCCAGCCACACAGTAGCTCAGGATGCCTCTGCTCGCTTGTGTGGTGGAGGCTAGGGGTTGGGGGCCTCGCTTCCCCTGTGGCCACACACTCTTGTCAGGGCCTGACTCCAGGCTGGGGGCCTCCCTGCAGGTACCAGTGGGCAGAGCTAATGGCCATGCGGCTCTAACGGCAAGGCACCTCGTCACCCTGGGAGCTGAGCAGCGAATGCTGGCCAGCGACACTGACAGAGACCCAGCTGCCCCTGTCCAAGCCTCAGGTCTCCCATCTGGAGATATTAGCCTCGGTCAGTGGTACTCAAACCTCGGCGAGGCTTCCCCACTCCTAACCAAGCTCCTAAGCCCTGCTTGGACTCAAGGCTCTTGGCACAGAGGCCCCAGGGTGGCTTGCTCTCAGGTGCTCATCAGCAACAACACAGCAGGACCCACGTGGGGAGTCCAAGTTGTAAGAGACATCAGACGACACGTGGTCCCTGGCCCCAGTCTGGGCTCAGTGACTGAGGGGGTTCCGGGGGTACTCTCTGTCCCCCTGCAGCCTCGGTGGGTTTTCCCTGGAGCTCACGCGGCTATGGATGCCATCAGGGACCCCAGTGGGCTGGGTGCTACACGCAATGTCCCCCAAGTGCTACTCGATCTTACACAGGGTCAGCTGCCATGGGTGCAGACACGTAAGGAGGGCTCTGCGTGTCACGTCTCCAGCTGGGGCTGGCCTGGGGACAGCCGCCAGGGAAGCGTCACCAGCCTCCAGGTCCATGCTGAACTCCTGTTTCCTTTATGCAGGTCATCTCCTTTAGGGATCTGGGATCCCCGGGGCTACTTCCTCACGCCCCCAGGGCTCCGGACCATTCTCCCTCCGCGATTCTTACCTGCCCTGTGCCCAGCCCCGTGCCAGGGCACAGGATCAGATGGGGATGACCCTTGCAGGTAACAGCATCCTGACTCTGCCTAATCCCAATGGAGGCTCCAGGCCCAGGCCTGCAAGGCTGTGTGCTCAGGCCTCTGGCTTGCTGATCCACCCTGCAGTGGAGGGCAGTGCCTGGCTGGGGTGAAGCGCACTAAGGGAAAAACTCTGGGGGACTTTCCTTGGGCTACACAGGTTGGGAACACTTTTCCCTGTGTTATGGGTGGGGTTTTAGGTCCTATTTTAAGTTGCAGACGTTGCCTGCCTTCTGGGAGGGACCATCTCGTGAACGGTCAGTGTGTGGAGTCTGCAGGGAAACCGCTGGAGGCCCACAGACCCCGGGAGGCAAGGTACACACCTCACTTTTTCTGTCTGCGAGGCAAAGTTACCTCTCTACGTGGGCCAAGCTGAATTTTTCTGGGTCACGTGGCCAAACCACACTCTGCTTAAAATGCAGTGTGTGTGGTTTCAACGACTTCAGCTGGATTCCTGTCTTCCATCCAGGAGCGACGGTCTGTGCCTGCGTCCCTGTGAGCACAGAGCACAGGCAGGACTGAAGACGGACACGGCGTGTGTGCCTTGCCCAGGTGAGCTGCCGGCCCTCTTGGCTTTCTCTATCTCCCTGCCTCTGGGGGCCCCCACCCCGGGGACTGTGGCCTGAGCGCGGGCTGACAGTGTGGGCTGAGGGTGATTTCACAGCCAAGTGCCATTTCTTTCTGAAAACGAAGGTTTCTTTATGCAATAGCTTGGCTCCAGTGAAAACGAAAATGAGATTTATTTTGCCAGCATTTAAACTTGCAAATGACTGCGCAGAGCGCTCAGGTCCCCTCATAAGGAAAGACACACAGTGGCTCTAATTCTGTGTCCTGAGGACAGAGCTGGGAGAGGCCTGTCAACTGTCCGCACGCACATCTGGGTGCTGACCAGAGCCGCCAGAGGCACACCCTCACACCGGCTCTCCATCCCAGGGTGCAACAGGAGAGGTTACATTCTGGCAGAGGACAGCAAACGTCTTTCAGGAGGCACATCTGGAACATATAGGTTTCATGGGGTATGAAGCTTGGGATGGGGGGCCCCTTTCCAGAACCATGGCGGGGGCGGGGCGGGGCGGGGCACCCAGACCCTGTGGTGTTTCCGCCCAGAGGGAGGAGCCTAGGAAGGAAGGAAAGGCCTGAGTTTTCCAGGCAAGCAGGGCAGCCAGCCTTCTGCACAAGGCATGCTTTGTGTTCAGGGCCACTCAGCATGGCATGGAAGGAAAGGGTCTCTATGACCACCTGACTCCTCTCTGTAAGTGGAAAGGAACCACCCGAGTGCCCTCCACGTGCCACCTGGTCTGACAAAATCTTCCTGAAGGCGCTCAGGAGTGCCATGCTGCGGACACACACCCAGGAGCTCATGCATCTGTCTAATACCACAGGCCTATGGAGTGAGACATGGGGCTGTCCACCTCACAGAGGGGCTGCTTGGGCAGGGCAGCAGTGGAAGCCCATGGAGCACAGCCTTCCAAGACCTCCGGTAACAGGGCTGGGCTCTGCACGTGCCCCTCAGTCAGGGCTCCGAGGAGGGTCAGGGCCGAGGAGGGTGGGGCTGGACAAAACAGCTGGGGACAGCAGGGCAGAGACTGCTGGGGAGGGGTCCGCAGGGCCATGTGGCGGCCAGGTGCTGCGGTCCAGAGCACGATGTGGCATCGCCACAGGGGCTGTGTGCAGGAGGATAGAAACAAAACCAGGGTCTGGCCGCCAACCTGGCCGAGCAGTGTGCCACAGCACAGTGCCATGTAGTCCTGGGACCAGCATGAAGCAGGCCGCAAAAGGCCACGGAACAGCCACACCCTACCGTCCGGTGCAGGTGTGCGCTCTGCCCCTTTACCAAAGATGCCACATCCCCATCAGGCAGGACCACTGAGGACCCTGGTCATGGTACAGCCCCTACTTTCTGACAGAGAGCGCCCACTTCCTCAGACCCTCCTCCAAATCACCCACCCAAGCCCAAACCCTAAAGCAGGCCCTGCTGGCGCGATGCTCTGTAGGGTGCATGGTCTCGCTCCCCATGCGAGGGGACAGCCTAGCCTGTCCCCAGAGGTTCTGGAGGTCCAGGGGCCAGGTGTTCTCGAGCTAAGGCACAGAGGGCCCATGAGGACAGGACAGTGGCACCTGGTGGCCAGGGCCAGGCTCCTCGTAAGCGCTCGGTAAGTGTGTGGGGACAGGTGGATGGAGTGTGCGTCTCTAGACCAGGGGTAGGTTTGCTGGAGCGCAGTTCTCTCAGGCTCAGCTCTGCGGGGGAACGGTTGCCCCCAGGGCACTGGGATGTGCTGGCAAACACCTAGGCCCACAGAGCGGCCAGCAGACACAAATGGGCATCCTTAGGCCAGGAGACCCCCATCGTCTCTGCCCTCAGAACCGTCTGAACCAGTGGGAAGCTTCTCATGGTGGTGGTCGGTGGGGAGGTGGGTCTGAAAAGAAGGGCCCTTGAGTACAGACAAGGGGCTCTCACTGTGTCCCTGAACGGCTGCTGAGAGGCCACAGGGACATCAGGGAGTGTGGTGTGTGTCAGAGGAAGATCCCATGAGCACACAGAGGTCCAGAGCTCAGCCTTCACACAGGTAAGCCTCTCACAGTGGGCTCCGGCCTCTGACTTAACACAGGGACACAAGATGTGTCCACGAAAGCGCAGGGATGGCGAGGCAGTCCCTGTCCAGGCAGGGACGTCCACTGTGTGAGGAACGGACTGCCCAGCACTGGGTCAGACAGGGAGCAGCTATGTCTCCCGGAGGCACATGTGTGCATGTAAGTGTGTCCAGGAAAGACAGAGGTGGTCTCAGAAGACACAAAAGGAGCAAAGTGGAAACCTTTTCATCTTCACACTTCCGTGAAGTTATTTTCCCCAAAACCCATAGAACACATTCAGAACGGCTCAGGTATTCGCACCTTAGGATCACCAGGAAGGAGAGGAGGGAGACACCTGGTACCAGGTCCCCACAAACGCAGTATGGGTAAGCGGGGCCACACAGCTGGTCACACTCCCTTCCCAGCCCCCAGGTGGGGTCTGGAGGTGGGAGCCTGTGGAAGGTTCCCACATGCCATCTGGCCTGAGTCTTGGGTGGTACCCTATGCCCAGTGTCCACGAAAGCTCGTGCTCCCCACACCGCAGCACCGTAAAGCTGGCCAGGCTGGACAGCACAGGGCTTGGCCATGTATGGGCTGAACGGTGACTCATCAGGCCCACGGCTGCCTGTCGGCCAGGAGCACAGAAGACTGGGATGGAATGGAAACATTTACGCAGCCGAGACCAGAAGGCGCTAAAAAAGCCAAGTCCTGCCAGAGGGAGCGAGAGCGGGAAGAGCTGGCCAGGAGGGAATGGGGTTGGTGCCTTGGGACGGAGTAGGAAGGAATCCTCCCAAGGGGCAGGGACAAGAGGCAGTCTCCCTTCCCTGCGCTCCGTGCTGTAACTCACTAGACGAACACGCAGCAGGGAGCGCGCCCACCACGCTCTCACGCACCTGCGGCGTCAGGAACCGGTGGCGGAGAGACAGCCATGGCCGGTGCTCGCGAGGGACAGGAGTCCTGCTGACAGCTGCCCAGAGGTTCACATCTGAGACCAATGGGGCCATGGAGAGCCCCAGGCAGAGGGTCGTGCCGGCCAGGCTGAGGACACAGCAGTCACCCAGCAGAATCCCGTCCTCAAAGGCTTACGCTCTTTCCATATAGAAAGAGTTTGCAAGCTTTTCTGGGATCACATGTGAAATGAGCCCAGAACTGGAAAGCACCCAGCAAAAAAGGACATCAAAACTTCAGAGACTCCGTAAGCATCTGCAGTGGGGAGGTCCTAGCAACTAGAGTTGTTGCTCGTACACGGGGATGACAAGAAGGGCCATGTGGATGCAGGGAAAACACTGAACCACCCTGCTGTTCAGTGCCTGAGCAGAGCTCCTAGGGACATAAATGTGGGCCTGTACCACAGAACGTGTGAGGAGGGGCTGCTGGGAGAGGGCCCAGCGGAGCAAAGGCTGGATGGCCACCTAGGGCCCAGGGGGGCCAAGGGTACACAAACCCTTAGGAAGCCGCCCCACATGCCCCTCCCACTCTGAAAGCCTATTTAAGGAGCTACAGCCACGAGCTGCTGTAAAGAACACAAAATTCTCAAGGCTCTGGCCACGGAGAGCTCCCAGGGGACCCTAGAGCTGGACCCTGGCAGCCCTTTCGTGTGACTCAGAAGAGGGCCCCCAAAGCCCTGGTTCTTGGCCTGAAACTGGCACCAGAACAAGGTAGAGTTGTGCCTCAGAGGGTCAGGCTGGCTTCTAGGGGAGTTCGGAGTCTCAGCTAAGACCCATGCTGGAAAGCATAGGCTCTCGCAGGGGACACCAAACATCACAGCCTCTCAGGCGAACACTGGCAGCCTCGCAAGACTGACTCACACTTGCAGACACGAGCCCAGCACCCATCAGCAGCTGCACGGACCGAGACGGTGCAGCACACACGCACACAGTGGGACAGCACCTGGCTGGGAGGGAGGACACACTGCCCTTCACGGCAGCACACACGGGCCCACAGCACACCACGCTCCGCGAGGCAGAGAGGACGAGTACCGTAGGTCACCACAGCCGCGCAGTCGAAAGAAGTTAAAGCTATTTAAAAAGCAGACCAGGGCACCTGGGGGGCACAATCAGCTCCGACCCTTGGTTTCGGCTCAGGTCATGATCTCAGGGTCGTGAGACTGAGCCCCGTGTCGGGCTCCACGCTCAGTGGGGAGTCTGCTGGAGATTCTCTCTCCCTCTCCCTCTGCCCCGCCCACGCTCGCATGTGCCTTCTCTCTCTGTCAAATCAATCCATCAATCTTACAAAAACAAGAACAACCCAGTGAAAGGATGGGAAGGGGGTCTGGCGAGGGCACAGACAGGAAACAGGAAGGGAGTGACCCAGGGCCCTACTGCGCTGCTGATGAGCTCGGGCTGATCAGCAACACGTCACTGTATCAGAGCCACACGCCGCACACCATATTATAACGTGAACCATGTCAAATTTACCAAATAAAATTCTTAAGAAAGCAAGACCTAGCAATCCTGCTCCTAAGTATTTACCCAAGAAAAAAGTTTTCTGCTCACCTGCAAGGAGCCATATGCTTGTATATAAAAACGTATACACAAATATTTCAAGGGCTGGTTTGTAAGCACCCACACCTGGAAATGGCCCCCACGTCAGCGGAATGGCAGACGCGCGGCTGGGACGTGGCTCAGCGACAGCAAAGAGTAAGCTCTGCCCATGCATCATCAGGGAGCCTCCGATGCCGGCCGCCCAGTGGGAACATGCCAGACACAGAAGGCACCCAGAGTCCGCTCCTGTGATGTCCTGGCAGTGTCTGAATGGGAGGGACAACAGTGCGGGGGTTGCCTGGGGTGTGGCACAGGGACGGGCTGAGCACCAAGAAATGGCACAGAGGAATCTAGGGGGTGATGGACCCGTCTGTCTACTGTGCATGGTGGCATTTACGTGACCAGATGCATCCGTGGTATACACCAAAAAGGGTAAGTTTTGTCGCATGTAAATTTTAAAAGTATACAGGTTCTTGGGCCAAACCATCAGGTTCTGATCTTGACGCCATTGTTACCTACTGGCTCACTGAACGAGTGACCCCATTGTTCTGTGACATGCTCACCTGCACCACAACATGGGATTTCAATTGTCCCTACCTCCTGTGGAGAACTACGGTTTAAGGAAATCACCCCATGTTAAGTGCTTCCCACAATGTGCAGCAGTGGTGAACACTCGGCTTTACTGAAGGCCCTGATTCCCACAAGCCCTGCCCCCCATTGCTCTCCTCCAGGGGTGAGCCTCCAGGGCTGGGGCAGGAGGCATAGGACTGTCAAGGCCAAAGAGAAGCCACAAACAGAGAAGAGACACAAAAGAGTCAGGGATGTGGGTGGGGGATTCACCGGAAGAGCCGTCATCAAGGACAATTTCATGAGAAGATATCTTCCACGTTTTATTATCTTTCTGAATAAAACCTACAAGTGGTGGTGAGGGGAAGGCTGGCGGTCACCCAGCCTGGCAAAGGCTCAGGCCCGAGACAGAGTGGGTGGGGTGGGTGAGGCTACTGCACAGCCGGTGCGCTGGGAGAAGCTCTCTGCTCCTTGGGCCCAGAAAGGGGCAAAGCTGAGAGCCTGCTGACTTTCCCAGGCTGGCTGCCGCAAGGCCAGGGATTCGGAAGCGCATCGGGTCTCACCTGCTGGGATGCCTTCCCCTGGGTCCCAATCCTGAAGGGATAAAAAGGTGCTAGAATTCCACCCTTTGACCACACCCTGGGGCAAAAGAATCACACGCTTGTGTTAAATACAGGAGAGGAAGCATGGCACCCAGTGGCAGGGAGCAGCACCCCACTTTTTGTGCTGTTGGCACACTGGGGGCCAGTGTGCCCCACCCATCCTTGGCAACTTCCTTTCCTTGAATGAGCCCAGAGTGCAGACCGAGGAGCTGGGACCAAGAACTTGGGTCAACAGGCGCTGTGAGCAGTGTTGACGGCAGCACACCCACTCCTGGCTGTGGGCCCACAGGTGCACGACCTCTCACCAGACAACTCACACAGCAGACGGAAGGGAGCATGAGGTTGGAGCTCACCCCACTCCAAAGAAGGCCCCTTGCCTCTCGAGAAAGGCAAGAAGCAGTTAACAAGCTGATGAGTCCAGGACCTTCTCTCACGGCCAGATTTGGGGACGTACACCCTCTGTCCACCTGGCTGACCCAGAACCTGGCTAGACCCTCTGACCCAGAACCTGGCTACCAAATCAGGTAATGGAGCTGACTGCCACAAGCTGGGGGCCTCTGACAATGAGTGCCCCGAAACCACCAGCAGAGAGAGTACGGTTGGCCCCAGGAAGTGCCCAGGACACTGGCCAGATGCAGAGATCAGACGCCGGCCCAGCCTAATGCTGTTTCCTGACCTGTGGTCAATGTTCACAAGATCTTCTTTCCAATTTGCCGTAATTAAAGATTAACATTCCAAATCACTTCCTCTCTGTCGGGTCACTATTCTTAATTTTGAAGGCATTCTGCGTCCTGGCAATCACTCATCACCTTCAGCAGTAGCAGATGGAAAACAGTGCAATTCCCTGTGTTTCTCAGACAATGCCAGCCAGACACGGACATGGAGAAATGTGTGCATTCAAGTCACCTCCGCAGGCCTGTGGGACGAACAACCGCTGATGTGCCAGAGAAGGCAAGCACATGCTAGCCACCTCCACATGGTGTGCCCCAGGGCTGTCAAACCAGGACAATGCATCTGGGCACTGGGCACGTCCAGGAAGGAGGGACGCCCATGACATGTCTGCATACGCAAGGGGCCACCTGTCAGACCTCCTATGTGTGTAACAGGTGCTTTCAGATGCAAAGTCTGCTACTGAGATGGCTCTGGTGGTGGGTAGCCAGGAAGAGAGGCCATGCGCTTGTGCTCTCTCCTTCAGAAGTCCGTGCTGGCAGCATGTGACCACACTGTGTGACTCTGTCAGCCAGACCCCAGGCTGCCCCCCCGGGGAGAACATGAAAGCAGGCTGTGGGGCCAGGCCTACGCGTGAGCATTCCACGAACATCAACTCTCCCATTTTACCCCCTCAACCTCCTTTGAACAAGCAGCTACGCGATCTCCTGACCTCACGGGCTCTTTGGTTAAAACTGAAGGGGAGGATGTGTGTATACAGAAACCAAACAATTTCAGTGACAAAAGACCAGCCAGGAAGGATGTGAGTCTGTACACATTGCGATTTAAAGCCCCAAGTCAGGACTTTACAGCTTGGTTCATACCAACAGGTCCTGGTTCAAAGAGCAGGAAGGGCTGTGATCCTCAGGGCCAGCGTTCACACACACCCCCTTTCCGTCTCCACAGTCAACACGACAGAGTGCAGGTCTCTGGATCCAGAAGCTGGACAGTCACATGCACACGTGTCGCAGAATGCAGATTCCGGCCGTACCCCGGCCTGACGCTGAGGCCCTGAGTGAGCACGATGCCCAGGAGGAGTTCTAAATCTGGGTCCTGGAACTCCGCTCCCCTGCAGTCCTTCAGGAGATTGGGGCCCCTGGTGCACAAGCTTTAGCAGTGGGACTAAGACGTGACCTCATTCCAAGAAGCTGTCTCTCTTAAGAGCAGAAAGCTTCGTTCCGATGTGTGGGGAGAAGTGGACGGGCACCCAGGCCCCTGCTCCAGAACCCCCACAGGGAAGCTGGCAGTCACACCAATCCCTGTTCCCACCCTCCTCGGGGGAGGCCCTCCTCCAGGCAGGCCCCCTGCCCCCGCCCTTCTCGTGACCCCAGGGTGATGGCCGGTAAATAGCATGGTATGCTTCCATTACAGCTCGGACGCAGCCGGGATGAGCTTGCACAACATGTCGTGGGTCCAGTACCCGAGTCGCGTGTCCACAGCAGTCGAGGATGTCATCGCCGCACAGAGCATCGTCTCTAGGTGCCTGCAGGTCTACATGGCTCTGGGGGTTCCGGTGAGCTTGGCGGCTGGGCTCTTCAACCTGACCACCTTCATCAAGGGCCGTGCCAGGTGGGGTGGCCTGGACGCATTCCTTTCGGACCTCACGATCACCAACGTGTTGGTGACGCTGCTGTCCCTCACCGCCATCAACCGGCCAGACTACATGGTCGCCACCAACCTGAGTTGTGCCACCCTCTCCTTCCTGGCCAATGTCTGCTACTTCAATGCGCAGTACGTGCAGCTGGCGATGCTCTTTGCGTTCCTGCTACAGGGCTCTGCGCCCTGCCTGCCCGTGGCCACCAAGGCGGCCCAGAGGCCCGTGGAGAGCCTGGCCGTCATCGGGGGCTGTGCCTTCTGCAGCTCCCTGGGACTGGCAGCCCTGCTGGGCACATCTGGGGAGCTGTCCAGAACCACCCTGTGCCAGGTGGACCCGCTGACCGCCTGGCCCGAGTATGAAATCGTCAAGGTCAGCCTGGGCTTCGGGCTGGCCCTTGTCCTGAAGCTGGCGTTCTTCACCCTGATCGTTGTCCAGCTGGCCTGGCGGGCGGCCCTTCCCCAGAGGGATGTGGCCTCCGCTCCCTGCCTTGTGCTTGCCATGGCCCTGACCACGTTTGCCTGCCGCCTCCTCTACAACATTGCACTCCTGCAGCGGGCCCGGCTGAAGCTGCAGAGGGACATTGGCTCCCCCAGGGATGAGCTGCTCATGAACCTGGCAGAGCTGGTCCTGTTTGGGGAGAGCTGCATGAATTCCCTGGCCATCCTCTTCCTCCACAGGCCTTGCAGGCTGGCACTGCTGAACCTTCCAGAGCGCATCACCCAACGGTGCAGGAAGGCAGATCCCAGTGACAGCTTCTCCTTAAAGAGGGTCAGCGGTTAAGGCAGGGCTTCGTCTGCAGTGGACGAGCAAGCCGGACAAGTGAGAGGGTCTTCCTGGCAGGGAGGGGACAGGACCATCTGTTGAAACTCCAGTCTGCATGGTGAGCACCAATGGGGGGACAGGATCATCTGGAAGGCATGGCAAACCAGCTGCCTGGCATGTGGCTCACACCCTAGATCAAGGCTTGCAGCTAAAGGAAACCCTGCAAATCAAGGGCTCTGCGACTGTGGGGGCCAAAGCTGTCCAGACACAGGGCTGACCGGATGGAGACGTCCTACATGCTGGTGGGCAGTTCCGTGAGCCTGAGTTGGCATCCTTCTCTGCCCCTTCCCAGCCAGACAACAGAATCTTGAAAATAAACACATTGTTCAAATAACTTTGGGGCCATATTATAATCTAGCCCTAAAGGGTCGTTAACTGGTTAACTTTTAACACTGCCAGAGAGTCTGGAACGCAGACATACTGCTAAGTGCAAAGGAGCTCGGTTTTATCTCTGTAAGTGTACCATCCTCACTGGAGGTCTGAGAGTATCACCCACAGGCTGATCAAGTGTCACACGGTGCTCCTGGCTCCCAGCCAGGTAATCAGGTGTCACATGGCGCTCCCGGCTCCCTGCGACCTGGCAGGTGGTTGGTGCCCACCATAAGGTACCAAACATAAAATACGAAGTTCAGTAGTTAATCTTAATGCAGATTCACACTTAACAATTCTTGCTAGATTTACATTAAGATTTTCTTGGTCGAACAGAGAAAGGAGGCGTGGAAGGGAAAGGGGTCTCTGGTGTGGGAATCTATACCTTTGACAGGTTTGGTTTTTTATGAAAACCTCGAGAGTAGTTTTAGGGTCACAATAAAATTAAAAGGAATGAAGAGGTTCCCTCCATGCCCTGCCCCCACCCTGACGTCCCCCTGATGGAGTGCCTGTCACAAGTCATGGATCTCCACTGACACATCGCTGTGGAGTGCCTGTCACAAGTCATGGATCTCCACTGACACATCACTGTCATGCCAAGTCCATAGTTCACGTCTGGGCTCACTCCTGGTGCTGGACATTCCATGGTTCCGACGGGTTTATGCGGACACACAGCCTTCGTTATGGCATCACAGAGGACCCACTGCCTGAAAAGCCCCCATGCTCTGCCCCTTCATCCCTGTCCCTGGTCCCGGGCCCCTACCCATCTTTACTGTCCCCGCAGTCCTGCTTTTTCCAGAACACCCTGCAGCTGGCATCCCACAGTCCGGAGCCAGCTCACACTGACTTCTGTCACTTGGGAACATGCACGTCAAGTTCCTCCATGTCTTGGTAGCTGGTTTCTTTTTAGGGCTAACACTCTGTTGTCTGGATAGCTTCTATTTTAATGACTATTTTATGTTATTCGCAAACTACAGGACAAAAACTTGCCTCTTTGATGTTGATACATTTGCATTATTTCTTTGGAAAATAAAGAATTTGGATTACATTGTTAAGTTGCTTCTGTAAAACCATTAAAATACTAAATGCTTTAAAACCCCGCTCCCTTCTGTTTCTGCTCCTGTGTGCTCACACACTCCAGGAGCCTTGGCCCTGGACCCCAGGCAGGCGCGAGGCCCGCAGGGGCTGGCAGGGTGCACAAAAGACGGAGCTGGGAGCATCTGGAAGTCAGTGCGCTCCCTTCCGCCGGGAGGGTCAAGCAGGACAAATGGCATCAGGATGGACATGTCAAGGCTGCTCCTTCACACAGGATAGAGTAATTCTTACTAGATGCTGGATGTCATGCATTTCCCTTGTTGGGTGTTAAATTTTACTCTCATTTTTTAAAAAAGATTTTATTTATTTGAGAGAGAGAGCAAGCAAAAGAGAGAGAGAGAAAGAACACGAGTGGTGAGGAGCGGCAGAGGGAGAGGGAGAAGCAGGCTCCCTGACACGGGCCTCGATCCCTGGACCTTAGGATCATGACTGGAGCCGAAGGCGTAGACGCTTCATCGACTGAGCCCCCCAGGTGCCCCTGCTCTCTTCTCTTGAAGAGTACTGACATTTACTCCAGCAGGCATGTTGTTCCCTGCGGACCTGTGGGATTCTCTGGAGAGTTGTGTTTAAGCTTTGTTAGTCAGGGTCTGGTGTGTCCCATTCTGGGGTCTCTCCTCGTTGTCACAAATGCTCAGAAATATCTCTGGTCTGACCAGGTGGAAGAGAACGTGGCCCAGGCCTATGCAAACTCTGGGAGTTGTTCGGCTTGGAGCTGGCCTGTAGTTGTTCTCAGTCCGGCCCTGACTGTCCCCACCAGGCACGTACAGGTTCAGCTCTCTGCACCTCAGGAGCTCTTTTTTGACATGGCTCCCTGTCTCCAGCCCCATCTCCTGCCATTCCAGCTCCTCTGGCCTCCCAGAAACCTAATCCCGTCCCCTCAATGTGGTCTGGTCACCCGAGCTGCTCAGATCCCTTCCTGCCCCCGGACAAGGGGGCTCACTGTGCCTCCTTCCTTCTCTCTGAGACCAAGCGCCTGCACTGCCCACTGCCCCAGTGTCTGGAAACAGCTCTGTCCTCTATCTTATCCAGCTTTTAATGGTTTATGGCAAGTTCCCCGACATTACTCATTTACGGCCAGAAGTGGAAGGATCTAAATTAATGTATAAATATACAATAATAGAAGCCAACAGCCTGCTAGTTTTAGAACAGAAGGAGGGGTTAGGCTCACATGTGCTCAGGCTCCTCTAAGAAATGGCCGACTCACACTGGGACAGCAAACACGTAAGCCAAGCCCGGAGAATCTGATCCCACTGAGTTTCTCAGTATTTTGGCTAAAGGAATAGTTTTAGAACTCAACCACAGGAATGTAAAACGGTTCTCAAACTTTTTCTTTTGAGCCACAGGATCCTTTCTTTAAACAAATCCTATGAGGAAGCCCAGTGTCTGAGACACTAAAAGGTACCGCGGCGATGGGAGAGGAGGTGGGGAAACCTGAGCCTAGAGCACCAAGGTGCCCCCGGCCCCCACCACTAGCCCTGCGTGGGTCTCATCTGTTCACCCCTTGCCCTGGGTCAGACAGGACACACTGTGAACAGGAGCTCCTCAAGGACCAAGCCAAGAGAAAGGTCAAGAGCCACAGAGGAGAAAACACACAGAACTGGTTTTCCACTGTGGGGGGTTGCTTTAACTCAGAAGGTGCCCATGAAACTTCGATTTGAAAAAGATGGCTCAGAATGAAGAGGGTGGAGGGTGAGGGGCAGCCACTTCCTGAGGCTCCCGGCCTCTCCCTGAGGACCCGGACCACCAGCCTGGCATTCTAGAACATGCCACCCACAAACAGCCCCCCTTGGGGCAGAGCCTGGTAGGCACCATCTAACTGAGCTTCTGTGGGCCACACACACGGCATTCTGGGTGCCACTGGCACACCGCTCTCAGAAAATTAGAGGAAATGTCCAGAAAGCTCCAGGCAACAGCTGAGAGGAGCCCAGCTGTCCAAAAAGTCAACATTGGCGAAACCGCGGGGACGGCTTCTTTATGGTGTCATGAAATACCCCCAGGGTGAGTGGGCATGAAGGTGCCTCTGATGCCAGAAAGAAGCTGCACCCTCGACATTCTGTCCCGTAATGGAAGGGGCTGGACAGTGGGTCTGCAGAAGGCAGTTCTAGGGAACAGCTTTGGACAGTGTAGACAGCGGTGGTTTGGCACGCTACGGTATGGACACACAGCTCTGCACACACACGAGATTGCCACTTGGGTCTCACTGACTGGTAGCCCCAGAGAGGACGGGAGGACAGTGCCAATGCATCCACTCCTGCTAACACAGGCTCCAGGCTGAGTCTCCAGAGCACAGCTCATCTTGAAGGAAGTGACTGGTGGTCACTTCTCTGCTCCCTGGGCCAGCTTTCTGGGCCACACACACACACACACACACACTCAGAATCAGGGGCTCTGACACTCAGCCCCGGCCAACGGCTACCCAATGGGGGCCCATAGTACTCCCCCACAGCACATACCTCTGCATGCCAGCCTGCAGCCGATGAAGATGGTGCAGGACGTCCATCCACACACTTCCCCAAGGTGAGCCCGTCCCCGTCCCCTCTCTGGGCCCTGGCCTCTGTTTTTATAGCAAGTGGTGCTGGCCTGAATGCTTGGGGGCATGTGAGCACAAAGCCCACAAAAGCCCCCAAGGGCTTTGTAAGGGTCACAAAGAATGCAGGGGAAGGGCTCTCTGCTTCCCCCCAACTCAGGATAATCAAGAGAAAACACGAGAGGTGGAGTGTGCAGGGCGGCCTCTCAAGAGCGGGCACACCCACGGTGCCCATGAGCTTCCCCCCATAAGCACCACACAGGCCATGCTGTGCTTCCCAGTGCCAGCAGACTCTGAAGCGCAGCTGCCACAGCACTTGGGGTCTCAGCCATGAGCCGAATCCTGCCAACAAGCCTACAAACATCAGGACTGAGCTTCTCTCTCCCTAAGATGCACCCAGAGGAAATAGGAGCCCGGCTGCCCGGGACTCCGCTCGCATCTTGCTGACCAGGCCATCCTGGGGAAGGGTGGCACACGCACGTGCTGTGGGCACATGGCCCCGCCCGAGGACAAGGACAGCGCAGGCCAGGTGTCTTGGTGTTCATAGCTCCCTATGGGCATCATGTAGCGCCCCCATTCTACCACCACTCTACCGAGGGCCCTAGGGCAGCTGACTGCAGAGGGAGAAGACGGGAACCTGGGGGTTCCAGGCTTGTTCCCATTGTGGCAAAACGTTTCTCACCATAGGGGTCCCTCTGCAGCCAGGGGGACAATTCTTTGCTACAGAAGAACAGGGGTGGCGGGGATGGGGGACACAGCACCAGGCCTGGAGGAAATGGAAATGAGGGTAAGGGTTCTTTCTGGTGGGGCCCTCACTCAGACAGACCTCCTGGCTTTACCACATGTCTGTTCTTTATGTGCTACCTGTTACCGGACTACATCTGCAAATTTAACTAAATGAACGCCAAGCAGACCAGACTCCCTTTGAAGTTTCCCCATCATCCAATTCTGGGGATGGATAAAAATCTGTAAAGAAGTCCAATTCAGCCCCAAGACAACCTTGTTACAGGGGACTGGCCACATGGGAAGCTCTCAGTGCAATGACGAGGACCGTGGGCCAGAGTCAGCCAGACTGAGGCCTGGGCCAAATGCACCTGAGCTCAGGCTTCTCACCTGCACGGCAGGGACAGGACCAGCCCCCACATGCCAGGGTGCTCAGTGAGGGCTACATGAGCCATGGGTATAATGTGGTCAGCAAACAGAGCCTGGCGTGAGTAAACGCCCACTGGAGGGTAGACTTTAACATCGAAAGGTCTTTCTGCTCTACAGAGACATCTGTAAGATGTTCCCATCCCTGATGCATGCAAACATCAGCTCGGGTTTGGGGACTGAAATCCCTAAGGCAGGGTCCTGTCGTATGAAGGCTGACAGGTTACTAGCCACCCAGGGCCACCAGCTGGCAGCCCTCATGAGCTGATGGCAAGCCTTCTGCATGGGGCCAGCATGCTAGGCATAGTGCTGGGAACTCAGGGGGAGCTGCAGGGATAGTGCATCAGGAGCCACGGGAAGCACCTCCTCAGCCACCGGGACCGGAGGGGCCACAGGCCTTGGGCTGGGGCGAGTGGGCAGTGGCTATTTTTACGTGACATGTCTTGGCTATTTCAAGGTTTGGATTTTTATTTATTTTTTTTAACATAACAGGAAGTTATACTTTCTCATGACTCATTTCTTTCAAAATGGTGTCCTCAGGCATCGTTAGTGGTGGACTTATTGGGAGTCTGTGGCTGTCCACGGTAGGTGTGAGATCACACCGGCCTCATCCACGTTACTAAATCATTCAGAATTTGAAGAATTACAGATTAGAATTATGTCTGGATTCTAAAGCTGGAAAGAACACTAGATGTTAGTATGTTTCCATAAAAAACGTAACATTTCAACATTTTCTGTTGATATACATGTGTATTAAACACAAATCTGAAAGATGTTAGACTATTACCATTCAGAATACCTTCAAGCGTTTGGAACAGGATCCTGACAAAACAGAAAAAGCTTGCAGGGAAGCCACCTGGCAGCCTGCAGGGCCCGTCACTGGAGGGGAACCCCGCGGCCACCGTGCCCTTGTCCAACCGGACACCTTACTCCAAGCCCGGAACCAGCCTCTGTCCTCCGGGAGGAGCACGTGTCGGCCTCTGTGCTGCCAACGCCACAGCCGTGTGCTTTATTCACACTCAAGTCACCCAAAAGATCACGCTCAGGTCAATCCCACAGCTACAAAAAACTCAGAAAGTAAAAGGTCACCAAGAGGAAAGTATGAGATCGATTAAAATGTGACGTCCACGAACACTGCACAACTTGGCGCGAGCAGCCAGGGTGCGGCCAGTCCTACAGACCTCAGACCTGATGTGCACGCACCTGGGAACTGGGGCCGGCGACTCTGCTGGCCTTTCCCTGAGTTGATGGTAAACCCAACCACCAGCTGGGGTGGGGGTGGCAGGCAGGAGACAGTAGCTACCTGCAGGATGGTGAGGCATTGGGGCGGGGGGGGGGGGGTGTCCCAGGGACTGGGGCAGAATTCACCCTGACTGCACAAGGGCCGCAGCTGTGACAAGGAGGAGGAGGAGGAGGAGGGCCTCTTGGGTGGGTCACTGACTCCTGCGGGACAAGTGCACTCAGGCGATTTCAGGAGCAAAGAGAAAGCGAGAGCTGAGACAGGCTAACACTGAGAGCAGAAAAACAACCCTGATTCCTAATGTACTTGCCCCAAATACCTGTTATCTCCTGGGTTTAAATTTCTTTCTGGAAATGATTTTGTGAAAGTTCTAGGTTCTGATTCTAGTTCTAGGTTCAATTCTCCAAGTATAATTAGTACAATCCTTTCTCGGCTTAGGAAATCTAGTGCCTCGTTTTAAAAACAAGCAATACCATTTTAGTTCCAGCAAATGACGATGGGTCATCTGAAAGGTACACAAGACCTACTTACAATGTTTTCACACTTAAAAAAAATTTTATCAGTGGGTGAAGAAAAGCAGGTAAGTCTGGAAACATCCATAAAAATGTGTAGTGGGACTGAGCTCATCGCCACAGTGTGGGAGAAAAAAGGCCAGCAAAAAAATGGTTAATGCTGGCCTTCTCGGAGGCCGTCCAGCGGTGCTGAGCACAATGGGCGGCCCTGGGAAGCCTATAAAGCCTGCAGTGCCCGGGTGTCCCGGTGTCGGCGCGATGACGGAGCGATGATGGGCATTCTGGCGGGTCAGCCTCGTGCACCAGGCTTCCCATCCCAGGACCACCGCTCTGGCACCCTTCGACGGGTGGAAGCAAGTCCAGAATCCCCACTGCCCGAGCGAGAGCTGCCGCTGTGCCTCCAGCCAGCCCTGAGCACAGTCACTGAGGCTGGCTGACAAGCCCTCCGAGGGACGGGGAAGGGTCTGCTCCAAAGTGGCTGCGGTGCAGGTGAGTCTCCGTCCTGGGTTCCTGGTTCTGAGCTAGGGTCGGTGCCACCACGGGACCACCGGGCAGACCTGGCTCAGTGGTCTCATGTAAGGTGCAGCAGGCCACCCTCTGGTGAGAGGGCCACTGAGGCTATAGCCCTTCTCCTCCACTAAGGACCCAGATGGGGCTCTAAAAATCTCAGCGTGACTATAGCCGGGGAGACTAAGCACAAAGGTTCTTTCTATAGTGCATGCCGAAAATAATAAGCAGTATTCTGTCGTATTTCTTTCAAGCCAGGGGCTGTCTCACGTTAGGACAGTCAGACGGCTCTGTCTACAGCATCATGTCTCACTCAATGAAAATACTCGCCCAAGCCACACATCTGGGCGGATTAGTATTGCTTCACGAAGACATATACCCAGTAGATTTGACAAATGTGGCTTTAGTTTTCTAGAACTAGACAAGCAGTGGAAACATGAAACAAAATGATACGAAACTGTTTCATGCTCATCCTTAAAAACTCATGGTCAACTCTCAGGAGGGTGCTGTGGAGGTAGGAAACCCATGCTACTTTCTGAGTCTGTTCTAGGCTACTATGAAAGTAACGGTATTTGCCAAGGATCAAAAGACTCGTGTACATGGGAAGGCGGTGGCAGACTCGCTTTCCAACTCTTTCCACACAGCCTATCTTGACAAGCACTGAGGAGGACAAGTGTGCGCCGTGAGTGCCTTCACCTTCAAGCCTTCCTCTGGAAGCATCAAAAACAGCCCCGAGTTTCCACATTGAGAGAGCAAAACAAGCACTTGGAGCACTTTTTACAAAGAAATTAAAAACAGAGGCTTTTAACGTTACAGATAGTATCTGGGCACGATGACATTTATGTGGTTCAAATTGGTATTATCTACTAAAGATGAGTAAAAAATGCAAAATAAGTAATAAACTTATCAACCCCAGCTAAGCAAAGCTAACTGAATACTTTTTAAATCGTAACTGACCCCAAGGCTGCGACTTACGTTTTTCTGTGCCGCCCCTCCCCGCCTTTTTAAAGCAGTATTTTCAAGCAGTGGTTCAATAAATGTCTAGTCTGGTTTGGCAACACTTCAGAAATGAGTCCTAATGATCTCACAGGGTAAAACAAGAACTCTCAACAGAAAACAATTCAAGTCCATTTTAACGTGCCAGGCCGGCTTCCTTGGGGCTTCTCGTCATTGGCAGCAGGCCCCCACCCACCCCCTCAATGCAAGGGCACCCCTCCCCAGCTGCCCAGCGAACCCTGGCTGACTTGTCTATTGAGATCACAGACAAGCCAAGTTGTGGTGAAGGGCCCTGGAGGCTAGACCTGTCGGCGGCAAAGGTCTAAAGGGCTTTGCTTAGGATTTTGTTTTTTTCTTTTGTACCCAGCTTCTAGGTTACAAACATTACAAAAATATATTAGATTTTATAATTTATGAAAACACTGGGTAAATATCTACTAAAGCAAGTACCTTTTTTTGTTGTTGTTGTTAAGATTTTATTTATTTGACACAGAGAGAGAGATCACAAATAGGCAGAGAGAAGCAGAGAGAGGAAGGGAAGCAGGCTCCCTGCCCAACAGAGAGCCTGATATGGGGTTCGATCCCAGGACCCTGGGATCATGACCCGAGCTGAAGGCAGAGGCTTTAACCTAAAGCCTTTAACCTGAGCCACCCAGGTGCCCCAGTACCATTTTTATTATGTTTTCTCTTTCATTTCATATCATGAAAGCAGTAGCTTAGATTAGCAAAAAAAAAAAAAAAAAAAACCAGATTTCTTTTATCTATTTTACTGTAAGAGACTCTGCTTAAGCAGTTTCCACACAGCATTCTGGGCCCACTATCTTCAGAGAAGCTGGGTTTTTCCCTTCCCATCTCAGCTCTCTAACAGCTGCTGAAATAAATTTTATTTCCTCTGCTGGCAAACAGTACTTTTCCTGAGATTTCCATACCCAACCTCCATGTTACTTCATAAGCCAGCTATTCAACTATTTTAAAAAATAGGCGTCCACTGTGCATTAGGATGACTCACAGTCCAGGCTCCGGTCAGACTGAGCGGCCGGGAGCCCTGGGGACAGAATGTGGGGCATTTTCTACACTTAATTCTTTTCCCTCAGCTCAGGGACAACCATCTCTCCAAGACGCTAAGGACCTCAAATCCTGGCCTTCCCTGCACACTCACATGCCTGCCGTCCCCATGGCCATTGGCCACAGAGACCGTCTTCGCCAAGAAGCCTTAAAGACTTGAACCAAAGCCTGACTCCTCTTCCATCTGCTTCTCTCAGGTGCACAGGTAGTGGCGCCACGCCGCGCGTGGATCACGGCAGCTGACAGCAAGCCAACGGCAAGCCAGGGCGCCGCCCGCTGTGTGGCCATGGGCCACCTTCTCCGATTGCTCAGCTTTCTGCAAAACGGACCCACGCTGCTTGCAGTGGTGCCCGCGATGACTTCCACTCTTACAGGCATCTGGCTCACTTCAAAGAGCGTCACCTTTCTTTCTAGAGATGGAGCTTTCATTTAAGTCGGATTTCTGGTAGCCACACAGCAAACCTTGAAAGGTGCGCCTCTGGGGACACGGACGTGACTTCCCCAGTGCCGCTTCCTGGCATGGAGATGCACCCAGGTGCCTCCAACAGCACCCCCCTGGAGCTTAACCTGTCCCATGCACTCACCAGCACTGTCCTGGCTAACCAGACGGGCGAGCTCTCTGAGCATCAGCAGTATGTGATTGGGCTTTTCCTGTCCTGCCTGTACACCATCTTCCTCTTCCCCATCGGCTTTGTGGGGAACATCCTGATACTGGTGGTGAACATCAGCTTCCGGGAGAAGATGACGATCCCGGACTTGTACTTCATCAACCTGGCAGCGGCTGACCTCATCCTGGTGGCTGACTCCCTCATCGAGGTGTTCAACCTGGACGAGCAGTACTATGACATTGCCGTGCTGTGCACCTTCATGTCACTCTTCCTGCAGATCAACATGTACAGCAGCGTCTTCTTCCTCACGTGGATGAGCTTTGACCGGTACATTGCCCTGGCCAAGGCCATGAGGTCCAGCCTATTCCGCACAAAGCACCACGCCCGGCTCAGCTGCGGCCTCATCTGGATGGCATCTGTTTCGGCCACGTTGGTGCCCTTCACCGCGGTGCACCTGCAGCACACGGAGGAGGTCTGCTTCTGCTTCGCAGACGTCAAAGAGATCCAGTGGCTGGAGGTGACCTTGGGGTTCATCATCCCCTTCGCCATTATCGGCCTGTGCTACTCACTCATTGTCCGCGTGCTCGTCAAGGCTCACAAGCACCGAGGCCTGCGCCCCAGGCGGCAGAAAGCCCTGCGCATGATCTTCGCGGTGGTCCTTGTGTTCTTCATCTGCTGGCTGCCGGAGAACGTCTTCATCAGCGTCCACCTCCTGCAGCGCAGCCCACCGGGAGCCGCTCCCTGCACGCAGTCCTTCCGCCACGCCTACCCGCTAACAGGCCACATTGTCAACCTGGCAGCGTTCTCCAACAGCTGCCTGAACCCCCTCATCTATAGCTTTCTGGGGGAGACTTTTCGGGACAAACTGAGAATGTACATTGAGCAGAAAACCAACATGTCAGCTCTGAACCGCTTCTGCCACGCTGCCCTGAAGGCGGTCCTTCCGGACAGCACAGAGCAGTCGGACGTGAGGTTCAGCAGTGCCGTGTAGAGGCACTTCTGTACCCACAGGGATCCCACGCTGGTTCACCCCCAGGGCAAGGTGGGAGGAACAGCTGGGCCACACTGCGCTCTGAGCCCAGTCAGAACAGGCTGGCCCACCCGTGCCCCAGCTGTGGGCACACCTGGGCTCTGAAGAGCCCTCACTGCAAGCCACCTTGACCTTGGACCGAGTACACAGCACTGGGGCTCCCCGCCCACACTCACGGCTGCAGGGCAAGTGACTGGCGAGAGCTGGCGTAGGATGGGGACCAGCATGAACTTGCGGTCCACTCTGCACGCACTGTGTCCCACAGCAAACGACGTTTCTCATGTTGGCCAGTGCAAGCAAAACAAAGGGGACATTTTGGAGGAGAGACCTAGTTTCAAGGTCCATCTCCTATAAATCTGCCATCCTCGGGAAAAATGAATGCTGCAGACAGAACACACTCAGCAGACCTGAACTGGAAACCGTGGACCATCCGCCTCGTCTGTGGCTTACGGTTTACTGGGCATACACTAACAAGTGCCCTCGAGTCAGAGAGGAAGGGAGAAGTGCTTCTTCTTCGTCACACACACACACCCCCCCTCAGGGTGGCCCTGCAGACAGTGGCCACACAATCCGGAGCACTTCTGCAACCAGAAGCCCCGCTGCTGTCTGAGTCGCCGGCCCTCTGCTGTCTGTTCCTGGGCATCTCTGCACCTACACCATCAGGGAAGGAGACCATGGGGTTACGGGCTGGGGAGCCAGCATGCATGGGACAAAGTTGGCCTCTGAGAACAACAGTGGGGCAACGATGATGGCAATGTAAACAGCTCTCCCTAAAATGTACAAAAGAGAAACTAGTGACTGCTAGGAACGTCCGGCTCTTCTCAATAAAACATAGCCACATCCTGATTCTCAATTCTCTGAGTTGTTCGGGATGGGTGGGGCAGTCCTTGAGCCTCGGCAGCAAAACCAGTCTTTCCTCACAAGGGCACCCCCGTCCCTGGTGTCACCAGGCTCACGACCCAGCCAGCACTCCCTCCCAGGGCAAACATCTACACCCCATCACCCACACGCACCTGGCATCTCCAGGGCATTTAATGCTCAGCTGCACAAGCTCCGGGTGTCAGAGCAAACATTCCTGGGAGTGCACCACGTGCCCTGGCTCTTCTGGAAGGCTCTGTGCTATGAGCATCAGGCACGGTGCCTGCAGTAGCTCAGAGTGCTCACAAGGCAGCTGGGGAGGCAGAGGGGGCTTCTGTCCTCCAATGCACAGAAGCCGGGGGTCCGGCCTTCTGATGTGGGCTGGGGTTAGGGACCTCTGGCCTCCTTACGGTTTGAGACTGGGGACCCCAGACTCCAACGTGGACTGAGGGTGGGGACCCCTGACCTCCACTGTGGACTGAGTGTGGGGACCCCTGGCCTCCAATGTGGGCTAGACTGGGGAGCCCTGGACTTCAATGTGGGCTGAAAGTGGGGAGCCCTGGCCTCCAATGTGGACTGAGACTGGGGACCCCGGTCTCCACTGTGGGCTGAGAGTGGGAGCCCTGGTCTCCACTGTGGGCTGAGAGTGGGGACCCCTGGCCTCCACTGTGGGCTGAGAGTGGGAGCCCTAGCCTCCAGTGGGGACTGAGTTTGGGGACCCCTGGCCTCCGATGTGGACTGAGAGTGGGGAGCCCTTGCCTCCAATGTGGGCTGGGGCAGGAAAAACATGAGTCCCATCCCTCCTGCCACTCCATTCAGGGGGCCCATCTCCTCAGAAGATGGGTCCTCAAGGATGTTCACACTTCCCCACACTGTGGGGAAGGCAAGACAATGTTTAGGTGATAGGGTGACAGGGAAATGGGCCATTTGAAGTTTCAGTGGTTTTTATAGATGCAAATCTCTAAGAAAGAGGGTGTCTGTCCCAAGTGAATATTTGCATTGCCCAACTGTGACCTTGCAGAAATGCCATCTCTAGCACCCAAGTCCCACTTCAGACTCACTTTCTAAATAAACATCCCCGTTGCAGGCCCGGAAAACCACCCAACTGCTGAGGACAGTTCACACACACCAGCGGCTCTGGTGTGGGGGGACATCACTACAGGGTGGCCGCATGAGCTCTCCCGCTGCATTGTCACAGGATACCCACTCTGCAGCCAAGGTGAGGGGAGCAACTTCCAAGGACGAGTCTTCCCTCCACCCTCTGCCTCTCCAGAACCTCCAAAAGTCGTGAATCTACGTGGGGTACAGACACCGCGTTGATGCACCTCGTCCTATAAAAGCCGGAAGAGGTTCTAACATGCCTTCCCTCATACATCCTCTGAGCCCCCCGTGGAACAGCTTCTCAGGATGGGCTCTGCCCCAGCCCAGGGCCCGGTCAGAGCAGATGGCATGCCCGGGACCCAGCCTGCAAACCCTGCTCCTTGCCAATTCCCCCCTTTGACCTCAGTGCTAACAACTCCAAGCTGCAGAGCGGACACACAGACCTGCACCCCAGCTTCAAGCATGTGACTCCGTGCAGGGGTCTATCAAACACGCACACCGTTCCCAACAGGAGCAGCAGCGGTGGGGAGGGCGCGAAGACTTCACAGAGCCTGGAGACCCATGTGTAGCTCTGGAGAATGGAGTGGGGGGGGTGAGAGGGGAGACAGAGGGCACCACTAGGGCATCAGGCCTGCTCTCTGACCCTTCCAACAATCCCATGAGGCACACACTGTCCCCATTACTCAGAGTCTGGAACTGCCTGAAAGCTTCAATGGTAATGATATAGCGAAGACCCACAGCCCACCTCTCCAAGACCCACATCCCTTCCTCTACAGCACTCAGGGATCAAGAGGTCTATCAGGGTCACAGGCTTGATCCTTTCCCAAAGGTACACCACACAGGATGCTCTTGGCAGGAAGGAGCAGAATGGAGAGCTCCTCCAAAGGTGTCTGGGCAGGAACTATGTCTGACCAAAGCTCCAGAGGACAGGGCCGTGCTACCCCCAGGTGGCCCTCCACATGGGCTGCCCTCCCCGTGGCGGAGAGCTGGAAAAGGCAGGCCCTGCTCCTGAAGGGGCTCTGCACCAGGCCATGCTTGCCCGGTGCTTGCCCGGGGCACAGGTCCAACAGGGCTGGACACAGCTCCTACCTCTAACCTCTTGAAGCCCATCTCCTGATGTGTAAACCGGCGACACAACTTCCCCAAGGGTCCACTGGACAGTCGCTAGAAGGGTAAGTGCAAGGTAGAGGTCCTGACGCAACAGAAAGGAATTCTTACTGAGCCCGAGGCTGGACCGGCAGCTGCTGGAGTCTTTTCTGAGCCCAGGACCCCAGACCCCGTGTCAGAGACAATGGAGCCTTGTGCTCGGGCTGCCTGGCCCATTCCAGTGGAGGCCATCCTCAGAAGCATTTGTCTGAGAGCAGAGGCTGATTTAATTCCTTTGTCAGGAACGCCACAAGATCAAATCAGGGTGTTCAGTTACCTTGCTGCTTCTTGGTAACCGGGCCCTCCCAGGCACTGATGCTCTGTGACCCTACCAAGAGCTCAAAAGTACAGAGCTGTAAGCACACAAAACCCACTGGCGCTAGCACTGAACAGGACTTCCGATAATTAACTCTTGATTACGGGGGTGACACTGTCTAGACTCTATGCCTTCCTGGGAGGGGTGGAGGCATTCAGGTCATGATAGCCTCACTGGGATGTCCCCCTGCGTCTTTCAAGGTGCTACGGTGAAGCAGTCCCGAAACCGTTACGTGCATTCTGAACAGAGAATGTTCGTCAGTGAACCCAGAGTTTTCTCAAGTGGATGGCGGGAGATGCAACATGGAATGGAGAAGGGCAGGTGAGGGCCTGAGGGTGGATGGAACCGGCGGTGTCCAATGAACCCCAAGATCTCTAAACTAAGCATATGTGCAGGACAGCACAAGGGCCATATATGTGCATGGCACAGGCATGCGTGTGTGGTGTGCACACGCGTGATCTTATGTTCCCTAGTTCCAGCTGCTCAAAGGGGCAGGAAGGGCCTGAGCGGCTGCGGGCCCAGCAGTGCCCAGGCTGTCCCCCAGAGAAGAAACCAGCCTCCTCAGATAAATGGCTGATTCAGGCAGGGCGGGAGTACAAGGTGAGCATGGCACACGGTGTTCCTCCGGAAGAAAGGAAAGCTTCAAAAGAATGACACAGTCACATCAAAAGGACACGGGGACCTACCTGAAGGGATCTCACTAGCCAAATCCAGGGCACTTTGAGCATCAACACAATTATAGACTACTGAAAGATAAGAATCCATGCACCCATTCCAGTAATGAATACAAGTAAACATAATGTAAGTGAAATGAATACTGAAATAAACACAATACAGTCATACACAGCAGTGGGTAAGCGAGCCTTGCACCCTGAGAGTAGAGGGTTCCCACAGGCTGGTGATGGGGGAGGCCACTGCAGGGGTCCCAGCGAAGCTTGAGACGGGTGAGAATCCCTAATGAAGGCTAAACCCAGGAAATGTGACGGGAGCAGGACATCTGTAGAGGCCTCATGTTCCCCCTGCCTCTGGCTGCTTTCCCATGGGAGAGAGAGGCACCGCATAGCAGGGAGTTAGGAGGGCCCTTCACGGAGAGCCAACAAGGTCCCACAAGGAGACGGGCAGTTCAGATATGGGACCTAAATGGGCCACAATGTCTCCATGTCCTACCTGGGATTGTGACCTCAACCTAGTCAGGAGGAAGTATCAGAAAATCCAAAATGGGGGGCGCCTGGGTGGCTCAGTGGGTTGAAGCCTCTGTCTTCAGCTCAGGTCATGATCTCAGGGTCCTGGGATCGAGTCCCGCATCGGGCTCTCTGCTCGGTGGGGAGCCTACTCCCCCCTCTCTCTGCCTGCCTCTCTGCCTATGTGTGATCTCTCTCTCTCTGTCAAATAAATAAATAAAATCTTAAAAAAAAAGAAAAAGAAAAAGAAAAAGAAAATCCAAAATGGGGATAGGGTAATGATTCAACATGTCATGTCAAAGAGACAAAGGAAGAGGGAGTGTCCCAAATTAAGGACAGGTAGAGACATAAAGCAAGTCAGTGCAGCGTGGGACCTCAGCAGGATGCTCTGCTAGAAGGAAATGCTGCACGGCTACTGCTATGGGGCCAAGGGACAGCAGGAATCGCTTGGTGCTGAGAACGGTCCCAGGCACACAAGAAAATGCCCTTTTTCTAAGAAAACATACCTTTCAGTATTCATGGCTGGGGGATCTCCACAGAAAGATGCAGCCTGAGGAGAAGCATGCACACAAATGTCAAAGCAAACAGGACAAAACGTGTGGAATGTCCATTCCAGGCCTGGGTGTGGTCCCAAAAGAATTGAAACGGGTGTTCAAACAAAAACTTGTACGTGAATATTCACAGCAGCACCATTTGTAATGGCCGACAGCTCAAAGGTCCACCAACAGCTGATGTGGTCTGGCCACACAATCGGATCCTACTTGGCCACGTAAGGGAATGAACCACGGACACCTGCCATGGTATGGACGAACCCCGGAGCCTTGAGTCTCAGAGAAGGCAGCCAGACATGTAGGGCCATGTGGTCTGTGACTCTATTCAGCAGGAGCATCTGCAGCTATGGAGCAGATGGTGGGCGCCGGGGCTGGGGAAATGGGAAGGGATGCTACCGGGGACCAGGTTTCTCTTAGGGGCGAAGAAAATATTCTGAAATTAGATTGTAGCAACAGTCAAATAACTCTGTGAATACACTAAAAACCACTAAGTACACACTTTAAAAAGGTGGATTTATGTTATGTAAATTATATCTCAAAAAAAGCTGCTGTTTAAAAACGAAGCCACCACCCCGCCTAGGCCATGTGTTGCCACAGCGGTTCTGCCCTGCTCTGGGCCCTCCCCGTCTGCTGGCGCTCCCGCCGTCCTCCCCGCCATCCTCCCCGCCATCCTCCCCGTCTGCCAGTGCTCCTGCTGCCCTCTCGCTGGGCAACGGCAGCACCTGCCAACGGACGGGCGGAGCCACCCAGGGTCCCGAAGCTGCCTTCTCGTAACCAGCCCCTTCTCTCCTGCAGACTGCCCCAGATTTCAGGCTTTATTTTCTTTTCCACGGTGGGAAACTGAGCATTTGGGTGTCTTCTGATATGCTGGCAAATCAGAACCAGACCAAAAGAACTTGAGTAAGAAGTAAAGCTGAAGGGACGTCTGGGGGCTCAGTCGGTTAAGTGTCCGCCTCTAGTTCAGGTCATGATCCCAGGGTCCTGGGATGGAGCCCACCTTGGTCTCCCTATTCAGCAGGGTGTCTGCCTCTCCCTCTGCCACTCCCCCTGCTTGTGCTCTTTCTCTCTCTCTCTCTTTCTCAAATAAATAAATAAGTCACCTTAAAAAAAAAAAAAAAAAAAAGGAAGTAAAGCTGAACTTACTAAGGGCTGAGAGAAGAGGCCGGGGGGTCAGGCAGGGCCGGCAGCCCAAGGGCACTAGCCTCTGCAGCTGACTCTCCAGCCCCCTGCTCAGAAAGGAAGCAGGTCAACAGCCATCTCTCCATCTCTCTGCTGCCTACTGAGCTGGGGCAGCTTCACGGGGCCAGACGCTCAGGACCCGAGCAAAAAGAGGCTTCCTTACCAGACCTCTTCTTACCTCCACCTCCACCACGCACATTCTGTCTGGGACAGAGCCCCTCCTGGGCTTACAGAGGCTCAAGGTGCATCACACCCATCATGTTCCTGTCTCTCCTCTCAGGTCAGGGGAGGTATCTGGGCACCAAGGCCCATCTCTGCACCCGAGCTCACCGCCTGCGCCAGGAAGAGAGGCCGATGCCTCTTCTCACGACTCATCAGCAGCTCGCCTTTCCAGAGCTCATCCCTGAGGCCCAGCCTGGCTGTGGATGGGGTGGGTGGGCACTCCACCTTCCTGGCTCCTGGAGGGTGAGGGTCAGCCAGCCCAGCAATCACCAGAAACTGGAAGGAGGGAGGGAGGGAGGAAGCGGTGTTGTGGGTACAATGCCCACCAGGTCCCAGCCTGCCCCTCCCTCGCTCCCTCCCAAGTGCCCAACCCATGCCCCCGTCCACCCACAGGACAACCTCCAGGACTGTGCAGCCACCATCAGTCAGCAAGCCCTTGCCAAAGAGAGAAGACTCCAAGGTAAGTGGGCTGGCCCTGTCTAAGACAGCGGGACAGCCGCAGGGGGACCGACCCAAGCAGGGACAGATGGGGTACCCGCTCCCAGGAACACGAGGCCTGGCGCGGCTCCATCCATGGCTCCCGCCCTCCCCAATCAACTGTCCGGGGCCTGTGTCCGGAGCCTGCGTGCTCACCACACAGGCCCACCAGCATGCGCACCGGCCCAGGCCTCGCCTCCACACCCAGTTCTGAGTCGGCAGAAAAGCGCTGGCAGCTCTGAGTTAATCTGGTGTTTGCCATTGTCCAGTGGGTGGGGGTTCTGTCTGGGAACAAGGGTTCTAAAAGCCGAAGGAACACGAAACAAAAGTGCATCAAATCCGACTGTAATTCTAGGCCTTTATCGCAGGATGGAATCAACCTAACACTTATCACAAGCAATCAGCTGTAGGGAGTGCTGGAAAGATGCCAGCTAGTATCAGAAGCGGCCAGGTCCCCCAGTCTCTCCCAGGGGCGCTGGTTCTGCTGCATGCGGACATCTACTGACAAGAGGTCCCTTACAAGTTCCTATGCCTTCTTCCTTCCTCCTGACCCTGCCTGGACAGCTCCTAACGTGCTCGCCCACCCTCTGCCTCCTGGCCCCGCTTCTCCTGGGACCTGAGACCCCAGAGGAAGGGGCTGTACGAGACCCCACAGCACCAATAATAGGGCTCTGCAGGAAGTGCTACACAGAGGAAGGAAGACCCCAGCGGGAGCTCTCAGTGCCTCAGTGTGGCTCTGAGTGGTCACCTGGAGCACAGGTAAGTCCTCAGCATCCACCCACACCCACCCCAGGAGACCAGTCTTTCCCAAGAGGGTCACAGCAAACTCCTGAAGCCAGCAGGGAAGGAGGGCATGTTGCTCGTTGGAGACACAGCCCTGCCCAGGACACTCCGTCTTCAGCAAACAACACAGCATTTCCCTTCATGGACTCAAAAATGTAAATTCTGCCAAATGAAGAAAATCAAAGCAAGCCACTGCAGGGTCCCGGTTCCGCTGAAGACTGAAAAGGTGGAAGGCTCTTCCCTCGACGTCACTGCACAGAACTGCCCCAGAGGGACTGCAGCCTGTGCCCTGGGCTCGAAGACCAGGTTCCAGAGCAACACCTAAATCTGCCAGGTGACCCCATCAACCTGCCCCTGACAACAGTAGATGCAGATCGGTTGGGTGACATACGTCACTTCTATACCTGGCAGGGGGGTTTCTAGAAAAGCGCAGCAGCCAGGGGAGAGGAGCTACGATGTCCTGAGGGCCCTTGACCCAACACGGCCTGCAGTGAGCCGAGGCTGCAAAAGGCGGAGCTGGAAAGGCTACCCGACGACCTGCGTGTGACCGTCACAGCACCCTCCGAGTGCCGGGGGCAGAGGAAACGGCTGCGGCGGTGTGGTGGCGCCAGGCTGCCAGCTGGGGGGCAGACCTTGGGGGCGCTCGTCTGCCGCACCCCAGACATGCCACGGAGCCGGCACAGGCTTCCAGGAGAATGTAGCCAGCGCAGGCGACAGAAACACCCGCAAAGATTTCTGGGGGTGCAGGGCCCAGGAGGTGCGGGAAGACAGCCAGGGATGCAGTGAGAGCGGGGCAGAGACAGGCTGAGACAGGCTCAACAGGCTCCACGCTCGAAGACCCCGTGCCACGCCTAAAATGACTGCTTATCGCACTTAGAGAAACAAGCATCAAACTTGAGACTATCTGCAGGGAACATGAAACTATAAAAAGAAACAGGAAGTACAGCGAAGGTTCCCAAAGCACAAACTTCCATAATCTCCAAGTCCTGTGAAACAGATCGTTCCAGGAGCACCACGGCACCGAGGACAACCAAGCCACGATGTGAAAGCCCCTGAGAAAGAAGCCTCCAGGCCCAGAGAGTTCACTGCTGACGCTAACCAAGCATTATGAGAACTGACACCAAATACCCTGAGTCAAAATCAAAGACGGTGCCCAAACCCTGTGGATCCATGTCCCTCACGAATCCAGATGCAGAAGTCCTTAAAATCCTGGCAACAGAACTCAGCAGCACATGAAGGCCACTATCCACCAGGAGCACCGAGGGCTCATCACAGGGATGCAAGGCTGGCTCAACGCTCGTATCCATCAGTGTCAGGTGCCGTAGTCCACGGGCTAACAGGGAAAAATCACACGAGCGCAAAAACTGATGCAGAAAAAGCACCTGACAAAATTCAACACCCATTCATGATAGAAACTCGAGAAAGCGAGGTGTAGAAGAGTTTCCTCAACTGGATGCTGACCATCTATTCAGTGTGGAAGACAGCAGGCCCAAAGCTGAATGGGGCTCCCACTGGAAATGACTAACCAACAGCAGCGCTCAGAGTAGCCTTGAGGGAGGTGGGGAGGAGGCCGGGAAGGGTGAGGACCTGCGTCAGGGAATGGCCAGGCTCCGGGATATTCCGAAGTCACTGGACTCGCTGATGGACTGGATAGGGGCGGGGGAAGCAGCCAGCATTAAGAGACAAATATGAAGATGAAAGCACACACTCGGGGACACCTTGTGCGAGGACACGGAGTCATCAGACTCAGAGACACTGAGAGCGGACGGCGGGGCCAGGGCTGGGGGAGCAGCCATCACGGGGACAGGATCTCCGTGGGGGCGGTGGAACAATCTGGAGCTGGATGGGGGGACAGCTGCACAGCAGCGTGGATGGGTTCGGTGCCCGTAAGCTGGACACTGAGAAGTGGTGAAGATGCTCCATTTCACATTATGTGTGTTTTACAACAATAAGAAAGAACAACTACGAGCAAAGCATTCTGCCTGAGCAGCTGGGGCACCGGTGCTCTCACAGCCCACCCCAGGGAAGGCTTCGCAGACGGCTCCACAGAGACGAAGCACTGGAGTCTCTGTGACGCCTGAGTCCACTGTTGGATGTTCCAGCAGGACACTGAGTGGGCAGGGGCTTGAGGTCTGCAGGGTCTGTGTGGGGCAACACGTCAGAGCGGTGGCACCCACACCCGCAGCCCAGTCACTCAGGAGGCCAGCACGGGAGGAGGTCAGCGCATGGACAGCCAGGCACCAGGCCCAGGCCTTCTGGCACAGAGGTGCTTGCGTTTACCAAAACGCTTCAAAGCTGGGTATTCCAAGTCAACTTTATCTCTAAATACATAACCATCAAAATAGTAAAGGCCCACAACGAGATGCTACTCATGCTATACAAAAGACTAAGTGCTATACAAAAGGCCTATGGTGAACTCTCATCCACTGCTATGGGAACATTGTTGGGTCTGTACTTTTGAGAAGACACTGAGGGTGTGGCAGGCTGCTTCTACAATGGTCCCAAGGGTCCCCGCATCCCGACAACCATACCCTCGTATGGGGGTTGGACCCTGCAACACGATTCTAGCCCAGAGACTGCAGCAAAAGTGACGGGAAATCACCTCTGAGAACAGCTATAAAAGATCTCTTTCTCTCTCACTGTGACAGAGCAGGTGCCATACGGTGAACTTCCCATGGAGAGGCCCACATGGCAAGGTGCTGAGGGCGGCCTCGGGCCAACAGCCGGCAAGAAAGCAAGGCCCCCGATGTAACAGCCAGTGAGGGTGAATCCTTGCAACAGCCAGGGAGATAGGCTGCACACAGAGCCCCACCCCTGGCGCTCCGTTGGACCTTCGGGTGAGACCACAACCCCAGCCACACCCACCAGCAGTTTGAGAGACTGAGCCCCTAGACCCAGCTAAGCCCCACCCAGACCCAGAGCCACACAAACCTGGTTATTTTAAACCACTGTGTTTCACAGTAATTTATTACACAACAACAGACAACAATGTCGTGGGTTTATCCAGTGACGATGAAGATCACCTAATCCCAAGACCCAGCAATTCTACAACTAGGTACACAGCCCCAGAGAAACGTGTGCACATGTGGGACAGGACACACATATGGAAGCACTCATTGCAGCATTGTTTATGATTGCCAAAACCTGGAAACAAGTCAAATGACCACCACCAGAATAATGGGTAAACCACACAAAGCAGGGGCACTCCAGAGCCATATGCCACTGCACACAGTGCATACAGATAAAGTTTAGCTTAAAAAGTAAAACAAAACAAGACACGCAAAATGCAAGTGCATCCATGTAAAGCTGGAATACGAGAACAACAGAACTGTGTAATGGGATGAACGGGGGAGCAGCACAACTCCGGAGAGTACAAGGCAGGGATGAGACCAAGAACCAATGTCCTTCCATCTCCTGAGTGGGCTGTGGCTTCCTCTAGGCTGCACGCACTCCCCTACCTGCATCTGTCATAAGAAGGGAAGGGGGAGGTGGAACAGGAGGGAAAGGGTCCACCACGGAGTCCGGCCACCTGCAGCCATAAATAAACCTGCCGCTGCTCGGTTTAAAACCAAAGACTCAAAGGAGAAGTTAGCACTGATAGCCACTGCCATTGCCCAGATTAAAATGGCCTCACTTCTTCACTGCAAGCCCGCCCCACACTCCTAATGCTGAAGTCAGGTAAAGCTAAGATCAGACAGGACGTTAGTAACACGAGACATAGAACTAGAAGCTTCAGTAAAAAAGATAAGCAGCAGCCCCTCCATGCCTCAAAACACCATCTGGAGAGAAGCGGCCCCTAAGAGGGCAAACTTGAGAAGGAAGATCGCAGGGGGTTGAGAGGAAAGGGCAGGTCGGGGAGAGCCAGGAAAAGAGACAGAAACACACCACCTTTGTCTGTGCCACCTCCCTCCCTCCCTGTCCTGAGTTACCGCTTCCCTGCGTTTCCTGGCTCCCTCCTTGGGGTCACCTGGCTCTGCTCCCACCCCCTGCAATCCCAGGGACTCCCAAGGGCCGAGCTGCTCTGCCCCCAGTCGCCCCATCAAGCTTACATTAGTTCATTCCCCCACGGACACCTAGAAACATTTCTGGCTTCTTGCTTCCCTTAAGCTCCAGAGATACGCAATTTTGCCTTAAAAACTCTTAAGTACAGTTTAGCCCACCAGTAATAAATATAAAAACTGAGAAAAAAAACAAGACTACATTTTCTGTTTATTTATTTTATTTTATTTTTAGCGAAGAGGAGCGGCGGGGAGAGAGGATCCGAAGGGGGCTCTGAGCCCAAGGGGGCATCGATCCCACACCCTGAAGCTATGATCCGAGCCGAAATCAAGAGTTGGATACTCAACCGACAAAGCCACCCAGGTTCCCCAAGGCTGCATTTCCTACAAGCAAATTATCCTTCTCCCTAGCTGCCTGCCGGCGGACAGGCTCCAGGGCCAGTCCCTGGAGTTCATCCTGTGCCCGGACTCCGCAGGGCTGTGCGGCTCCCGGTTCAGCAACAAGCCACTTATTAGTCAAGTGAGCGCCCTGCTCGGACGCGAGCACTCCGGATCTGCGTTCTGAAAGTACAATCCCCCTTGTTTGTTTTTCTTGAAAAAAGTTCTGTTTTCTTTTTAAAACCAAAGTTCCATGAGGTTGTGTGAACCCAGGACAGTTCTAACTTTCAGAGGGTTTACTCGCATAAGCTGCCAATGTGGGAGCTGAGGGTGTTTGTTCCAAGAGGATGTGAGGGCAGCAGGAAAGACAGAAAATACCACAGTTTCGAATTTCTTCCCTACAAAATACATACGATAGGGAAACTCCATTTATCTGCGCAGGAACATCTCCACCATCCGCTCTAAGTTACAAATGTATGATTCCTGTTCAGACACGCCAGTGGTACCTGTGCCACTGAGAGAGCAGGGCGGGGGTGCCAGGCGGCCCGTGCGTCCAGCACCCACATCACAGCCCAGCTGCCTAGCGACACCACTTCTTCGCCTGGACCGGGGATGAGCTGCAGCTTCGAGAACACTGACCACCAGCAGGCCCCGCATGGCAAGACGCAGCCCCAGGCTCTCAGGGCCAGGCGCACTGCTCTGCCGGGACTGGGCAGGACACAAACTTGGGAGTGAATGTGGCCGCACGATGCTAGGGCACTCTGAGAGTGGAGCCTCACACACGCGTGTGCAAACACACACACACTCTCAGGCTCCTACACACTCCCCTGTGCATCACCCACACCTTGGCTGACTGGGATCCCCCCAGCCTGCCCTCTGGAAGCATGCCACCCATGCGATCCAGCTCGGTGGAGAGACCACTCCATCCTGAAAAGGGTGGCAGAGACCACATGCCCCTGGGAGAGGCAGGCATGCAAGCGGCTGCCGATATGAAACACGTGAGACCCCCATGTCTGGTCCTCAGGAATGGCTTTCTGCTAACCTCCTTCAACACTGTTTACATCACGGATTGGCCACACAAGCGAGTTTCTACACTTCACGAGGGTCCATTAGCCAGAAGCAGAAGTCGCTCTGCGAGGCACCACCGTCTGCCCCCCACATGTGCAAGGACAGAAATCCTGCCGTCAGGAGCCACCGAGGCTCATTACAGCGTGTCAGTACACAGACAAACGTGGTCACCATGCCATCCCCGTGGCTGGGAAGGCTGTCATCATGCAGCCGCACCCATCATCCCTTGTGTTTCAATTCTTCAAACGCAGACGTACCATCAGACGTTTGCTGATCAAACTGCTCATGAAGTCTGACCTCCTGGGATGAAATCCAAGACATAAGAAACCCAGACCCCATTTTCATGTATTACTTGGTTAAAAGAACAAATCACAGCGGTAGGTACTGACAGCTTTCCACAGCCCAATGCCGTGCTATGCGTTTGCCATGCACGGTCTCGGGTTCTCTTACTGCCCCCTCGAGCCAGGTTTGTGATCAGCCCGACTTCTCAGACGTGATGCTGGAGCATAGAGGGGTCACTCCGCCTCGGGTTGGGGGTAGGAGGAGCAGGAAGCTTCTGTGGGGTTCCGGCTTGGGGTGGCTCAGTTGGTTAAGCATCCCTTCAACTCAGGTCATAATCTCAGGGTCCTGGGATCGAGTCCTGCATTGGACTCCCTGCTCAGTAGGTAGTCTGTTTCTCTCTCTGCCCCTCCCCCCTGCTAGTGATCACTCTCTCACACACCCTATTTCAAAAAATATATATAAAATCTTAAAAAAAAAACCAACCAGAATCTACCAGCTTTTCTAAGTAACAACATAAACAGAACACCAATTCATAAAAGTGCCCTCAGCAAATGTAGAGATTTATTCAAATTGTGCCTATGCCTCCCACACAAACATGAATCCCACCCTCCCCAGAGGATATATGTCCTCACACGAACCACCCAAGCAAGGAGCAACAACCGCTTCTTCAGCCTCACTGACCGCAGGCACCGGTCACCCTTCCATCTATGACCTCTGGTACCCTCACAGTCCCCCTGCGCGCCATCCCCACATGATCTCCCTTTGACAGTCATCAGAGACAAGCCTGGTGCCCCAGGTCACACCTCATCCCGTTGCCTATAGCCCTCCTCTGTGAACTTGACAATGAGACAATCACGCCCTTGAGAGACTCCCCTGGTGAGCATACTCCCCTTCCTGCTTTCGGGAATAGAGCCCCCAAGTTTTGACCAGATTCCTGGCTGCCCAGTTGGAGAGGACAGTCAATGCCTCAGCCGCAGCCAGAAAGGAGTGGACGACTAAGGTGGGGTCAGCAGGGTCTAGGCAGAGGGCACGCCTGAGGCTTCACGGTCATCTCCCTGAAGATGAACTCACTGGCCCTCACTCCATCTATCCCCCACCCCAGAACGGAAACACTAGCACAGTGAGCCGCCACTGACCACACAGCAGGGACACCATCCCCGGGGGAGGCAGGTAGGTAAGATGAACAGGACACAGGTCCCTGGACAACCGAGGCCTGGGCCGTTCAGCCCCAGGCTGTGAAACAAACATGTTGCCTGTTTAAGGTACTGCACCTCAGGGCCTCCGTGTTAAAAGAGCTGGCCTATACCCCATGCATGTGTGTAAACCTCGTGCTTAGATCCTACTTTCTGGTTCCTTCCCAAAACAGTCACCGAGCCTATTTTGCACACCGAGCCTGGTGCGGCAACTGCGGTATCCCCAGTAGCGGCACCTGGAGATTCATTCCAGCCTGCTAATGTCCTGCAGTCATACACCTCCGTCCTGCCCCTGAACCACGATCCTGTACCCAACCCGGCTGACCCAGTGGGCCGACGTGCTTGGCTTCAGGTGGCAGCCATGCTCAGTCCTGGAGAATGTGTGGGGCTCTGGGACCAATGGAGGCTTCAAGGAGGTAAGGACGGCATCATCCTGGTCAACCTGACCTGGCCACTGTGAGCCAGGTCCCCAACCCCGACTGTGATTCTTAGCCTTAAAAGATATTACCTATCAGCAAGAAGTACCTGCGAAGTCAGATAGCCACACCTTTGCAATCGCACTCCCTTATATATCTGCCAACGGCAGTATGGTTTCCTCCAGGTTCATAAAAGTATATTCCTGAGAGAGGACCATGCAGCTCTTCCGGAAAAAGGCCACCCTATGCCATCAAAACTGACCACAAGAATGGCAAGTTTAAACTAGACACTGTTTATGCTCCTAACAGCAGGAGACGTGAGCTCTGTGCCTGGGAAAACCATCTTCAAAGCAACAACTGTTTTCCCAGCTGTGAATACTTCATCCTGGGAAATCTTTTCATACCATTACAAAAATAATTTTGAAAAGATTGAACAAATATTCAGCCTAATCTGCCTATTCTGGTATTTTAGACCCAAAACTGGAGAACTGCCTTGCATACACTGTCTGATTAGCCAGTGACTAATCTTCCTTACGAACATTAGCGAACGCTATAATGAAATAAGCTTCCTTAAGTAAATGTAGCATCCACTCAACTGGAAACAATATATTTAGTGGCTTCCTTTGAACAGCCAGGAAGCGGAGATAATTTCAGCAGAAGAAGGGGCAAGGCAGGAAGCACCCCACTTCTGCCTCTTGGCTTACAAATATGTGCCAACGAATATTAGAAAATTGGTTCTGATAACGGGGACAGCCTGGAGGTCACAGGCAAATCCAGCCAGAAAGGAGCACAGGCATGTCACAAGTCAGCTCCTGGCACCTTTGGGGCAGAAGCTCCCATAAGCTTTAAAACTCCTGATGTACAGCAGGATGGAAAGTTTCAAGACATAGACTCTCTGAAATCTGCCTTCTAAAGCCAAGAGGAACCCCCCCCAAAACAAAACAAAACAAAACAATAAACAAGCCACTGAAGGAGAGATTCATTCAAGAGACCAAGTTCCCACTGGCCCTGCTTTCCTGGGCAAGGAGGGGACAGACCCAGCCTTTGGCCTCCAAGGCTGTCTGGGACAAGGGAGTGACAACACTGGGCTCAAGGAAAGCAGGACAGAGCCATCCAGCCCCGGTGGAGTGAGGTTGTCTCCAAAATGGCAAAAGGATGACTTAAGGGTGAGGCTGTGATTCTTACCTCACAAACTGTGACAGAGCGACATGCGCCACCCCCCCCCGAAAGCCAACCATGTCTTTGAAAATACTTATAAATAAATATGGTAACATACTGAATGTTTCTCTCTCAACTTCTCCACGTTTCCTGAATTTTTCACCATGGGTGTGTTTTATTTTTATAAAGTGTGGGGTGGGAGGCTTTGTTTCCAAAAATTGAGTTAAGAATGGCATGAAAAACGGTCATGTATAAATCAAGTGTGCAGGAAGAGCTCAAGTGTGGGAGAGACATGGCCTGAGATCAGTACCTTGGGAATGGAAGGGACACTTAAAGATGGAACACACTAGGGGCGCCGTAGGGGATAGTGCCTGCCTGAGTCTTGGTTTCAGCTCAGGTCTGGATCTCAGGGTCATGAGACCAAGTCCCATGTTGGGCTCTGCGCTCAACGAGGAGTCAGCTTGAGATTCTCTCTTCCTTCCCCTCTGCCCCTCCCCCTGCACATGCACACGTGCACACACTCTCTCCCAAATAAATAAATAAATATTAAAAAAAAAAAAAGGAACACACTGGATGTCAGGAGGGTGGAACTGGGGTGGGTGCTTCCTTTGTCAACTTTCCTTGTTCACTGTTTCGATGCTACTTATCCAGTGAACAAAGCATTTCCAGGCTGCACACCACGGGCACCTATGTGAAACAAGGATTTTCTCATTCCTCTGTGTTCTGGACCCCAGTCAGCTCAGCTACCACAGGCTGCAGAGGGACACAAGCCCTGGCATGGCACACAGCACACATGACAGGCTGCTCACACGCGCAGAGGCAGGTCCCCCAGGTCCCGGGGGATGTTACCAAAATCTCTCTCGGCAAAGACAGGCAAGTGCATCGTTCCCCCAAGGTGTGCCTGGGTGTCATGGACAATCCACGCACACAATCCAGACCACAGCCAGAACAAAGGCCCCACAATGAGCCAGTCAAGAAACACGTGAGCACCTGCTGTGTTCCTGCGTGCTGGGGGTGAGGGTGAAGAGCGAGCAAAGATGCCATCTGTCTTCGGGGACACGCGACCAGAT
Source organism: Mustela erminea (assembly GCF_009829155.1). Classification (NCBI taxonomy): domain Eukaryota; kingdom Metazoa; phylum Chordata; class Mammalia; order Carnivora; family Mustelidae; genus Mustela; species Mustela erminea. Next base: position 25,292,173 of record NC_045633.1, read on the forward strand.
GATGAAGGAGAGGCCAAAGGGCATGAGAACAGGTACATGGAGGCCTGGAGGGTACCACAGGCTTCCGGCCATGAGCTGCCTACAGCGAGAAGCCACCCCTCACACAGGCAGGGTGTGACAGAGAGAGCTCCCAGGGCCACGAAGGAAGAAGGAGGGGGTGGCCCCTTTCGGTGAAGGTGACGGGGCTGGGACTGGGTGGAAGTGGTCAGATCCATGGTGTCCGTGACAAGTGGAGGAGAGTCCTACATGGGGGGAGGGGGTCCCGACTGAGCCCCTCACTCCCAGACAAGTGCCCTGCTGTGGGGTCTGGAGGGAGAGGCTCCTCCCTCACACTGCCACTGTGGTGTCCAGGGACAGCTGGGTTAAGTAAATGAACAGGGAAGAGGAAGCAAGTCACAGTGCAGACTAGAGCGCTCCCAAACCCCACCCACAAAGGGCAAGGGCCCAGGGCGGGGTGGTCGCTGCCACCAGCCTCCAGGGGGCAGCGGGGAGAATGCTCCCCACCCCCACGGACGGGCAGGAGGAGGGAGGTGGGGAAAACTGGTGGCCAAGAATGACAGCAGGTGGCGTGCGCACTGGCCGTGAGAACACAGATGTGCAGCGGCCTGTGTGCGCCCGGCCCTGCCCGAGCATTGCCGCTCGGCAGCCCATTAGAGCGCATCCGCAGTCATTCCCAGGCTGCACTGCAGAGTCTCACGGAACAAAGATATCAAGATTTTCCTTATTTTTCACCCTTTCCCCCAGCCAAGTTTTCCACTAAAAGAAAACCAATGGTTCACAACTTGGAGATGCCTGAAAACTCCTGGAGACCATCCCCGTCGTCTGCTATGTCCTCCCCGTGACACCCAGCTCCCACTGCAGCTTTAGGCAGCCACAACCCCATGTCCCCATCTGCTGGGACTCGTGGCAACAGCATGGGAGGCTGCCTGTCCGGGCCTGAGGCCCCCACACCCCGGCCCAGCAGAGATGGGGCCCAGCGAGCCCATTCCTGCCCCGGCCACCCGCCTCGCCTTTCCAGAGGCTTGCTCGCTCCCATGGTGCTGCCCGGCTGCTTTATTCAGCATACCGCTCGAGTCCAGGACTGGATGCGCCCCTCGTTGACACTCACACCACTATCAAGCCACAAATTTCTTAGCCAGTTTATCCTCAAATACTGCCCTCCTCGCCCTCTGACCTCCCCTCCCAAGTTTCCTGGAGACACATCACTGTGTGTCTGCAGGGCATGTGCGCACCTCTTAGCCAAGCCTGGCCCACCATGGTACTCCAGGATGCGAATTTCACTTTTACAAATTTCAATTTGATTCCTTTCAACTCTTCCCATTTGTTCTCAGGCTGGAGGGAAAGAAGGACAGAATGCTGGCTCTCCCATTATTACCCAAATGCTTTAAATCCACTTAAACTCTCCCCGGTCCTCTGCCCCGTACTTCTTGTGAATTCTGTCCCCTGCCTTACCTGCTGACTTTGAGGACAGGTCTCTCCTCCCGTAGACTGTGCTTTTTTAGGACAGCTATCTTCCTTGGAAGACCCCGTGGGGTGGTTTTGCCTTTGTCCCTGCTGGAGGGTCTGTGAATCCTACTGGTCCGAACATGTGTCCCTGTGACTTTCTTTCCTTTTTTTTTTTTTTTTTTAAAGATTTTATTTATCTGACAGAGACACAGAGAGAGAGCACAAGTAGGCAAAGCAGCAGGCAGAGGGAGAGGGAGAAGCAGGCTCTCCACTGAGCAGAGAGCCCGATTTGGGGCTCAATCCCAGAACCCTGGGACCATGACCTGAACCAAAGGCAGCTTGCTTAACCAATTGAGCCACTCAGGTGCTCCCGCCGTGACTTTCTTGACCTGGGGCTCCCATGTTGTGGGTTGGTATGGATTTGGGTCTGGTTCCGACACACACTGTAGGTCTGGGATTCCGATTCTGTGCCACAGACTCTTTCTTCACCCACCCTGCCTTGCTGCTGTGTCTGCCCAAGGGACAGGATTTTCTAATTCATGAGTGAAGCACATGTGGCTCTTGGATTTGGGGTAGGAGCTCAGCTCCACGACCTGCACACAAGTACATGCCGAGCACAGCCATGTTTTTGGGGCAGGAGCTCAGCTGCACCATCTGTACACGAGAACGCGCAGCGCGCAGCCGAGCTGTTGGGGCAGGAGCCTTACAGTGGAGGCCCGGTTCCGACACCTTTGGGGCCACCCACTCCAGCTTCACTCACCAGTCTGGCTTTGAGCTTCTTTATTTCTTGCATACCTGCTTGCTCCTAGTTACGTCACATTAATTCTGATGTCACATTTCTTCAAGCACGTTTATGTGTTTGAAGAAGGAGGTATTTCTCTTGTCAACCCATCAGCCAGACCGATATACATGTGCTACTTATATATTTGCACACACACATATATATGTATTACTTCCAATTTCATCATGGGCTGAAAACCGTCGGCCTACACATCACCTCGGAAGCCTAACCTACACATACGGCACGAAGCCCTTCTCTGGTCACTCCCACATGGCTACTAACTCCAAGTTCATTCTAACAGTCACAGCTCACATGCCGCCTGACTCCCAGGTCAGCGTGCAGGCCCAAAGCTTCCCTCAAGTACAGAGTGTAGCCTCCAGGCATGAAAACTGAAAATGTTCTTTAAAAAAAAAAAAAAAATTAATTAATTAATTATATTATATAATATTATATATTGTATTATATTATATATGTTATATTATATATAACAATATAAATATAAAATAAATATATATTTATATATAATATAAAATATATATTATATAAATTATATTAATTTATATAATAAATTAATTTTCTTTTTTAAAATTAATTAATTAATTAGAAAGAGATCATGGGAGAGAGAGCATGAGAGGGGAGAGATCAGAGGGAGAAGCAGACTCCCCATAGAGCTGGGAGCCTGATGTGGGACTCGATCCCAGGACTCTGGGATCATGACTTGAGCTGAAGGCAGTTGCCTAACCAACTGAGCCACCCAGGCACCCAAAAACTGAAAACGTTTAAGTGACGCTCACAGTTCTGGGGATGGGCATCAAGAGTCTGGACTGAGGCTGAGGGTCACAGCCTTTCCCCACCACCATACCCTCAGCTGGGACCGGCTTCCAGGGTCTGTGTGTGATGATATCTCAGGGCCCCACACATAACCTGGGACAGACACCAGCCAGGACATCTTTCTATCTACCAGGCAACCGCTTCCTTCCTTCCCTCCTTCATCTGACAGGACCCAAACCACACGCACCCACTCCCCAGACACTGCTGGGAATGACTCATGCCCCAGCGCCACAGTGTGGTGGCCACACCTCAGCCTATCTCATGGGGCTGAGGGACCGCAGGCAGGCAAACAACACAGCTCGGTCCGGCCAGGAGACTGGAAAAAACGACCAACCCACCCGAGGCAAGCTGGCTACCACCCACTCTTGGACAGCAGCGGGGAGACCCCAGCACCTGGTCTGTGGGAGCACTTCGCCCGAAATGGCGTGCGCTTGTAAGCCCCGCGCAGCCGTTCTTCGCTTCCCCTCCAAACGCCTCTGGAGGCAGCCGACAAAAAAGAACGCACATCACCAGTGAAAACTGCTATGGACATGTTGGGGTTTCGAGCTGCTGGCCAAGAGTTCCCGAGACATCTTAGGTGCAAAAAAAGTGGTTTTTATGAAAACACAGGGTCAGGACCTGGGGGCAGGAAGGGCTGCCGCTGGCCTGGGATTGTGAGGGGCAACTGACTATATTCTACCGAGCTGCGGGAGGTGAAGAGGAAGATTCTGAAAGGATTCCCATCTGCTAAAGAGACCTCCCAAGATCCTGGAGAACTAGCTATTGTCAAGTTAGGGTTGTTTTTCCCTCTAGCAAGACATTATAAGATCGGGAGCTTCCTGGAGGAATGTTCTACTCTGTCTGTCTCAAATATTTGTCAATGGGCTGCAGGTTATAAGGAAATTCAATTTTATCTACATTTCCTTTTGCCTTTGTACTCCTCATCAAAAACCAAACAACTGGCCTTCAGAATCTGGGGTCTCCGTCAGCTGCGGGGTGGAGCAGCCTTCCAAGCTCAGACGCAGCCCAGAAGCAGGGGTCCCCCTGCCTGCCTAGCAGTCCCAGTCCTCAAACAGGAAGCCACTGGCTTTCTGAGGCAGCCAGGGGACGCCTCGCTGCACACCCCTCAAATTCCTAACGGCTGGAGAAACGGAACCTCAAGAGGGCACAGGGCAGGACAGGGTCTGGAGAGGCGGTCTATGCACAGAGGCCCGGGAGGCCAATGCAGAGCCCGGAGGGAGCAGTCTGGGAGAGGCAGAGCGGAAGTCGTAAACAAGAAGAACTCGACTGGAAAACTATCTGAAGCATAAAGCAAAGACGAAGAGCTCTTGGCATAAGGAGCAAGTTTTCTGATCAATACAGAGAAGACAGGCTTTGCAACAGAAGTGGGAAAAAAACAAACAACAAAAACAAAACCCTACAGGCATCCACGAAAGCAAATGACCGATATGTACATGGAAAATGACCATTCATGGCTGTAATCAAGGAAAATGAAATTAAAGCAACCGTGAGCTACCTTTCTCTCTGTCATACTAGAAAACGCGGAAAACAAATTACAGTGCCCAGGGCTGATGTGGGTACTCTGTTACACAGAATCATTGTGAAAATACTGAGGATATACTCCAAGATTTTCACCGGAGGGTTATCTGTCTTTCTGATTTCTTCCATGTCGTTTCCTGTAGCTTCCCTTTTCTTTTTTTCACACTGGTCATGTGTAAGTCAGGAAAAACAACAAACAATCCTTTTTTTTTTTTTTAATTCCACTTCGCTGAGTTACTTTCTGCTGAGCACAAGGAAGCAAAGCTACAAACATCTCGCTCGCTGGCTGGCAGCAGCAGCAAGGAGTGCATTAGCAACGGATACACAGACAGCTGGACTGGGGGTGGGGGGAGGACCTTGGTTTTTTTGGCCCAGAATGAGGGCTGCCAGATCTCCATGGCAGCAGGGAAAGCTTATCAGCTTCCAACTTTTCTGTAATTCTTCAGATTTGACAAACGAGTGGAGAAAACCCATTGTAGAGAACATGAGGAACACATGCTCGAGGCCAACCTAACTGACCGTGGGCCTCATGGGCCCCGTGGCCACAGCCACCTCTGAACGATGCCCAGGGAGGCCTGCCACTCCCGAAAAGCTCCTGGAGAAAGACAGGATGTCACACAGGGGCAGGGCAGAGGCCACGTCAAACCTGGCCCCAGCAGGATGGCCCCGCCACAAAGCCAGGACAATGCCCCTATACCTGCCCACCGGCAGTTTCTAAAACTGAGCATGCCAAGGGCACAAATCGCCAAACCCGGGAAAAGCAAGTTTTCATTTCCCCTCTCCTACTTCCCAGGGCACTTTTGTGAGCACCACCATCAGAATGACTGAAATAAAAACCAGAGAAACACCAAATGCCGGTGAGAAGGTGGAGGGGCTCATCTCAGGCGGGATGGTGGTGGGCACATATGCTGGGATAGCTGCTCGCTCAGAAACCAAACTTGCACATAGCAAATGGCCCAGCAGTTATCCTCTTGGGCGTTTACCCTGGAGAAATGAGCACTTGTGCTCACGGATGTTCATAAAAGCTTTATTTGTAAAAGCAAAGACCTGGAAACAACCCAATGCCCTGCGTTCATTGAGTGAATGGCTAGAAAGGGAGGGTACCAGGGAGCTATGCGGTGACAGGGGACGTCTGCACCCTGACTGTGGTGGTGGCCCCAGCCACCTACACTGGCGGTAAGGCTGCATGTGCATGCACACCACAAGCAAACACATACGTGCACACATGTGAGCACCACGCGTAAGCACAAACACAAGCACACAGAGCAGGGCACGTGTGGGCACAAATGCGAGCACGTGAACATGTGAACACACACACAGGTACACGTGCTACATGACTACACAAAAGCTAGTAAAGTCAGAAAGAGCTCTGTGGATTGTGCCAACGTCCATTTCTGGTTTTGACACTGTGGTCTGTGATCGGTGGGGGAAACTGGGCAAAGGGCACACTGGCCCTATAATTTTTTGCAACTTCCTATGTATTTATAATTTTATCAAAAATAAACTCTTCTGGGCTCCACACTGGGCATGCAGCCTACTTAGAAAAGTAAAAAATAAACTCTTTTTCAGAAAACATCAAAGTGAGCACTCCAAAGGTACAGTTCATTCTAACCAGGCCCTCTAGACGAGCTGGCCCTGTGCACCAGCTCGGGGCGGCTCCAGCAGGAACAAAGGCTCCCTCCCAGGCAGGCCCACCCCCAAACCCACCATCCCAACACATGGACGCTCGGCTGTGGCTGGGAGAAGACCCTGGGGTGCGACCAGGTTTGGAGGACTGGGAAGGGGCCTCCTGTGTCCCCCACCTCCATCCCCCTCCTCACAGGAGTCCTCTAGCACGGCCCCCACACACCCATCCTACGCTGGCTGGAGCGTGCCCCAGCACAGGTACAGTCGCTGCCTGTACTCGAGGGCTCCACATTTTCGAAGCACCACCTCATTCAAGGCCAACATATACCTCCCTGTGCTTTCTTCTCACTGACAGTGAGAGAAAGAGAGTACCCGCACGAGCTCGCAGAGCCTGCTGTGGCACCAGAAAGCCCCTCAGGGATGCAGAGGCAGCCACAGGGACTTACGCACAGCCCCTCTACCCCCTGAGGTCAGCTCCTAGTGGCCCTCGGGACACATGGCCCCTAACTGCCCTCACATGGAGGCTGGGCAATGAGAAGCCAGATGCCCCCTAGCACAGCACCAAAAGGTTCTAGCCTCTGCAGCCTTTAAGGTGTACTACCAGCCTTTAAACACCGAGACAGGGTTCCCTCTGAGATCGCTGGTCAGGGCCTCTGTGCTCTGTGCTCTGTGTTCATTTCCCCCGACAAGCTGCAGCCAGGATCTCAGCAGTGGCCTCCCCCGGGACACAGGAACCAGGTACCGGGGGACGCAGGTGACTAGTGGGCCATCCACTTGCACCCTGGACCGTCAGGGCTTGTGTCCAGAAGAGGCCACAGGTGTCCCAGCTCAGCACACTAGCACCCACTGGTGGTTCCACTTCCTGTCTACGTGGATACTAATTTTATATTTCAAATCAAATGTTCCCTTGCCATTCAGAGACGTTGTGTTCTTTTTCTCCTTAGCCCTCTGGGTGGCAGTGCCCAAGGCAACCTCCCCCCCATGACACAGGGCCCTCAGCAAAGGCCTGCCAGCCTTCCCAGGGTCCCCGAGAAGGGCTGTCCCTTACCCAAAGTACAGGCCCTGGGCTTCCTTTCACACTGTGGAGACCCATTCACTTGTGGCCGGGAGATGTGCAGCCTGAGCTGCCAGACCTCCATCAGGGAGTGCTGCTCCAGAGCAAGGAACAAATGTGGGTTGGGAGCAGCTGTGGGGGCCAGGGCCCAGTATGGGTGGGCCAGACTGTTTAGACCAGGAATGCAAACTCTGGGCCAAGTGCCCCATGCCCGCCTATTTTGGTAAATAAACTTTATTTGGCTGTGGCCGTTTGCTTACACACTGTCGGTGCCCTGCTCCTCCACACACAGGCTGAGCAGTGACACAGACCACACGGCCCACAGAGCCTCAGAAGGCTCCTAGCTGGCCAAGCCCTGATTTGATTTAGGTCAACTCTCTGAGGTGGGGGAGAGGCATGGTGACCAAAAGGCTGGCCAAGTACAAAAACCAGCCGCTCTCTTAAAGTGTCCAAGAACTGACAAGAGTAGGGAACCCCCAGGCCCAAACTGAGTGGTTCCCAGAATCTAGAACCAGAGACGTGGCAAGCCATGAGGGCCATTCTGTCTTGAAGCAATCTGCAGGTGCCCACAAGTCCAAACTTTAGCTCTGGTGGCCTCCCAGGACGAGGGGAGGGACTCAAAGGCTAGGGCCCCCCAAGGTGGAGAGCCCAGTGGCAGAGCCACCCTGAATCTCCTCAGCCTTTTGACAATTCTGGGAGCACCTTTCTGCTGAAGTAAGATCTAAAAATGTGCCTGGGGATGCCTGGGTGGCTCAGTTGGTTAAGCGTCTGCCTTTGGCTCAGGTCATGATCCCGGGGTCCTAAGATCGAGTGCTGCATCGGCCTCCCTGCTCTGCAGAGAGCCTGCTTCTCCCTCTGCCTGCTGCTCCCCCTGCTTGTGCGCTCTTTCTCTCTCACTTTCTCTCTCTCTGACAAATAAACAAATAAAATATTTTTTAATTAAAAAAAAAAAAGGTGTCTGATTCTGTAATAAACTTTTACTGTTTTTTTTTAAGGGGAAGAGGATTATTTCGGGGAGGGGGGGTTGAGAGATTGTTTTTAAACATGTATGGATGTTAAATTTTACCAAATGCTTTGCAAGCACATATGGAAATGAAAAATGGCCACAGACACAGGCCCTTTCCGTTCTTCTGGAAACATCCAACCCAAGGTCAGGCCTGCGTCAGGCTCCCCTTCTTAGGCCAATCTGATCAGTGTTTGCTACTTAATGCAAATGGGAGGGAATCAGTGAGAAATACTACTTACTACCAAGGTCAGAACCCATTCATCATTGGGTTTTCTCATGTTTCATGCAATTTTTCCACCCCAACAGTGACTGATGTGATTGTAAACCCAGATATTAAGCAACATAGCAAATTAACCATCTATCTAATACAAGTACAGTTTTACATACTGTGTGCTTTGCTACAAGTTATATGTGAGAAAAGCCACTGCAGGTTACTACAAACAGGAGGCCGCCCCAAAGTCCTCTAAACTCTACCCCAACCCTCATCAAAAAAAAAAAATCACCTTGCCTGATTCACCTTCCTCTACAAAACAGATTTATTATTAGAGTTGATGGAACAATATATACAGTAATGAGCAGTCTGATAATCTCTTAAATATGAAAACATATGTTAATTCAACATGAAATAAAACTCGTGTCTGCAGCAGAACAAAAAACAATTTTTAATATATACTTGCTGAACAGGTTAAATGTCCCAGTTTGATCCCAGTGAGCTGCCACTAGGTTTGATCGGTTATAGAAAAGTTAGGTGAGGGATCAACATGGAGAATGTGAGGAAAGAAAAAGTAGAAGAAAATTAAAAGGCTGGCCAGGCCAGAAAGCTCAATTTCAGAAAGGAATGTGGGCAGAAGGAGAGGAGGGCCACACCGTGCGGCCGAGCGAGGGCAGCAGGAAGGCCAGAGCAGGCACCAAGGGGCCCCCGGGGTGTCTGGTACGGGCAACAACAGGACCATAGCTCCTCACGGACCAGGCACCATCGCCAAGTTGTAGCCTGATGTTATGTGACTCAAAAAACAGACCAATGGAGTCTGCCCTGTGTTGGCTGCAGGAGCCTTGTCCAGATCACTCACTCCTGGAGAGATACAGAGATCTCCTCAGAGAAAAGCATGACACTTACATGAAGGACATTAAAAACTACCCCCCAATAAACCACAAAGGACTTATCATCATGAAACCTGAAAGCCGATTCCAAATCTCATACAAAGAAGAAAATACGTGACAAAGGCCAAGAACACCATCTCCAAAACAGTAAGTACTCTATTCAGTATTAAAACACGCTTTTATAAAAACTGAAGAATCACACAATGTGGCAAGAAGCGAGTTAAATAAATAACGGCATGACAAGTTAATGGGCTATTATGCAACAAAATTTAGAAAAAAATACGTAAGACAATATGTTCATAATTGTGGAAGAGAGAAGGCAGCCTTTATCATAAGGGGAAAACGATACCAGACAGGTTTGACATCAGCCTGCACACGTGGAGAGCGTCCGCATCAACGTCAAACTGGAAGAAAGTATGTGTAATACACGCACAAAAGAAAATGTTTCTTTAAAAAAAGACAAAAGAGGGGCGCCTGGGTGCCTCAGTGGGTTAAAGCCTCTGCCTTTAGCTCAGGTCATGATCTCAGGGCCTTGGGATGGAGCAACCGCATCCGGCTCTGCTCAGCGGGGAGCCTGCCTCCCCCCACCCCCTGCCTGCCTCTCTGCCTACGTGTGATTTCTGTCTGTCAAATAAATAAATAAATCTTTAATAAATAAATACATAAGTAAATAAACAAAGACAAAAGATGTGACAAGGAAATTCATGGAAAACATGTGACAAGGAAATTCATCCTTTTTTTTTTTTTTTTTAAAGATTTTATTTATTTATTTGACAGAGAGAAATCACAAGTAGATGGAGAGGCAGGCAGAGAGAGAGGGAAGCAGGCTCCCCGCCGAGCAGAGAGCCCGATGCGGGACTCGATCCCAGGACCCTGAGATCATGACCTGAGCCGAAGGCAGCGGCTTAACCCACTGAGCCACCCAGGCGCCCCAGGAAATTCATCCTTAAAGAATGACTAGAAACCATCTTGGTCCCTTGTGATTAGGAAAATACAAATTAAAAGAGGCCCTACTCAGATGGAGGTCCGTGTTTGACTTTGCACTCCGCAGGGAGTCCGCTTGAGGATTCCTCTCCCTCTGCCTCTGCCCCCCGCCAACTCTCTAAACAAACAAACAAGCAGGTCCTACTCTGCACCCACCAGATTGCCAGACACAGAAGCAGTGGGGCCCCTGGACACTGTGTACCACATGTTCCCCTACCGATCCTCCCACCCGCCACTCCATTTCCAGGTGTGAGCCCCCGAGAAGCAGTCACGTGCACACACACAGCAGACACACGTGCGCTCAGCAGGCGTTTCCACAGGTAAACACAGAAACAAGGTAAACAACTGTTACCAGCGAGGCTGACAGGACAAGACGCGCTCCAGGGAAATGTTAAGTAGAACTTACAACCAATGAGGAAGAGCCACACGGGGGACTCGGGGTCACCTGTAGGACACAGTGAGCCAAAGGACACGTTAACAGAAAGTGCAAACCATAAAGAAACACTGATGAAACCAGACTTGATCAAAATTCAGAACTTCTGCTCTTCAAAAGCCACGGCTCACAAAATGAGAAGGGCAGCTACAGACTAGGGGAAATATGCTTGCAAAACAGAAATCCGATAAAAGACCTGTATCCAAAATATGTAACCAACTCTCAAAACTCAACCATAAGAAAACAACCCAACAAAAACGGAGAAGAGAGCTGAGCAAACACTTCACCAAAGATAACTTAACTTCCGGCAGCCAGAAGGCACACAAGATGCTCACGCCACCAGCGATCAGGGAAATGCTAGTGAAAAACCACAAGAACAAACAGTTTACTCCAAGTCAATTATACCTCAAAAAAGGTGCCTTTTAAAACCACACACACAGCAAGACATAACTACATTCCCGAGAGTGGCCAAAATTTTAAAAACTGACAATACCAAGTGTGGACAGATACACAGAGCATACGGAGCCCTCACATACTGCTGGCAGGAACGTGCACTGGGGCGGCCACTTTCAAGACAGCTTAGCAGCTTCTTAAAAAAGTAAACACACACTTACCATGTGGTCCACCGAAGTCCTGAGAATTTACCCAAGAGAAATGAAAACAGAAAGCCTTGCACACACATATTCACAGCATGCTCATTCTAGCCCCAAACTGGAAACACCCCAAATGTTCGCAATCTGGTGAACGGAGGACCGAATGCGTGCTAAGTACAGTGGAGTGTTACTCGGCCACAAAAAGGAAAAAACTCGGGAGGAGGCTGAGCTGGGTTACCGAGACAGGACAAGGGGATCTCGGCCTCCCATTAACTTACCATGGGCCTCAGGGGAGTCACGGAACTTCTCTGGGTCTGCCTTTCCTCTCAACTCCTTTAGCCCTGAAGTCGGTTGGTTTATAACCCCAGCTGGCTGACAACTTAAGTGTTCAGTAGTCACTAAGTAGAAAACAAAACAATGGCAGAGGGGAATTTCTGCTGGAAAAACAATTTAGGCTCCCAGGGAGCTGCCTATAAAGATTAGCATCCCCTCACCCCCACCAGTTTAACAAAAAAGTCTACTGCCAGACCCGTAATATTTCTTAAGCAAAATACCACTGGAATGAAGTATTTTGGCTCTGAGCAAATTCTCAAGGCCATAAAGTTCACAACCTCATTCGATGGTTTTATAAAGTGCTTGTTGGCTTGATGCCCGTAGCTCCTATCCCATTTTCGAGATTACATAGGAAGGAAAAAAAATGGTCCATATGGAGTAGCTACTTCCCTTCCAGATAAGCAACACTCTGAGCACTCTGAGTATGGAAATGCGGAGCCCGGGCCACGTCTAGCCCCGCTGTCACCAGCCACGTCCTTGCAGGGCCCGTGAAAACACAGGGGCACGTAAGGAACTTGGGACCCCAACAGCTTATGCACAGCACATGACATTCTGAAAGAAGAAGTCACCATGCCCTCCAGACTTCAGGAATGCACTGTCATTCCCAATGTGGGACGGTCTGCTCGTCAAATCTGAGGTCTTTCTCCCAAGCACATCACCCACATTTACAGTGTGAGAGCAGATGCCAGAAAGGAGTTGGGTATATTCCTTATACGGTGCCAGGCACTGCTGCCGAAGCACGTGGCTGAGCAGCCCACTGACTGGCACTCCCCGCCCAGTTACCCTAAAGGGCCAGGGCAGGCAACGCTGCAGCTCCCTGTCCTGGTCTTCCTCGGGTGCTCCAAAAGGTAGCCAGACGCAGGAAACCCAACTGTGAGTCTTTTCTCTATCCCAGCTGGCCAGGTGACCAAGCAAGTACCAGCCTCTCTAGTTGACTCATACATGAAGTCAGGACCACAGCCACACCTGGGCCTGGGGCACCCCAGGGCTGTCCCGTGAGAACTCTGGTGCTCTGCAAACACAGGGGTTCTCACCTGAGAAATGAAGGGAGAAGGCCCCTACTCACCGCCAGCCACCCTTCCTGTCTCCGGACAGCTCAGGTCGTGGGCACCGCAGCAGCGACTCCCACGTGCTGGTCAAGGCATGTAGCAGCTTGACTGGCCTCAGGGGACAGACGCGGGAGGCCATTTCCCAGGCATGTGGCTCAGCGTCTGGGACAGAAACTAAACCATGGAGGATCTCCTCAGCAGGGCTGGGTAGACCTGCAGGAGCAATACCACGACCTCCTGCCCTTTCCTGTGCCAGCTGATAATAGGGTCGCAGCCCCTCTGAATACACCTGCTGTCTAAGATTTAATCTTCACAACCCTCTCAGTGGAAGGGGACCAGCAACTTAAAGGTCTGACTGACCAGTCCCAAAGCCCAGGCTCACAGGACAGTTTCAAGAAGCCAGGAAATGGATGGAGACTCTGTGGTCCAGGACATCATACTTGGAAGAAAGATGGAAGAAGACAGGCCTGTGGACTCCATGCCAGACCCCTGGGTCATCCACCCAGCACAACAGTGGGAGAAGGCGTAGCGCCTGCTGGGTGTAGGACATACTAAGGCCGTAGGTCCTTAGTAAAGTCTGTGGCCAGCCAGCCAGAACCAGTTACCAAGCACCAAGGAAGGCAGCAGGAGGGCTCTGCCCTATCCCAGGACATCACACACACCCTCTTCTCTGAGATGCAGACCCGCATGGGCCTTGGCAGGTTAATGGGCTAGTGAGCCACGCAAATGAAGGAGTGGAACGGGAGGTTCGGGGTGTCTGGGGCTGTACAGATGGCTTTCTACGTTCCAGAGTGCATGAAAGTCAGAGATGAGCCCACTGGGTGTGCCAAGGTCCCCTGATCCCAGTGGGAAGTCTGGCTCTGAGGAAGCTGCCCCCAGGGGCCACAAGGGCGAGCACTGAGGAAACGTCAGCTCTCCTGGCACAGGCTCAGGGCGCCTGTGCTGTGGGAAGTGGCCACACAGGGTCCCATAGGCCTATCTAGACGGACAGTCCCGGGAGGACAACACAGTGGTCCAAGTGGGGACAGAGGCTTCTCTGTTCTTCATGTGGATTCCAGAGGTTGATCCTGGAGCCAGGGCAGTGGGGGGACAGCACAGTACTTTTCCATGAGCTCCCAGGGTAATAGGATGTGCTCTCCAGGCCCGGTCCACCCACTCTCCTTAAGATTAGGTGCAGCGGTCAATGTTCTCTCTTTAGAAAACTGCCTGACATTGCTTTTCCATATTCCCATGAGAACCACAGAGTAAAGAAATACTTTTATTAGGATAGCCCAAGGTGTGTCCTCCCAGAGAAGTCTCCACTTCCCTGGGAGACTGACAGTATAAGAAGGGATCTTCGGGACACAAGCCTGCAAGCACAGCACCTCACTGGGAGACGCACTTAAAAATCCTCCCAGGGCCTGGAAACACGCTTGGCTGCAGCTCTTTGGGGCAAACAAGCACCAGCTTGCCTGAAGGCAGAGGGGCTGCGACCCCTGCTGGTCAGTCCCGGTTTTGCAATCACTCTCCTCCGCAGGCCACAGGTGGGTTTCAAAGCCCACTTCCTGCTCCTCCGCTTCCTCCACTCCTCCACTCCTGGGCCAGCCTGCCCCTGAGCCTCAACACCCAGGGACAGAAAAGGAAGCAAAAGTGCACGTGCCTCTACCAGGAACCTCCTCCACTATGTTACAAACCAAACAAAAATCTAATCACCAGAAGAGAAACCGGAAGCTCCTCTTCTGTTTGGAATATATGTAAGTACAAAATATATGAGAACATATATGGAATATATAGAAGTACAATCAACATGCACTTTAATAACAAAAAACAATCACATACAAAAAAAAAAAAAAAAAAAAAAAAGACCTGAACTTAACAGAGAGTATCACCTTGCATCTTACGCAGAAATTCTAACCCATACTGGCGTCTACCATAAACCCACACTGTCTGTGGGTCCCGCCAGCAAGCAGAGATCAAGAAAGGAAAGCTGGAAGTTCTGTGACAAAATTAAAACTCACCAAGGTGATAGTATGGGGTTTATTTTATATTTTAAAGATTTATTTTTTTTATGTGTGAGACAGAGAGAGCAAGTGTGTATGTGTACAACTTGGGCGGGGGCAGAGGGGAGGGAGCAGGACAATCTCAGGCAGAATCTGCACTGAGCACAGAGCCCGATGGGGGGTTTGATCCCAGGACCCTGAGTTCACGACCTGAGCCAAAACCAAGAACCAGATGCTCAACTGACTGAGCTACTCAGGCATGCACCCCTGTATGGGGCTTATTTTAAAGAAATTAAAGGAGTCTAGGGCACCTGGTTGGCTCAGTTGGTTAAGCATCTACCTTCGGCTCAGGTCATGATCCCAGGGTCCTGGGATCAAGTCCTGCATTGGCTCCTGCTCTGCAGGGATCCTGCTTCTCCCTTTGCCTCGCTCCATGTCTCTCATGAATAAATAAATAAAATCTTAGAAAAAAAAAGAAAAGAAAAGAAAAAGAGAAAGAAATTGGAGGAGTCTAGAAGCAGCAGGAAAGTACCCTAGAAAGAGCCCAAGAAAATCATGTGTAACTGCGGCTCTGTAGGAACCGGGGTGGACTGAAGCACCGAGCAGGAGCTTGAGGAGCTCTCCGGACGCCAGCTTCCTTCGGAGAGCTGGAAAGCAGAAGAACAGACCCAGTCAGGGCTCAAGCAGCAGAGGACAGAGACTAACAAGAATTGGCCCCGGGGGCGTCACAGGTTTGTGAAGAGCCCGCACTCAGAGCAAGACGCAGGCACCACTGATGCCAGCCAGGTTCCTGACACCGACGCTGTGTGAACCGCCACACTTCCACACACAGGAGTAGACTGGCCTTGTGATCAGATGAGCTGCCACATTTGGTAGGCTCTCTGCCAAGAGCATGCAGAAAAAGGGTACCCGGAACCAGTGAGGGTCCTGCGCCCTACTCACCCCCACACCTCCCGGGCCCCACAGCCGCAGCTGAGCATCTTCTGAATGAGCTCACAGCGCCTCTCAGAAGTACAGAGATGCCTCAGTGGATGCAGACCTCAAGTGATCTGGACCAACAGTTATCAAAGCGGTCGCACATACCCTGAAGGACACCGAGACTCGCTCGGGCAGCCGCGTGGCAAAGGTGGTCTCAGGAGCGCACTCCCAGGGCCCTAATGCCACTAGCGGTCCTTCCGAACCTGCTCCAAGTAAAGGCTAGAATGGCCCGCAGCCAGGAAGTTGGCTGGTTGTCAGGTTGGCTCTCCTCTCCTCCCCCCTGCACAATGGTCCTTTCCCTGTTTTCTGGAGAAGAAGCCACCTGCTGAGGCGCCGGGTTGAGCATCGGATTCCCACTTGGGTTGGTCATGATCTCAGGGTCGTGAGCTCCTCATGGAGTCTGCTAGGATTCTCTCTTTCCCTCTCCCTCTGCCCCTTCCCGTGCTCATGCTCACATGCACACTCTCGCTCTCTAAATAAATTAAATCTTTTTTTTAAAAAGCCACCTGTCACCTCAATCTTACCAGGGAACACTGCTGAGGGCATAAACACCTGGGGGGCACTAAGCAAGGACAGAATTTGAAATATTGGTGTTGCAGAAGTCAACCCCAACTACCCCAGCAACACATCCTTGACCGAGTCAGGTAGTTTCCAATTTTTTCTTCAAAAGAACTGAAGAAGGATCTAGTCAAGTTGTCATCTAATGGCAGATCTTTAAAAATAAATTTTGATAAAATGTGCCCCAAATCACATTAACCGTCTCCGAGTTTGAGGATTTAAGAATGCTGTTACGACCAAACTTCCATCCTCACTCACTGATGTGAACAAGGCTGTTCAGGGCTTACAGGCAAGCGTGGGAAACAGGACCAACACCCACACTCAGCCTTGTCCCACTCGAGGAACAGGGATGCTCACCCACAGGTGCATGAACAGTGAAAGCTGCCGCATCGCTACTGCCGTCTACCTGCTCAAATTCTACTTTATGTGCAACAATTTGTCAGAACTTATAATATCTTACGCCATTTTGATCATCTGCATGGTAGGAACTGTATAGACCACTCAATAAAGAGAAATGCTAACACTCAGAACATGGTGGTAACTAAACAAATTTAAATGCACATATCTACTTTTGTGGCAGAGTTACGTCATGCTAAACGTGAACACTTTTATGTTATGATCTGAATTCCTGAGTACAGAGTCTCGGGCCACGTTCCATGCATCCCCCGAGGTGTCCCTCCTTGTGCACGCCGCGCTGGCCCACCCGAGAGCACTGCTCGAAGGGCTGCCCTGTCACCGTGCCACCGCCACGGGGCCAAGCCCTTTGCAGCACGGCACCCCAAACGGCGGTCTGCAGATCGGGCGGCTGCTCAAACCTAAACTTTGCTGACCTCTTATTTGTCTTACAGTGGCCGCTAGAAGGCACCAAGTGTGTCCACATGTCCCTTGTTCCATCCTCTGTTCCTCTCGGACAGACACCAGCAATCCAAGCCCCAGCTGCCTCCCCTCCTGGCGAAGAAACGAGGTGAGGCCACCACGACCCCATGTGCACCTACCTCGGGGTGCACTTGCTTGGTCCCCGGCGTGGCTTCGGGTGCCAGCAGGTTCTCTTTTGTCAATGCCTTCTTCAGTTTTTTCTTCTTTTTCTCTGTCACTTCGGTAACTTTTCTCTTCTGTTTTGCCATCCTGCAACAGAGAAGGCAACTTGCTAAATACATGGGAAATAAAAGGTCTCAGGCTCTGGGACATTTTATTAAACAAAGGAGGAAGGGACGCCTGGGTGGCTCAGTTGGTTAAGCAGCTGCCTTCGGCTCAGGTCATGATCCCAGCGTCCTGGGATCGAGTCCCACATCGGGCTCCTTGCTCCGCAGGGAGCCTGCTTCTCCCTCTGACTCTGCCTGCCACTCTGTCTGCCTGTGCTCGCTCTCGCTCGCTCTCTCTCTGACAAATAAATAAATAAAATCTTTAAAAAAAAAAAAAAAACTTTAAAAAAAAAATAAAAAAAAAATAAACAAAGGAGGAAGAGGACTGTCCCACTGCTGAAGGAGGAAGAGGACTGTCCCACTGCTGAAGAAGTACAAAGGTATTTCAGAATATACAGGATATACAAATTAAAGTCAAATCCCCAGTTCTCCTTTCCCATCAGCTGGAGAAGCTGCAGCCTCACAGGCCACAGGTGACCTTCATGTACCCTGCCACTAGGGCATTCAGTCACCAAGGGGTGGAGGGGACCACGATGAGTCTGGGATGGCCTCATTGGATTATGAAAGAAGTATCAACCAGGGCCACACAGAAGGAAGGACACACAATCTGAGAAGCATCTGATTATGTCTACTTTCTCAAGCACAGTAGTATCTAGAACTCCTTGTAGAAGAACAGAAAGAAGGCTGTGAATTCTAAAACCCATTTCATTTGTAGGATTGTGCCGCAGGAGAACCAAGAACTGGATGAAGTACCAGAACCTGGAAGCATGTCAGAGAGGTCACAGTGGACAGCCCTCCACTGAGGGACATTGGCTGCTGCTGGGACCTCTGAGAGGACTCCTCTGAAGGAGGAAGTCTGAGGGAGGATGTCTAGGGGGAGGGGATGTCTGAGGGAAGGATGTCTGAGGGGGGACATCTGAGGACGTCTGAGGGAGGACTTCTGATGGAGGATATCTGTGAGAAAGACATCTGAGGGAAGAGGTCAGAGAGGCGACCTCTGAAGAAGGACCTCCAAGGGAAGGCATCAGAGGAAATTCTGAGGGAGGGACATCTAAAGGAGAGACATCAGAGAGAGGATATTTGAAGGAGGGAGGTCTGAGGGGGGACATCTGAAAGAGGGATGTCTGAGGGAGGAGGTCTGGGAGGGCACAACTGAAGGAGGGACCTCTGAGGAAGGACCTCTGAGGAAGGAATTCTGAGAGAGGGACATCTGAGGGAGGAGATCTGAGGGAGGAGATCTGAAGGAAGGACGTCAGATTAAGGGAGATCTGAAGGAGATGTGTGAGGAAGAGACATCTGAGGGAGACATCTGCAGGGGGAGCATCTAAAGGACTTCGGAGAGAGGACATCTCAGGGAGGCTGTCTGTGGGAAAAACATCTGAGGGAAGAGGTCAGAGAGGGGACCTCTGAGGAAGGACCTCAAAGGAGGGCATCTGAGGGGGCAACTCTTAGGGAGGGACATCAGAGGGAGGACATCTAAAGGAGGGATGTCCGAGGGGGGACATCTGAAGGAAGGACATCTGAAGGAGAGACCTCCACGGAAGGACCTCTGAGGCAGAGCCTCTGAGGGAGGGAGGTCTGAAGGAAGATGTCTGAGGGGAACATCCGAAGGCAGACATCGAAGGGAGCCATCTAATGGGTGGGGAAGTCTTGGGGTGGGGGGGCATTTCTGGGAGAATTTCTGAGGACAGACCTCGGAGTGGTGAACCAGGCTGATTCTTGGAGGGAGCTGTGAGGAACTGAACGAGCTCCTGCTGCTGCAGGCAAGGCCACTGCTGGGTGGCACTGACCGAACAGCAAGAGCAAGAAGCGCCACCACCCGCTGCCCATCCCATCTCACCCCCACCTCCCCACCTGCTCCAGTCGCCCCACTGCCCTCTTTGGGTGGAGCCAAAAAGGAGCTGAAAACAGAAAAGCCCTTTGCAGAGCACCACAATGTGGAGTGTAAAATGTGCTTTTGGAGCTGAGATGGGAACTGAATAACCAGCACCTGCAAACATTTACATACTGCTTTTCATACATGTGGTTTTTAGTAGAAACAACCCAATCACACATTAACAAAGGATTAAATACATAGATCAGAATAAACCAGCAAAATGGAAATCAACTTGATAATTAAAATAAATGAGATAGTGTTACAGATACACAATGGAAAACATAGAACACGATGTTTAGTATCATACAATTTTATTTTTAAGAAAATAATACTGGGACATCTGGGTGGCCCAGTCGGTTAAGCAGCTACCTTTGGCTCAGGTCATGATCCCAGAGTCCTGGGATGGCCCTGCACTGGGCTCCCTGCTCAGTGGGAAGCCTGTTTTTCCCTTTCCCTCTGCCTGCCACTCCTCCTGCTTGTGTTCTCTCTCTCTCCCTCTCTCTTCTGACAATAAATAAAATCTTTAAAAAAATTTTAAAAATATTTAAAAAACAGTAATAGAGGAGGTATATAAGACAAATACACAAAAACATATATACACATACTTATATATACATACATATAAAATGTCTGAAGGATATAAACAAAACATTTACCTTTATTTATATCTGGGGGTGGGGTTACAAGGAACTTTCTATTTATTTAAAGCTTAGTTTTTATTTTCAAGGTTTTATACTTGGAAAAAAAATAAAGATTACTTTTTAATACCAGTCCTTTAAAACTCTACCTACAAGGCCTACACTAAAACTACAGCTTTTATCCTAACAAATTATAAAAACGTATTTCATTTTATTTATCCTAAACTCACTCTCAGTGGCTTCATCCTCCATATTCCAGATTTTACACACACACACACACACACACACACACACACACACAATACATGTATCTATTGCATACTTATGTCTATATTTTTTTAAATTTAATTTTAGACATGCCGTTCAAAGCTGTGTATGTAGGTAAAGAATTCATTTTAGACTCTATCAAAAGATATTAAAAATATAACTCACTCAGCAAATATTTTTTGAGAGCCAGTTCTGTGCCAGGCACTGTGCTAGAGGCTGAGCACAGGGCAAGCGGCATGGCAAATAAGAGTCTTGATTTCATGAAGCTTCCCTTCTAGTGGGAAAGACAGACCTATGTATTTAAGTAAACGAGAAAACACTTTTACATGGGGTTGCCAAGAATATAAAACAGAAGAAAGTGAGCACAGGTGACAGAGAGGCAGCGATACAGTCACAGTGGCAGGAGGCCTCCAGGAGGCCAGTGAAGGACAGAGCATGTAGCACAGGCAGAGCTAGGCGACCAAGAACTGGGTATGTCCTGAGCCTGTCCTCTCACTCTGAACAGATGTTCCGAAATGTAAATTTCCCCCCAAAGCAAAACTGCTTCCACGGAGACATAAGGGGACAACTACATGAAGGTATTAGCTGGTAGAAATAAGCGTGCACACACCGTCACCCAGCAATCCCAGCAATCACACTGCAGGCACGCTCCGCTCCTGTGTTGTCACTTGCCGGTTACTCTGTCACCACCTGCAGGGTGCTGAGCACGGGCCAAGAGCTGCTCTAGGCTAGGCCAGGCTGTCCAAAAGATCCATCCACACACAGTTCACAGGCTTATGGGGGGACGCAAATACAGGATACATGAGAAGATAGTGAGTGCTATCCAAAGGCAAACAGAAGTGGGAAAGCATTCTGGGGTGGGCAACTATAGAGTAATCACAATGTAAAGGGCCTAGAAGCAATGCAGACATGAAAAGTCCAGATTTGGGTTCTAAATAGCATTCTCTATTTTATAAAAGGGGTACAGGTGGGGGGTGCAGAGTTCCTTAAGATTGCTGGTCTGGAGCAAGTAAAGTGTAAGATGAACCTGGGATATCAAGCTGTGCGGAACACCCAGGAAACAGGTGATCATAGGGCCACATCAAAGAGGACACAGCGCCAGCATGGAGGGCTCCCTCTGCCCCATTTGGGGCTGTGACTGATTACAGCACAATGAAAGCGTTTTACTGTTGTAGAATCAGAAAAATTCCAAGCTCCACAGTCTTTAATTAAGCCTTACCAAAAAAAAGTATTCAAAGCCAGAGGCTACAAATTTCAATTAGCAGTGTAATAAGAAATCCTGAAAGAACAAGAGACTGTTGACACAAGGGCTTTGAAATGACAAAGGACTCTGTCAGCCAATTACCTCGTTGGAGAAATAAGGAAAGTTTAGCAAATATTTACATACCAGTTGCCATAAAAGTTAAGTTAAATCTTTATTCATTCTGTAAGTTATCATTCAAAAGTTTAATCACTAAGTCTATTTGCTAAAAAGAGAGAAAGACTTTTCCACATTATAAAAAGGTTTCTTTTAATAGTTCTAAGAGACGGGTGTCTCCTGACTTTGAGACAATCAATGTTTGTTACAGAAAACGACATTTCCTTACATTTACGGTGATTTTCAACAAGGGTGCCAAGACAATTTAATGGGAAAGAACAGACTTTTTAACAAACAGTGCTGGGACACCTGGACTTCCACATGCAAAAGAATGAACTGAGAGCCCTACCTCACACCAAACACAAAAATTAACTCAAAATGGATCAAAAACCTAAATGTAAGAGCTAAAACATAGGAGTAAATCTTGAAGATGGCTGGATAAGGCAACAGACTCAGGTATGACACCAAAAACATAAGAAGCAGAAGAAAGAACATAAATTGTGAACTTCTCAAAATTAGAAAATTTTGTGTTGCAAATGATGTCAGCAAGAATGTACAAAGACAATGTCAAGAATTGGAAAAAAATATTCGCAAGTCATATAACTTAAAAGAGACTTGTGAACACCATGTATGAAGAATTTTTGTATCTCAACAACAACAACAATAACAGAACAGTCCCATTTGAAAATGGACAAAGAACTTGAATACAGATTACCCCACAGCTGACATACAAATGGCCAATGAGGACAAGAAAAGATGCTTAACATCATTCATCGTTAGGGAAATGTAAATCAAATGACTCACTACTTCACAGTCACTAAGTTGGCTATAAGCAAAAAGACAGATAATCATAAATATTGATGATGTGGAAAACTCGGAACCCTTCTTCACTGCTGGTGGGATATAAAATGGTACAGCCACATTGTACCACAGCCTAGTGGACCCTCAAAAAGTTAACTGTGGGGGCGCCTGGGTGGCTCAGTGGGTTAAGCCGCTGCCTTCGGCTCAGGTCATGATCTCAGGGTCCTGGGATCGAGTCCCGCATCGGGCTCTCTGCTCAGCAGGGAGCCTGCTTCCCTCTCTCTCTCTCTCTGTCTGCCTGCCTCTCCATCTACTTGTGATTTCTCTCTGTCAAATAAATAAATAAAATCTTTAAAAAAAAAAAAAAAAAAGTTAACTGTGTTACCATATGACCAACAACTCCACCAAAGAAAATGAACACAACCACATAAAAATTCAAACCTGAATGTTCATAACATTAGTCATAACATTCAAAAGGTGTCAACAACCTGAACGTCCACAACTGATAACCAGATCACAAAATGTGGTACGCCCAGGCAATGGAACATTATTTGGCCAAAAAAGGGGGGGAATGAAGCACTCACTGGATAAATCTTGAAAACATCCTGCTATGTGAGACAGGCCAGTCACAGGATACTACAGATTGTATAATCTCGCTTATATGAAATTTCCACAATGAGTGATTAAAGAGACAGGAAGGTAGCCTGGTGTTCGTTCAGGGTAAGGGGACAGGGGTAGGGAGTGACTGTGAACAGTACTGGGTTTCTTTTGGGAGAAGGAAAATGTTCTGGAATCAGGTTGCGGTGATGGCCACAGAGCCCTGTGAACCACTAAAACACACAAAGAAAGAAAGAAAAACCCTCTAATCTCTCGCAAATGATCTGTAATAAATTAAGCTATATGATGCCCCTGTACCAGTTTTCCTTCTTCCTTTTTTTGCCCTTAGCAGTAGCCCTATTTCAGAGCAGCTGTGAGGGGCACGAGAGCGTGTCCAAGCATCCCAGCACAACCAGAGCCAACAAATACTCCTCAGTGTCCCCCGGAGCTGCCTGACGACTCCAGGAAGGGTACCGAGGAAAGCAGCCGCGGTGAAGCTTCGCTGCCTTCCTCTGAAGCCGGCAGCAGCTCAGTGGCCTGGTGCCCCGACTTCAAAAAGCTTGAGACCTCTCCTTCGTGTTTCTTTTTCCTCACAGGCTTTTCTGCAAAACATCTAGCTGCTCATAAGGCTTCGCCAGCGTTAAGTTCTCCCCTTATCTCGGGGCCGGGAGGAGGGGGCAGGGGTGTCAGGAAAGCTATTCGTAGCAACGGTGGCCGTGAGCATCCACCTTCACCCAGCGCTCACTGCGTGCCAGGCCCTGTGAAAAGTGCTGAGGGCGGCACTCGGGTGAGGAAACCGGGGTGCACCCATCAGTGGGGCGGACCAATAGATGACGCCTAAAACTGGTAAACCCAAGGCACACACTGTGCTCTGGATGTCTGGAAGCGATCCCAGTTTGCAAAGCTGACCGAGGACAATGCTTGCCTCTGAGGCGCGGCCCAGCCCAGCCGTGGGCTGCTGTTCTTTTCATCTCCTGCTACCGCTGCAGGTTTCCAGCTGTATGTATGTATTACTTAGCTAATTGCATAGGTTAAAAATGCCTTTTTTTATATAAACGATTTTTGAAATTCTATTATTCAGGGTTAGCCGGAAAATGATGAAAAGGCCATTATCATGCCTACTGACAGGAGAATAAATTGGCACAGTCCTTTTAAAAGGCAATTTCATAACATTTATCAAGTGCTTTAGCCCGTAATTCCACTTCTAGAACTTATCCTGATGAAATAATCATGGACTGAGATTCAAATATAAGGACGACAATGGCACTGTAAAGGAATGATAACGCCTCTTCAATTAAAAAGCGGAAAACCCCGTAACTATCCAACAATAGGGGACCGGGCAAATGAATGACTCATTCACGCACAGGAGTACGGCTGCCCTGAGCACACCAAGCACTCAGTCACGGCAGGAAGAGCTCCGGGTACGACATAAAGGGAAAAGATGGGCGGAAACCTACATATGTACAATATGATCCTCCTTTTGTAGGAAAAATGATATGTATGTACGAAGAAAAACACTAGAAGGAAATACATTAAAATATTAACATTTTGGGGCACCTGGGAGGCTCTGTCTTTGGGTATCTGCCTTCAGCTCAGGTCATGATCCCAGAATCCTGGGATTGAGCCCCTCATCGGGCTCCCTGCTCAGCAAGAAGCCTACTTCTCCCTCTCCCTGTGCCACTGCTTGTGTCCCCTCTTTCCCTGTGTATCTCTCTCTGTCAAATGAATAAATGAAATCTTAAAAAAAAAAAAATTAACATTTCAGAGAGTCAGAATTACAAGTATGGTTTTCCCCCTTCTACTTTACTGTAATTTCTACAACAAAAGCAGAAACACAACCTTTCTTTTAAAACACCAGCTCAAAAGTCTTCAGGGGAGCAAACAAACCCTTCCACCAACAGAAAGCTGAGGACCCACATCAGACACACAGAGACCAACTAACCATCTGGGCTTGGCTACAGTCACTAGTCAGGAAGTGTCAGTGCCAATGGGCTGAGGCTGCTGGGTCTCCAGGGCTGAAAAGAAACTCCATAGGATCTTTAAAAAATAAATCAGCCTATAGGAAAAGAGTCTTCTTAAATCTGAAATCCCCACCCAGAGGCCCTAATGCCCCCTCTCACCCACAGCATGATACCTCTGATGTGTCCTGTCAGGCAGGCTGCAAGGAAGGGCCCCTGGAGGAGAGTGTGCGCCCTCACAATCCACAACCCTCGAGGAAATCTGTCCGGGGAATCCAGGAGCGGAATCCCAGCTCCTGTGCCGGGACTGGGACTTTGCTCTTGTTCATTCTGATCCAAGACTGGTCTGCATTCTCACTTGCCCACACAGAATAGCCTCTGGATTTTGCTCTCCTGGTACTTACCCTCCCCTCTCCCTCCTCCAAATGCCAAACTTGAAGCCCAGTTACTACAAATGCTCCAAATTTCTCACTCACCAAGCCCCTCTTTGCAGCTCACCACCCCCAGCACCCCAGGGTCCAATAATCCTTCAGCCTCACCAGTGGTCCCACCACATTTCCCCACCCCAGCCACTCACCTGGACAAGCCTCTCCTCTAAAAATGCCAAGGTCTTCTCCCTTCTCTCACAGGACCTTAATTCCTGATTACAGAGGAAATCAAAGCAACTGGAAGGGAGCTTCTGCAAGCTCCCACATCTACCCCTCCACCCTTTTCTCCTGTTACAATGGATCCTGTCATTTTCCAACGGAGGCCAAACCCTCCACTCTGGCGCTGGGTTCCATGCCCTGCCTACGCAGCCACATCACTGAACAATTCCTCTCCTGCTCGGGTCCAGCTTCCCTTCTACTCAACCAAAATTTCCCACTCTCTTGATCTCACATGCTCTTTACCCCGTTTCTGTTTCCTCCTGCTCAAGAGCCACCTACCTGCACTGCATAACCCCTTCCCTCCTGTTCCCTCCCATACCCTTCCACCAGGCTTCCGCCACTCTTCAGCTCTTCTCAAGATCACCAACCATACCATAAGGACAAAGACTGTCTCCATGACCCAACTCTAACCAGGCTCCTCTCTCCACCGGTCCTCAACCTTGGCCCTCAAAGACTTGAATAAAACACTAATACAGTTTCTAACAGCTCAAGGCCCCATCCCTATGATGCCCCTAGCACCCTTAAAAAGTGCCTGCCTGAGAAAAGTCAATGCTGTGACACCCGACGATGGGGCCCCATCGAACAGCTCTGTGGAAGAGTAGGAACCTACCTTTGACAAGTGCCAGTTAGCAAACCCACATGGGTTTCACACAGACCAACACCCCTTCCCCGGCTTTTGTAGTTTTTCACTTCCTAAGTCTACTAAGTGCCGCTCCCCCTTCCCATCCCTATTCCCTCAGTCACCTCTGGAGAAATCCAAGGGGAATTCAGTTCAGGCAGTTCTTATCCTTACTGCAACAGTTATTACTGATTGAAATCCAGCCTTACCTCTTTAACTACAGTAAACTACGGTCCGGCTTGCTCCTCGCAGACATGAAACCTCCTGGCAGATTCTCAGCACTCACCTTATTTGACCTAACAGCAGCATCTGACAGTTGATGCTCACTTCTGTCTCCACATACTTCTTCCCTCTTGGCTCCAGACAGACCCCACTACCACCTGCTTTTCCTCCTATCCCTTCACCTCCCTGGCCCTCGGCACTAAAGGGCTCCAGTCTGTGAGCCCAGTTTCCTCTCTGCCTACATTCATCCGCTAACTGATCTCAGCCTGCTGTGCTGCTCTAAACAGCAACTATCGGCAGGGGACCTGGCCACCTCGAACTTCTCCCGAAACTGCATTAGTACACTGTATCACCCGATACAGTGTAATACACTGGATCACCTACTCCCTCACACACCATCTCAAACACAAGGCATCAACATGGATACTTCTTTTTTTTTTTTTAACATGGATACTTCTGATGGTCCTCCACAAACCCATCTTCCTGTGCATTTGTCCTCTCAACAAACGGCCATCTGGGGAAATCCAGATTCTAGCTCAAGCTAAAAAGACTGTAGTGTCCCACAACTCCAGTGTCCGTTAGCCCCGCTTGCCTGTCTCTAAAGCACGTCCAGAGGGCAGTGACTCCCTTCCACTCCCTGTACCACTACCACCCTCCCATCTGCGTTTCTCAAGAGCCCCCACCCCTGCCCCTCCAGTCCATTTCCAACACAGCCTGCGGAATGCCTCGGAGAATGCCCAAGTCAGGCTCTGCCCGACACCCTCCCAAGGGTCCCACTGTGCTCGGGGAGGAGTCCACGACCTCACCTAGGCCTTCGGATGCACGTGGCTGCCCGACGTCCCCCCTGTCCCCCGCCCTCCGGCCTGTGCTCTCGCCTCAGTGGCTACAGCTGCGCCCGAAGCCCCTTCACCCGCCGTGTCTGCGGACACCGCCGCGGCCCGCTCTCCACGCCCTGCTCTGCCTCATTTCCCTGCAGAAGCCCACCACCACCTTACT
The DNA here is from genome assembly GCF_009829155.1 of Mustela erminea. Lineage (NCBI taxonomy): Eukaryota > Metazoa > Chordata > Mammalia > Carnivora > Mustelidae > Mustela > Mustela erminea. The sequence goes on from NC_045633.1 coordinate 25,319,563, forward strand.
TATTAATTCTGTCCCCGCAGAACGCGAGAGTCCCAGGTGGCGTCGTTCCGCCGCGAGCCCTGGCCTGGGGCAGGCGCACGCGCCGGAGCCCACCGCACGATTTAGTCAAGGGGCAGCTTGTGGCGAAGGGAATGACAGGCTCGGGGGGCACAGCCCGGGGCAGCCGGCGGCTCGATCCCCGCGCGCCATCTGCGGGACTCCGCCAGTCCCTCCCGCCAACCGCCCAGTCCCCGCACCCACGTGGAATCCGCCCCGCGACCCCCTGACCCGAGACCAAGCCAACCTCACCTACCTGCGCGTGGCCGCCGCCGCGGGCTTCCGGCAGGCGCACCGCCCTAGTAACACGGTCCCGCCCTCCGGAGCGGCGTCGCCCATTGGCAGAGACCCGCCTCCGTCTGCCCGCCGGCCAATTGCATACGGCGGCCGCGAGGGGGCTGGTCCAAGTGCGGACGCGGGCTGTTGGCGTCATCTCTGGGCGCTGCCTGTTGCCGGGAGCCGCGAGTTGCCTAGCAACGCCCCCTACGCGGGCAGCCGGGGCTAGGGCGCCGCATCCCATTTCTGGTCCGACCCCAGGCGGACCACCCCGAGAGGTCTGTCTGCGCGCACCAGATTCGTCTTAAACGCAATTCATTTGTATGAACTGAGGATGCTGCAACCATGGAACTGTGCACAATGTTTGAACGCCGCCCGGGTGAAGCCCCCAGGAGGCGGTCTTCGGCTTAGGGGTCTCCTGGGCGGCCCCACGTGGCTGGCAGGTGCTCTAGTGGGGTGACTGTCGCTGCCTCGGAGCCCCTGGGGGCCTAGGGACAGGAGCGGCGGGAGCAGGCGCAGTTCTGCGGTGCCTCCACTGCTTCCGGGTGCGAGGGTAGCTGCCCGCGCGCGCAGGTGTGGCTCGGGTAACAAGCCACCTTACCCCCGGTGCAGTGCGGTGCGGGTGCGGTCGCTCCCCGCCCTCCCACTCACGCCCGTGTGAGCACGTCCAGCCTTGCTCACTTCAGGAAAACCGGCCTGTTTTCAAACTGCCCCGATGGCCTCGCGGCCACAGGGCCAAGAAATTTCCTCCCATAAGCTTAAACAGCATATAATGTAAAAATATATAAATGTGTAATATATTGTTTAGTTTTACCTTTAAAAAAAAAAAAAGGAAAGCTCTGATAATAATTCCGGTGAGCCTCCCATTGAGAACAGGAAAAAAAAAAAAAAAGCTGGCCAAAATATAATCGTTTAAAAATAATTCTGTTTTAGGGGCACCTGGCTGGCTCAGTCAGTGGAAGATGCCAGTCTTGATCATGAATGATCATGGGGTCATGAATTTGAGCCCCACCCTGGGTACAGAGATTACTTAAAAAACTTTAAAAGAAATGCTGTTTTGTGCCATCGGAGTGAAATATTCTGACGAGATAAAAGGAAACCCAGAGTACTACCCTGACATTAAGCAACATTTTCCACTCAGGGGTCAGTCGGTTCTGGAAGAGGCAGTAGGAAGGCTGAGAACCCGAACAGAGATTGACAGCTTAGGCTAGGACTCCTAAGGGGTAGGGTTCTTGTAAATGTCCCCATCTTTGAGCTGAGACCCTGAACAGCTACACTGTAAGAGTGAATAGAACCAGAGTAGACCAGGCTTGTAGGGACTTCATAAAATCCAGATTAAATTCACTCCAACTCTGAAACTGCATTCAGGTGATTCAGGGTTTACTGTTGATGCTGCTAGTCTGCTCAAAGAAAAAAGGGTAAAACCTCCCTAGAATCAAAGTATAGTGTTTCCATAGCCCAAATTGTAATTACTCATATTATGTCCAGCATTCAATAGGAAACAGCCATGTACACAAGAAGACAACACAATGTGATAGGAAATCCAGAAAAATAAGATACCACTTTCACCAGACAAGGGACTGCTGACACATTCACCAAACGTTGTAACTTCGGGGGTCTGAAAATGACCTGCTCCTGATGGACAGCTCTAGTCACATCCTCAGATGATGTCCACGGCCGGGTGCTCAGTCTCTAAGGCAAGGTAGCACATCCATAGCTGCTTAGGATGTTCTGTAATTCTCTGCAGCAGAGGGCATGGCTTTGTGCCAAGCTCCAGGGACCACACACACACACACGCACACAGTCTCAGCTACCATGTACGTACCTCTCTAGCTCTATTGGACCTTCCAAATTATGTGGCCCAAGTGCAGGACAGCTTTCGCCACAAACTGGATCTGGTGCAGAGCCTTCCTTTGCTTTGGGCCTCACTCAACACCAACGACTTCCAAGTTTCCCAGTAAATGAATAGTGGTCATATTAAATATGGTCTATGCTGCCTCCCAAATCCAAAAGGCAGAAAATTGTATTTTCTATCTCTGCATAACAAATGAACACAAAATTTAAAACAATAAATTTAGCAGCTTCATGTCACAGTCTCTGAGGAGTCAGGAACACCCATGTGCCTTAGCCCTGTGCCTCTGATTCATGGTCCCTCACAAAGTTGAAGTCAAGTTGTCTGCCAGGGCTGTGGTTTCATCAGAAGTCTTGCCTGGGGGACAGTCCATTTCCCAGCTCATACGTGGCTATTGGAAGGATTCACTCTCCAAGGGTCACTGGGTTTAGGGCCTCAGTTCTCACTGGCCATTGGCAAAAGGCCTCCCTGAGTTCCCTGTCATGGGGACCCCTGTACAGGGCAGCTCACTTGGCAGCTGGCTTCCCTGGGGCAAGTGGACAGGAGGGCATGTAAAAGGAAAGCCACAGGCTCTTTGAAACCACATATTGTGGGGCGCCTGGGTGGCTCAGTGGGTTAAGCCGCTGCCTTCAGCTCAGGTCATCATCTCAGGGTCCTGGGATCGAGTCCCGCATCAGGCTCTCTGCTCAGCAGGGAGCCTGCTTCCCTCTCTCTCTTTCTGCCTGCCTCTCTGTCTACTTGTGATTTCTTTCTGTCAAATAAATAAATAAATAAATAAATAAATAAATAAATAAAAGAAACCACATATTGTGTATTTCTATTAACCTGAAATGTCCACAACAGGCAAATCCAGAGACAGAAAGTAGATTAGTAGTTGCTGGGGGCTGGTGTTGTGGAAAGAATGGGGAATATTAATGGGTATGAAGTTTCCTTCGGGGACACGGAGAATGTTCTGGAACTAGATGGTGGTGGTGATTACCCAACACTGCAAAGGTACTAAGTGGTACTGAAGTATCCACTTTAAGATGGTTAAAATGGTGAATTTTGTGGGTTTCTTATCATGAAAAAAATTGTGTTTGTTCCTCCAAAAATGTGGTTATTCACATCAAAAATGGCTGTTTGGGGGTGCCTGGGTGGCTCAGTGGGTTAAGCCGCTGCCTTCGGCTCAGGTCGTGATCCCAGGGTCCTGGAATCGAGCCCTGCGTCGGGCTCTCCGCTCAGCGGGGAGCCTGCTTCCTCCCCTCTCTCTCTGCCTGCCTCTCTGTCTGCTTGTGATCTCTGTCAAATAAATTTAAAAAAAAATCTTAAAAAAAATGGCTGTTTGTTGGTGTCTGTGTCTCTCCAGTTGCGGGGCTCCCCACCCCCTGCCGTCTTGCTGAACTTTGTTGAATCTGTGAAACAATAGCAGGAGTCCAAACGTTAAGACTGCACAAGAAAGTATTCTAATGCTCGCAACCCTCTACCTCATTCCCATCCACAAAACCTCACGTAAGTAGCCCACCTCATTAGTTTCTGGTTTATCCTTTCTGAGCTTCCTCTGGCAAAAACAAGCAGGTGTGTGGATATTTCTTCCCTATACCGAAGCCAGCACTGTGCACATTCCTCTGCACCCTGCTCCTTCGAGCCAACAGTCCATCCTGGAAATCTTCCATCAATTTACAGGCATCCTCTTATGCTTTCCTACAGGTTGGCGGGCCCCGTGGGTGGACTGACTGTGGCTCATTTAATCAGCGTCCGGCACTCAGTCTCGAGCTCTGCGATTGTAAATTAGGCTGCACTGAACAATCGTGCACACTTGCATTTTACTGTTCATGGTGGTATGCCTTCAGGGTTGACTCCTGGGGTGGACTGCCAAATACCGTTTTGCTGGGTATAGCCAGATCTTCCTTCATAATGGTTGACAACTTGGCATCCTCACCAGCAATGTGTGGACATCTCTCTTGCTTACAGCCTTGTCAATAGAATATGCCATTCGAGTTTGGATTTCTGCTCATCTAATCTAAGAAATGGGACCTCAGTTTGGTCTTAATTTACATCTTTCCTAACTCAAGTGAGGTGGAACATCCCTTTCTATATCCCAGGATCATCTTTATGCACTCTTACATCACTTCATCACCCATCTTCCTATTTGCTTTCTTTTTTCAACTTTATTATTATTTTTTTAGATTTTATTTATTAGAGACAGAGAGAGAGAGCACGAGCAGGGAGAGAGGCAGAGGGAGAAGCAGAAGCAAACTCCCTGCTGAGCAGAGAGCCTGATGCAGGGTTTGATCCCTGAACTCTGGGATCACGACCTGAGGTGAATACTTAAGTGACTGAGCTACCCAGGTGCCCCTGCTATGGTTTCTGATCTTTTCTCCCCTTAGTGTGTCCATTCTTTATTAGAGATATCAACCTTCACCTGTGATGTATGTGCAAATACCTTGTCCTTGTCTGTCACCTGTCCTTTGTTCTCCACCATGCAACTGTGCTTTGACACTAACAGCCCTTTCCTTCATCCCTCTGACTTCTGAATCGTTGTGGGGAAGCCTTTCCCATACACAGGTTTGGAGAAATTCACCCAAGTTTTCTTCCCATACCCTGTTTGGTTTCACTTCTTACATTCACATTTCTGATGGGGGTCCCTCTGTGTGTGCACTTAGGGTATAGACCCAGTGTGACCTTTCTCTAAGTGGCTGCCTGGTTGAACCAACACTGCTGTTCAAAAAACCCATCTTGGTTCCACGGACTTGAGATACACCTTTTATTTTTTTTTCATAAGATTTAATTATTAATTTATTTTTGCAGGAGAGAGAGCACACACACAGGAGTCGGGGAGGGAAGGGCGGAGGGAGAAGCACACTCTCCACTGAGCAGGGAGCCCGAGGCGGGGCTCGATCCCAGAACCCTGGGATCTTGACCTGAGCCGAAGGCAGACCCTTCACCAACAGAGCCCCCACATGCCCAACATACACATTTTATCACACCTGAGTTTCCACACGCACTTGGGTTTCAGGGTTTCCTGCTCCACTACACGGGCTGCCCGCTGCTGTGCCCACTGCACTGCTCTCCGCAGGAGGCTTTACAGTGAGCCGTGAGACCAAGCAGGACTCTCATCCTGTGCTCCTTCAGTTTTCCTCCACGTGTAGTTTTCCACGACTCCGGTGCCGACTTGTGGAGCTCCAGAGAAGCAGCTTGTTGGTATTTTTATTGGGATCCTCTTAGATTTAAAATTAATTTAGGCAAGCCAAAATGAACAGCAGACCACAGAAAAATTAGGAAAGACACAACCGTTCTCAGCCTTGAGCTCTATAGTCACACACTTTGCAAGGACACTTAGAAGGAAAATAGAAAACTTGGAAACTGCCAAGTTTCCAAGTAGATTAACTGCTCTTACAAAGGCACTTGTCAAAACTGCTATCAAAAAAACAAAAACAAAGGGGCGCCTGGGTGGCTCAGTGGGTTAAAGCCTCTGCCTTCGGCTCAGGTCATGATCCCAGGGTCCTGGGTTTGAGCCTCGCGTCGGGCTCTCTGCTCAGCAGGGAGCCTGCTTCCTCCCTTCTCTCTCTCTGCCTGCCTCTCTGCCTACTTGTGATCTGTCTGTCAAATAAATAAATAAAATCTTTAAAAAAAAACAAAAACAGGGCGCCTGGGTGGCTCAGTGGGTTAAAGCCTCTGCTTTCGGCTCAGGTCATGATCCCAGGGTCCTGGGATCGAGCCCCGCATCGGGCTCTCTGCTCAGCAGGGAGCCTGCTTCCTCCTCTCTCTGAATGCCTCTCTGCCTGCTTGTAATCTCTGTCAAATAAATAAATAAAATCTTTAAAAAAAAAACAAACAAAAAATGACAAAGAGAGGTGATGAAGTTTAAAATGGTTCTGACCATTAAAATAATAGCATCTGGGGGCGCGTGGGTGGCTCAGTGGGTTAAAGCCTCTGCCTTTGGCTCAGGTCATGATCTCAGGGTCCTTGGATTGAGCCCTGCATTGGGCTCTCTGCTCAGCAGGGAGCCTGCTTCTCCACCCCCCCCCCCCACCGCCTGCCTCTCTGCCTACTTGCGATTTCTGTCAAATAAATAAAATCTTTTAAAAAAAATAGCAACTGATAACATTTTTTAGGGAGTGGGAAACTTTCTACTTTTTGGAGCAGAGTTGGTCTTTATGTTAAAGTGGTCGTGTACCAACTCTCTTTAATAGTACTCATTGTTGTCCAGGTTGTGTGTTGTTTTGCTATCTTTACTTTCTATATATAAAGAACTAAAAATAAGGGAGAATAAAATAATAAATTGGTGGATATAATTTTTAAAAATAAAATTAAATTAACTTAGGCAAAATGGACATCTTTATGATGCTGTCTTCCAAGAACAGGCCTGTCTCGGTGGTTTGTGTCTACTTTTGTATCTTTCGTGTTTTAAAGTTTTGTCCGCTCTAGGTCTTACGTAGATCTTGTTGGATTTATCCCTAAGTATTTTGTCTTTACTGCCATTGTAAATGGGATTTTGATCTTTGTATCTTCTGATCGTCGTTTATGGCAATGAGGGCTACTGATTGCAGCATGTTTTGTATCTTGTCGCCTCTTGAAATTTTTACATTGTTAGAGGAGCTACATACGTTTTATGATCTTATGGAAATTATATCTCACATCCTACTTCACTGAACACTATGTTACAGAGATCTGAGACACTACCCTTGTCTTCTCCTTTCCTCCAGATCTCTATTCCCTAGTACTCAGTCTGGGCCCAGTGCCAGGTCTTCATTCCCTCTCCCTCTCTTCCACTCTGTGATTTCATCTGTTGCCATGGCTTTCCATCCAACCATATGCCAGTGACTCTAAATCCTGTTTCTGGTCTCAACCCTGCCCCCTGGAATCGCTTACCCACCTGCTTACATGGCTTCTCTACACAGCAGTCCAGTAAATATCTCAACAAGAACATGCTCACAGCCCAACTTTGGATTCTTCCTTTCAAACCTCTTCCCTTGCTCACTACCCTGCCCACCCCCAACAGAGCCTAAGTGCCACCAAGAAAAGCAAGGTGCTATCCCCACTCCTCTCAGTCACCCTGGACATCTTGTTAACTTAACAGCAACAGACTTTCCATGTCTCCTGCCCTCATCCATTTTAGGGCTCCACAACCAGGCACTCAGGTCACCCACTCTGTCCTCCTAATGCATTCTCTACCTTATAACGACCAGAAATATCACTTTATGTTGTGGATCAGATTACTATATTATTCATTTTGAGAGTAACATGTTTGTAATTTTTTTAACATATTGTTTATGCCCAACATGGGGCTTGAACTCACAATGCTGAGATCAAGAGTCATATGGTCCACGGATGGAGCCCCCGATGTCTGTAATCTGATTATTTATTTAATTTTTTTTAAAAAGATTCATTTATTTGAGAGAGAGAGGGTGCATGGGAGGGGCAGAGGGAGAGATAATCTCAAGCTCTGTGCTGAGTGTGGGGCTTGATCTCAGGACCCCAAGATGATGACCTGAGCCAAAACTGAGAGTCTGCACTTAACTGGCTGAGCCCCCAGGCACCCTTCATGTCCATAATTTTAAAATTCCCTCAAGGATTCCTCAGCATCCTACAGCCTGGTAGCTAGTCTCCACATCTGCCAGGTGGGAGCCCCCTACCGGTCTCGCAACCAAGGCACGTTATAGTGCAACCATACAAGTGCCAACCTTACAACAGGAGAGCACATCAAGTCTGTATTCCTTCCGGCCACACACAACGGCTCTGGAATTCGTTACTGTGATGGAGTTCATGCTTTCAGAAGCAACGTGTGCTGAGGCCGACTTCCCTACTCTCTGAATAACCACAGCAAACCAAAGCAGTGCGGATGTGGATATGGAGGAGGCGGGGCAGCACGGATATGGGTTGTGCTTTCTGCTCAGTTTTGCCATGAAACCCAAAGCTGCTCTAAAAAATCCGTTTATCAAGTAAAGAAAGGTCAAATCCGAAATGATCCTACTCCGGGCTTACAGCTGAAATAAGTAACCATCAGGAAACATGACGATGGTGCCATCTCCCAACATTGCGGCAGGAATTCCAACCACACACATCCAGCCCAACTCCTGCCAAACACTCCTGGGCGCCCCCTACGGGTCTCTAGTCTCAAGTCAGTAAAACTGCTTTCCTAATTTACAATTTTCCTAACTCAGCAAAAATGAGTGATACTGTTTTCTCCACTTGTCATGCTTGCTACAAACTCCATCTCACCCTTGGATGCTGAGATGGATCTGATCCTGTCCACTAAGGTTACCGCGGCCTCCAGCTCAGCCGGCTTCCGGCACAGACACACCACTGTGGCAGAGTACCAGGCTCAGAACAAGTCTGAGAACCCCTGCTTTAGCCAAACCGTGCAAGGGTCACCGCCCTCCATGAGACAGGGGTATATGACAGTGGGAAGATGGGCGGGAGAGCACATGCCCCAACAGACCAAAGAGTCTGCCTGTGGTCAGGGCTCTGTAGCTGGCATTGTGGGACAGCAGCTTGAGGACCCGCCTGTGGGGGGAGGCGAATGACACGAACACTCAGCCAAATGACAGCCACGATCTCACATCTGGGCAGCACGTATGCAGCAACAGCTGCTCACTCTATACAGAGGACCTGACTTTTTCCCTGCCATCCCATAAGCTTCCTGAGTGCTATGGAAACAGCAGCCCTTCTCAATGCTCTCCTTCTCCAGGGCATGTTCACAGGAAAGCAGGAAGGGAGACACTGGCCCACAGATACTCTTAGTGCACTTTCTTCTTCTTTTTTTTAAAGATTTTATTTATTTATTTGACAGAGAGAAATCACAAGTAGACGGAGAGGCAGGCAGAGAGAGGGAGGGAAGCAGGCTCCCTGCTGAGCAGAGAGCCCGATGCGGGACTCGATCCCAGGACCCTGAGATCATGACCCGAGCCAAAGGCAGCGGCTTAACCCACTGAGCCACCGCGCCCCAGTGCACTTTCTTCTTAAGATTGAGCCAAAGCGAAGCTATTTACACAAGTAGCTTTATTTCAGTTCAGAATGATAATTTTACAGAATGTAAAATTAACCAACTGTTCTGCCTGTTGGCATGTTTTTGTTGTTGTTTTACTAAAGACCATTTAAAAAGGTTGCTTTTGTAGTATTTATTTCAAGAAAATCTTAGCTGGTGGTGCATTCAAAAGAGAAGATCTCATCACCTAGAACAGGGTTGTGCATAAACTCTGCAACTGTGGATTTGGGCAGAGCTCCCCCTAACGTCCTAGAGAGGCAGACACACTCAAGACAAAAAAATTAGAAACCAACAGCAAACCACCTCTTGCCTCAGCCGGATACTCTCCTCCCCACTGCACTTTCTACACTCTCTAAAGCGATCAGAAGTCTACATCATTTCAGGAAAATACAGAAAAGCAAATCAACACCTCCCTGCGGAAAGTTTTTGGCAGACCAAATAGAGAAGTTGGACCTGTTTCCCTCAGCACGTTCCCCAGAACACACCACCACCGCCTCCAGACATCTGCAATGCTGGATGAATGCCAGAGACCGTGACTCTCAGACTGGAAGCTTGGAGAACCAAGGCCAGTTCAGCCAACTGAGGCCAGTTTCAAGCCTATGTTTTGAGTTTGGTCTTAGGCTTATTGCAAAGAATGAATACAGGAGATTAATTAAAATACATTTAATTAAAGATACATTTAAAATAACCCCAATCCCTCCCATCATGGATGACTTACAAATGCTGACGTGGGGCTGATGGCTCTTGTATCCACTGTCCCTGTGACACTGCACCTGACTTCCCCAAAGCAACCAACATTCCCATCAGCCCTCACCACCATCCAGATGGACGGCCTCTGGTGATGCCTTGTGAACATCTGATGTTGCAGCTCGCCGCTGGGCAGGCAGTGGCCAGTCCTTCCAGGCTGCAGACTAGAGGCCAGACACCACAACGACGGGCAGCCTGGCTCTGGGCCTCGCCCAGGAAGAGCTGGTTGGTGCCAGCCCAAGGCCAACTCAGGGGAAAGCAGGAAGGCAACCCAGGCAGGAAGCATTACCTCCCATGGTGCTTGTCACCTGCTGATTGGGTCCAGGTGCCAAGATAGACTCGGGACACCCACTTTGTGTCTGTCCCAGCCAGCAAGAAAACACCCAGCTTATACATCAATAATCATTCCCATCAGCCACAAATCCAAATTCCCTAGGACAAGGTAGGCAAGACACCCTCAAAAGGTTGGCTTTTACGCCCACTTGTCTAGGAGAGGAGGGGATGGTGGGTTCATGGGCTGGGAAGAGGACCCAGGACAGAGAGTGAACACTGGAGGCTCACTCCTCTCAGCAAAGCTTCGGGTTTCTGTCTGAGACATCCAACCTGAGCTTCCAAGGATCCTCTGCCCTGGAGATGTTCAATGGCAGGTAACACACAGGATGCCGTGGCACCTGTTAATAGAATACCACTCACGCACAATCACCCCTGTGGCTGTCTGCAGGTCAACTACAGCCAACAGGTTCCAGCTTGCTCCAGGTCCTCCTCAAGTGGCTGAGCAAATGCAATCCTGTCCTGCTTGGGAAGCTCCTCCTACCGCCTGGTGCTTCTCAAACATTGCCACAGAAGCACCGCAACAGATAAGGAAAGTTAGTCCCTTCCGACCTTGCAGAGATGAACACAGAGCACAAAACCGTGTGACATTTTTCTCAAAAATGCATACAAACTTCTTCTTTTTTTTTTTTTTTTTAGATTTTTTTTTATTTATTTATTTGATAGAGAGAGATCACAAGTAGGCAGAGAGGCAGGTAGAGAGAGAGGGGGAAGCAGGCTCCCCGCTGAGCAGAGAGCCCGACGCAGGGCTCGATCCCAGGACCCTGAGACCATGACCTGAGCCGAAGGCAGCGGCTTAAACCACTGAGCCACCCAGGCGCCCCTCAAAAATGCATACAAACTTCTAACACTAAAAAAATATAACATGCTGGAGGGCACCTGGGTGGTTCAGTTGGTTAAGTGTCTGCCTTCCACTCAGGTCATGATCCCAGGGTCCTGGGATCAAGCCCTGCATTGGGCTCCCTGCTCAGCAGAGAATCAGGCTGCTTCTCCCTCTGCTGCTCTTCACGCTTGTGCTCACTCTTTGTCTCTCAAGCAAAACAAAAAAACCCCAAAAACTGTTTTAAAAAAAAAAAAAAAAGAAAAGAAATAGGAGGCACCTGGGTGGCTCAGTGGGTTAAGCTTCTGCCTTCAGCTCAGGTCATGATCTCAGGGTCCTGGTATCGAGCCCCAAATCAGGCTCTCTGCTCTGCAGGGAGCCTGCTTCCCTCTCTGCCTTGCTGCCTACTTGTGATCTCTCTGTCAAATAAATAAATAAAATCTTTTAAAAAAAGAAAAAGAAATATGATGCCAGCCACCTACCTGTTTGTAAAGTTTCTAGTAGCCACAGTTAAAACAAGAACAAGTAAGATCAACTTTATTGCTTTATTTAATCCATCATACCCAAAATATTAGCATTTCAACATGTAAATAACTTCAACAATCACATACTTTTTTTGGTATTGTCTTCAAAGCTCAGTGTTTTTGATTCTCAATTTGGGTATTATGTTTTCATGAGAAAAGGTTGACCTTTATTTAAAATTTATAGATGAAAGAAGACTCACATACCATAGTTAACATACTGAAGAGTTTTCTAAAAAGCACAAGTTAATTTGCCTTTAAGTTAAATGCAACTAAAAATTCAACCCCAGTTGTGCCAAATGCATTTCCCATGCTCCATAAACTCTGGCTAGTCACCATGTACTGGACAGCACGGGTACAGAGAAGTTATTTGGCCAAGTGGGGTCCCCAGACCGGCAGCATCAGCTGGGAACTTGCTAGAAGTGCAAATTTTCAAGGCCCACCAGCCCCCACAGAACCAGAAGACTCTGGGAGTGGGGCCCAGCATCCTTTGGAGGAGCCTTCCACACAATTACGAGCCTGGGAAGTGTGAGAACCACTGGTCCAGAACACGTACCACCAACTAAGCCCACAGAAATAGTTTTGATCACCTATTTTTGGAATGGAAACTGAACAGAAGCCTCTCCCTGCTTTGCATTTTGAGGCTCTGAAAGCAGAAGTCATCGCCTGGACAAGAGCAAAGGGAGGTCTGGATGTTTAGGTGGATGACCAGTGGGTTAAGATCAGAACCCAACTCAAATGACATCTTGCTTCAGTTTCCCAGTGCCCAGGGTCACAGGACATGGGGATCCTTCATGGACTGAGGCTGTCAGTGTAAGCCCAGCACTTGAGTCTGTATGGCCACAGAGCTGTTTGCTCAGTGGAATAGGGACTGTGTGTTGGGGCCACCTCTGAACAAGGACCTTAACACAGTAGGCCCACGGCCTCCCCCACCTTTCCTGGGCTCAGGTACTTCAGCCACAAGATGAAGACAGAATAAATCAGCTGTGTGGTTGTATAAGTGACAGAGGCTTCCAGAACGCTGGGTTGTTCTTGAGGGACTCAGGCCAGGGCAGAGCCGCCCTCTGAAGGATCCGAGTGTGCCAGATCAACCTTTATGTCACTTTATTTGGAGGAAGCAGGTTGATGGAGTAGCTTAGCCTAACTTAGAATATCAAAATCCTTCTGCTTATTCTGCCAAAACATGTACATTTTACTGGGAGAGTTTTAATGGCATTCCACACTACCTGCGAGAAGTACAGAGCCACTACAGCATCAACACTACCTTCCCTGCTACAGTGGTACACACAAGCCACCATGCCACTGTGGGCTGACATAGTCCCATCACCTCTTTACTTTCCACCTGAAAGAGAACAGAAGAACAGCTTATTTTTTTAGGTTTGTCTTGATTAACCAGAAGCAACGCATCACACAAAAGCACTAGGCTAAATAAGGTATTTCGGCAACCAGCCGTAGACCTGTTACTGCTTGATACGGTCTGTGCTGGAATGAACTGTGCTGGTAACTCAGGGCCTGAGAAAACTCATATCCAGATCTCTCAGCCTTCCTTACACTGAGCCGATGGACGAGCACATCATTTTAACCATCTGAGCCACCCAGGCACCCCGAGCACATCATTTTAACCAGTCAGTTATTAACAGTACTGCAACGACTCTGCAGTGCCGGTCACTCAGACAAGAACCACGCCCCCGGTACAAAGCACCTGCCCTTGTGCATGCCGCCCAGACCCATACCTGAGTCGCCGAGCCAGCCAACTGGTGGACAGTGTGTTTAATGCTCCCGACGGTTTGGATTCAGAGGCTCGGGCAGCTGTGCACCTATTCAGAAAGGTCAAATCAACAGTCATCGAGCCCTTCATCACTCACCTGGAGAGCTGCGTGCGGGGCGACCTGAGAAACTACCAGGAACGAAAAGGTAAACTTTAGCATTCCACTGCCAGTTCAGGCAAACGTTTTCACTGACTTGAGAAAGATGCTCTGTTATACCACTCGTGAACGGGTTGAATTATGTCCCCAGCAAAGTGATAGCCTCACAGTCTTAAATACTCAAGACCTCAGAATGTGACATTTATCAGTAAGGTCATGATAGGTGTAATTAGCTGAAATGTGCTCAGATTGGAGAAGGGCAGGACCCTAATCCAGTATGAACATGTCCACATAAAATGGGGACATATGGACATAGACACACAAGGAAAACTTAAGTGATGGACACACAGACTGGGGGCGAGATGCCCACAGCCAAAGTATGCCAAGGGCTGCCAGCAAACCACTTGTAGCTTGGGTGCAGCCTGGAACCAGCTTACCCCAGAGCCTCCGGGAGGAGCCCGCCCCACCACATGTCCATCTCAGACTTGTGCCTCTAGAGCAGGGAGACTGAACTGCTGATGAAGGCGCCCAGGCCATGGTGCTTTGTTTTGGCAGCCACAGGAAGAAACACAACTAAAATCCAACTTTAATTTAAAATCCAATTTTAATTTAGATTATATTCATCCAAACTCCTACAACAAATATTCCACCTCAACAACTTAGTTCGGTAAATGCTCAGAGTTGCCCTATCCCCCCCATGAGGGTCAGGCGGTCCCATGGGTGTCCCTGTACGTGAGCCAGCACGTCACAGGCAGCTTCGCTTCTCACCCAGCTGCGCCGATGGGGCGGCCCCCGTGCTTGCAGCTGTGATCCAGAGGGTGTCTATGCTGAATACAGAAACTCCCATGGCACTGGTCACAAGACACCTGCATCATCTCTTTCTTCCTGCACCCCTCTTTTGAGCACCGGAATGTAAAAATCTGAGAAAGCAAGAATTGCTGCAATAAGCAATTATTTAACAAGCCCCAATAAGACTACCAACATTTAAACGAGAAAAGGTTCTTAGCTACAAGGAATGAAGATGTCAAGATTTCATTCAAACATCTGCCAAGCACACAGGTGAGTACCAAGGAGACGGCAAAGTTTTAACAAACAAAAAAGCAGTATCTTAAGTTGGGGATTCCTGTGGGACGACTGGAGGTGTTCTCAGGCCAAAACAAAACAAAACAAAACACCACACACACAAACCCTCCACAGGAGTGGGGACCAGGGACACAAAGAGAAGGTGGCCAAGACTGTGGAATCATGCCAGTTATATAGAAGGCAGCTGGTTCCAGGGGCTGTGGAGACAATCCACTGAGCTGAAGAATCTGTAGTCTCTATACCCGTTATGTTTTTGGGGTTCAGGGTTTTTTTCGCAGGGGGCAATAGGGATGGGGTGAAGGAGTGATATAAATTCCCAGGCACTGCCAACTCTGTAGAGCAAGGATGCTGGCCAAAAGGTATCCATCTAGAAGCCCAAGGGCAGCTCTCCAGCAAAGATGGGTAGGCACAGGCTGCCTCGAGTGACTGGAGCATGTGCATGCAGGCGTGGGGACGGGGGATGGACTTGGGTCCTGAATCTGGGGTGAGCCAAGAACAAGGAAGACCCTGTCAACTGACCCTGTCAGTTCAGGAGGAAAGCATGCCAAGTGCAGCTGTGGTCTTATATAGAGGCAGGCAGGTTTTAGAAGTTCCAGAATGATTGGAGTGCAAAGCCCTAAGGACTCACAGCGAGAATGGGGTTATGGAGGGGATTGGGGTTGGCTGGTGAATAAAAGGTTTTGGGTGCTAGGCTAAGGCATACAGAGCTTATTCTGTCATGTTGGAGGTTGAAAACAGCAGGCAGGGGTTAACAAAACTTCTGCTTATTACATTAAATAATGTAACATAACTAAGTAGTTCATAACTATAAACCAGGATTCATGACTGGAAACTGAGATTTAAGCCTGACAAATGCCCATTTCCTGAAGTCTCGAGCTCCTTGAAAGCCCATATGCTATTTTGGAGAGCAGTAAGAAAGAAGGAGCAGGGCATCTCAAAAAAACAACCTGAGTAACCTGGTAGGGCCTTTGGGAAGGGCAAGCCGTAGAGCTGGCTGAGACCAAACCCCAGGAAGGCCTGAGCATCTGAGAATCTGCAGTCTGAGGAGAGAGGGCACACATTACGTGCTGTCAACCAAGGGCAAGTTCAGTTTGAGGGTCCTTGGACTTCTGGTTAAGGAAGGAGAACTGAACACGTATACTGGCTCTGACTCCTGAAATACAATGAAAATGACAAGAAGCAGATTTTCTGAAAAGGGATAAACCCACAAGGACCAAGATAAGGAAGAAAAAACAGTTACAAGATTTTAGGGGAAAAAAGCACTCAAGTAATAATGAACCTGGCAGATACAAGAAAGCCAAACTGTAAGCTGGTGGGGAAGGTCAAGAAACACCCCTATTCAGGGGCGCCTGGGTGGCTCAGTGGGTTAAAGCCTCTGCCTTCGGCTCGGGTCATGATCCCAGGGCCCTGGGATCGAGCCCCACGTTGGGCTCTCTGCTCCGCAGGGAGCCTGCTTCCTACTCTCTCTCTGCCTGCTTGTGATCTCTGTCAAATAAATAAAATCTGAAAAAAAAAACAACAAAAAAACCACCCCCATTCATAAACAAAACTCCCAATATCTCTGAAACAGGCTGTAGCAGCCGCTCAGGGTGCCATGGGACCACCACAGGAATGGCAGCGTGTATGAGAACAGACCTGCAGTGCTGCACCTGAGCCCAGCAGCAGACGCACGCTTGGCTGAGGGTCTGAGAGAGGCTGCTGGCCTGGGAGGGTCATCAATGGGGAGGGAAAGCACAAGAAACACGGGATGAGCACTCAGAAGGCAGTAAGGACTTCACGCTCCCTGCGGAGGAGATGCGAGAGCTCTCTCCACCTAGCTCCACAATTCCGGAAGCCACAGCACGCTCTCCGGGCAGGGAACAGAATGCCTTCTGAGGGGAATCCAATTAGCCCAAGAGAAAGACCTGAAATCACAGAGCACAGAAGGTGGACCAGGCAGATGACCCACAGCAAAGGTGAGAGTCCAAGCTGCCGCCACCGTGAGAGTGAGCACTCGGCTTCAGCCTAGCTCGTGAGGAGCACATTCACTGGGACGCACAAGAAACACCCCGGACGCAGAATTCACAGGGAAAGGAAACTTACAGAGGAAATAAGGAGACCTATCCAAGAGGCCCAGCACCCAAGGGACAGGACTCTAGAGGAAATCAAAGAATCTAAGATGGTATTCCAGATGGAAACACTGGAGCTTCCAGTTTGGAAGGGTCCACTGTCTACAGAGCACGACAGATGAGAATGCAGCCACACAAGAACAGTCAGGGTGAAGTTTCCGAACTCGGGGATGGGGCAGAGGAGAGGAGGGATGGGGTGGGGAGAGAGCCTCCAAGCTGCCAGACAGAAAACTGGTCCCACAAAGGCCCAATGGAGAACAGCTGGGAAATTCCCAGCAAGAAAACAAACCAGCGCCCACAAATATATTCAAACAAAGATTCTAAAGCCAGGCTGCTACCCCCAGGCAGCTGAGCAAGGAAGAACAGAGAACAAAGACCCTGCGACATACACAACCTCCCATTTATCTTCCATAGTCCTTCGCACGTGGAACATATGCCTCTCCCCAAATAAGGTGAAAACTAAGAAAGAAAAGCACAAGACAGGAGGTTAGAGAGCCCTAGTAAGGGAGATAGATGCAGGAAACTAGGATCTAGCATAAAAGAAATGCAGAGGGAATCTCTCACCTATGGAGAACTGGGACACTGGTCCAGGAGCACACACCATGTCTGCTGGGAGGGCAGGGGTGGCAAGAGACCTGACCACATGGGAACAGGGGGAGGGAACGCGATGCTCAGCCCACACTGTGGTCAACACACAATGCCCAAAACTACAGGGAACAAGACAAACTTAAAAGAAAACAAGACACATACTTGGAGAAAAAGTAAGTACCCCAAACAAACAAGACGAGCAAAAAGAATCTGCTTCTTGTCATTTTCATTGTATTTCAGGAGGAGTCGGAGCCAACAAACAAGTTGAAAGCACCTGCTGTGGATAATAGGGCCTACTGTGTTTCCTAACATGATTTACTCCAAATGAACAAACAGAGAGCTTTCACAAAGATACTAACACTACAAAAGCAAGAACACTGAATGTTCAAATTCTATGTATCCTTTTACGTTTTCCTAGACAAGCTTAAGGAAAGTACACATTAACAGAATGATTCTAGAAACACCTTAACGCTCCATCTTGAGAGAAAAAGGTAAGAATCCTGTAAGGGAAACAAATCCCAAAGTAGATTCTGATATTCAGAGCATGTTCATATAACCGTAAGAACCCAAGCCAGGACAACATGGGAAACACTGACACGTCACGAAGATTTTATTTTGTACACAAATGATGAGTACTACAGACCAGTTAGATAATCGACCTTGCCCCGCTAGGGAAAACCAACAGTCACAAAATTCGTCCTTACCTTCTCTTTCTTCCCAGGATGACAATTACAGTCTCGATCAATGTGCTCACCAACCACCACATCTGGTATCTCTCCCTTTTTTACTGGGACTGGGTTGTTACAAAGTGGGCACACTGGGACCTGAACATCCTAAAAATAATGATATAAGAGAATATTCCAGATTCAGACAATCAAAACTCGAAAAAAAAGGTACAACAGCATAACGCATTGAAAATCACATAGGGTACACACACTGATCTTTCGACTACTCATTAGAAGGGGATACAGTTAACACAAAGGATTTACAGTAAGGGAACCCTAAAGATTCAGGGCAGAGCTGCCAAAGGTGGAATCCAGTGGAATTTTAACATGACAGACTATTACCTAACTGTGCAAATGACCCTGAAACAATTAGTAAAAGATAGCCAAGGAGAGAAGCTGGTGAAACTGATCTGGTCTCAGGGCAGCCTGGCTCTGTCCAGCATCATCTCAGTGAGTGGTGAAGCAGCCCGAAGCCCTCAGAATGGAGAAAAAGAAGAAAACACTAGCCATAAAGACCCTCTGGTTGCCTTCAATTGCCAACAGCCTATCTAATCCTTTTGCGGCTCTCACACGCAGGGAGACTCACTCACCTGACAAGGGAACACACAGCTAGACTGAGCTCTCAGGTACATAATGACCATCCAAGCCCAAGACTGTGCAGCTCTGGAGGGAAGAACAAGGCACCCGGTGGCTACATGCCCAGCAGTTAGAGCCAAGACAGGAGCTAAAGAAACTTAGCTCAGCAAGAAAACAGGTGACAACTGACATAATCACAGAATTAATCTATCTGTAGGGGCTGAGCTGAAGGGTCACCCAGAAGTCAGATGACAAGTCTGCCAAATTGAGAAATAAAGCATTACTAATGATCTCTAACCAGACTCTCCCTATCTAGAGACATGAGGAGGTCACAGCCAACGAATAAACTGGGTTGTGAAGCCTAGTCATCAGGGCCTGGTAAATATGAGTCACCCTCCCCCACACCCTCATGATGACCTAGAAAATGCTGGAGGGTCAGACCTTGACCAACACTAATGAAAGCACATAATAATGCTAAGTCATTCGTGTTTCTAACTGCCATTAGGGAAGCAGCAGTACAGACCCAAAGAAGTCACTAAAATAACCTCTGAACCACCAGAAACAAAATGAATATAGGCTGGGGGCCACGTGCAAAGTCAGTAACAGAGGTATTACACCTCTGGACTCACACAAGTTGATTTTCTTAGAGTCCTGTTCATCTTCCTGTTTCTACCAGGTACTATTTGCCACTAAAAAGATTCCCAAGATGGGGCGCCTGGGTGGCTCAGTGGGTTAAAGCCTCTGCCTTCAGCTCAGGTCATGATCTCAGGACCCTGGGATTGAGCCCCACATGGGGCTCTCTGCTCAGTGGGGAGCCTGCTTCCTCCTCTCTCTCTGCCTGCTCTCTGCCTACTTGTGATCTCTGTCAAATAAATAAATACAATTAATAAAAAAAAAGATTCACAAGACTGTAAAGTTACCCAGATAAGCATTTTTTTTTAAAGGATTCTTTTTTTTTTTTTAAAGATTTTATTTATTTATTTGACAGAGATCACAAGTATGCAGAGAGGCAGGCAGAGAGAAAGAGGGAGAAGCAGGCTCCCTGCTGAGCAGAGAGCCCGAAGCGGGGCTCGATCCTAGGACCCCGGGATCATGACCCGAACTGAAGGCAGAGGCTTTAACCCACTGAGCCACCCAGGCGCCCCCCAGATAAGCATTTTTTTAAAAAAGATTTTATTTATTTATTTGGCAGACAGAGATCACAAGGAGGCAGAGAGGTAGGCGGGGGGCGGGGGGGGGCGGGGGGGAGGGAGGCTCCCTGCTAAGCAGAGAGCCCGAAGCGGGGCTCGATCCCAGGACCCCGGGACCATGACCTGAGCTGAAGGCAGAGGCTTTAACCCACTGAGCCACCTAGGCACCCCCAGATAAGCATTTTTAATACCTCCCAGGTTAGATACCTTGTCAAGTATTTCTTGCACTTCACAAAGATACTCCTGTTTTTTTCTCAGCATAATGAATCAAAGGAACAGAATATTTTAACATGCAAAGCAAGCTTTGAAGGTTTAGGTACAATCTGACTTCAAGAGCCCCTAAAAAATGAAACCTGTTGCTTTAGAGGTGTGCCATCTAGAACTCCCCATGATGGTGGAAAACACACCACATCTGCACTGTCCAACACAGTAGTCACTGGCCACATACGATTGCTGAACAACTGAAATGTAGCTAATGTGACTGAGAAACTAGATTTTAAATCTCACTTCATTTGAATGAAATTATTAGCTATATGGCTAATTAATTAACTATGTGGCTAATGTCTACTACTTGGACAGCACAGCTTTAGACAATGAAAAACAAGACTCCTTGGAATAAAGTATGATAAATTACCTTTGTGAATGCAAAGGGACATTTATGTGCAGCACAAGTAAAATGGGCTTTACAGAAATCTTGTTTACATGCATCACATTTTAAGGGAAGAAAATCTAAAACAAAAAAACAATACCATTTTAAAAATTAGGACAAAAGAATTCTAGAGCACATTAAACAGGTATTTACCTACACTGATTTCTTTACACCTACCAAATATATCCTTGAGGAGAAAAACACGTGAGAAAAACTTCAGGGATCATAAATTTCACAATGCCAGCAAAACTGAAGAATTTATAAAGCTATCTTTTCTTTCTTTCTTTTTTTTTAAATTTAATTTCTTTTTTTTTAGAGAGAGGCCACAGGGGGCAGGGGGAGGGCACAGAGAGAAACTTAAGCAGACTCCCCACTGAGCTCAGGAGCCCAACTCCAGGCTCGTTCTCACCAGCCTGGGCCAAAATCCAAGAGTTGGATGCTTAACTGACCGAGCCACCCAGGTGCCCCTATAAAACTACCTTTTCGGGACGCCTGGGTGGCTCAGTTGGTTGGACGACTGCCTTCGGCTCAGGTCATGATCCCGGAGTCCCGGGATCGAGTCCCGCATCGGGCTCCCAGCTCCGTGAGGAGTCTGCTTCTCCCTCTGACCTTCTCCTCGCTCATGCTCTCTCTCACTGTCTCTCTCTCAAATAAATAAAAAAATCTTTAAAAAAAAAAAAAAACTACCTTTTCAAAAAAGACCCATCCCATGTAATATCACAAATATATAATCAGCACACTTGTATCCACTTGGCCCTGGCCTTCAGCAGATGCTGAGTAACAGTACTGAATAGAACCCGAACCTCAGGCCAGCCTCTCAATATTGAAAAGCCACCAGAGCCAAGACCCAGAGAATAGCTAATTAATAAAACAGTCTGTTCTTCCTGACTAAACAGCCAACAAAACACACATTGCCTATCAACATTCTCTTATTAGTGCTTACCTAGCTGTTTGCAAGTTTTTTCTGAACAATGCTTCCCCAAATCAGGGAACTCCATTATTTGGAAGTGTCCAAACACAGATGACAGAGAGATGGATCACCTACAAGAATTAAAACAGTTAGGTAAGGAAAGATGGCCATCATTTCAGTCCCCAGAGTTCATAACTTAGGGCTAAGAAAATAAACATGCTCTGTGGGAAGCATTCAATGCCGAGTCATCCTTGGCCCCTGCAGGGCAGTAAAGCATCACAAATTCTTGCTGCTTTTCAACAAAGAGAAAAAGAAGTTTGGGTACAAGTATGCTGATACTTCAGAATCCACCCTATTAGGACAGCCACTGTTTCTTGGGTCTTTTAATTTCCTACTTGAAGAATCTCACCCGGAATTCAGGCTAAACCGTTCTGACTCACGCTGACAGGGGTTTTCCATATTCAACTTATACAAACGCCGGTCAAAAGTTGGGCCACAGTTTCATGGAGTGAGTATACTTGTTGACACACACAAAACCGTTGCCAGGCGCCAAATCACGGGAATTAGAAGAGCTTCAGCTCTGTCCCTGCTGTTCTCTACTCCCTCATGCATTGAGGTTTACTCAGAACTTGCTCCCTAATGACAACCCGGAGTTGATGAGGGAGAAGAGCAAGCGCTTAACTCACGTGGAAACCAGGTGGACGAAGGGTGAAGCTACTGCGCTCCAGAGGGAACTGGAGTCCGTTAACAGGCCTCATGAGATCCCTTCCAGGACCTAGCACCCACAACCCTCTCAAGAACCCCTCCCAGAAGTCAGGTCCGGAGGAACCACTCCGGGCAGCGTACGCCGTGCTGTCCCCAACTCCCCCTCCCCCGCCAGAAGTCAGGTCCCGAGGGTTCACTCCGGGGAGCGTCTTCCGTGCTGTCCCCAGTTCCCCGCCCCCAGAAGTCAGGTCTGGAGGGTCCACTCCGGGGAGCGTCCGCCGTGCTGTCCCCAGTCTCCCCACCCCCCCGCTCCTCCCCTCGGATCGTGGTTCAGAGTCACTCCTCCTAAGGGGCCTTTGCCCCGACCGTCACGGCTTCTCCACACCCTCAGAGAACGCTGTGACTCCCGTCCCAGCACCCACCCACTCCGGTCCCGAGCGCGCACGACGTCTCCACTGCCCGCGCCCCGGAGCGCAGGCCGGCGGCAGGTGAGCCCGTCGCTGTCTCATCCGGCCCAGCCCCCGGCCGTGGGCTCGTTCGGCTGGCACCTGGAGCCCTCCCAGCCCTGCGACCCGGGGCCCCGCGCCCGTCCCCGGACCTGGCTCTAGTCGGGCGTCCGGGTGGCTGCGGAGGCGAGCAGGAGGCGGCGGAGACGGGAAGATGGATGTCCCTTCCAGCGGCCAGCCGCAGGGGACGAGTCCAAAAAGCCGGGGAAAATGGGATCCGACGAACAGCGCCCCGCCGTCCAAGCCCGCTGAAGTGCGAAGCATCGCATACCGCCAAAGCTCCGGCCATTTATTCGCTTCCTAGGGCTCAGAGAGACGCCGTGGCCCGTACCTGCCCGGCGCGCCCCGACAACGTCACCCGGCCGGCCAATCCCGCCCGGCGGAGGCTCGGCGTTCCCGGCGCGCCCAGATTACGTCACGGCCCGGCCGGCCAATCCCGACCTCCCGCGGCTCCATGGACCCGCCACTCCTCGCTCCACCGCCTCCCTTCTCGAACAGTCCGGCCGCTTCTCGGAGCCGCTGAGTCACGGTGAAGTGGCTCCGCGCAGGCGCTCTTGGCCGACTGCACGGCGCGGGAAAGCTGAGTCACGGCGGCGAAGCTGAGGCCCCCGGCAGACGTGCGAAGGGGTCGGCCGTACGGGGAGCAGCGCGCGGAGGGAGCCAGAGCCGCGCCGCAGAGGGGACACCGCGAGGTACGCAGCCGGCACTGCCGAGCGGCGCCCCGAGTGGGTAGGGCCCTTGACCGTTCTCTTGACGGAGAGCTTCCCTGTTCTTGCCTAGTGGGCTACCCGGGGGCTACCGCGGTCCCTTCACGGGTTTCTTCACCGCGGTTCCCTCATCGCGGTCCCCTCCCCGGGTCCTCACTGCGGTCCTCTCACCGCGGTCCCCTCACCGGGTTCTCTCACTGCGGTCCCCTTAGCGGGTCTTCTCACCGCGGTGCCCTCACGGGTCCTCTCACTGCGGTCCTCTCACCGCCGTCTCCTCACCGCGTCTTCTCACCTCGGTCCCCTCAGTGGGTCCATTCACAGAGGTCCCCTTAGCAGGTCCCGTCAGTGGGACCCTCCCGCATCACCTCACTGGTTCCGCTTCTCACGTCCCCTCACGGTGTTCTCTCTTTGCATCCCCTCACCATGTCCCTTCATCGGCCCCCCTCACTATTTCCCTCCACTGGGCACCCCCCCCCGCATCTTTTCACTGGGTCCCCTCCCTGCCTCTCCTCACTGTGTCCCCTTTCTGCATATCTTCACTGGGACCCACCGCAGTCCTCTCATGGGGTCACCTTACCATATCTCCTCACCGGTTCCATTGCGCCCTCCTGCCCACTCCCCCAAATGTACGTGGTGGGTTTTCTGTCTCCCAGCGGGTTACTGTGTGAAGTCTTAGCGAACTGAATGAGCGGATGCTCTGGGGGTACCTGGTCAGGTTCCCTGGAAGCCTCTGGTCACGCCCAGCCGTCACCGTCTAACCTTGTTTTATGTGTGTTTCTGTTTAAAGACAACTTGCACTGATGTGTTGTTTATTTGTTCACATTGAACTCATGGCCAGCAGTGCTGTATGTAAGTCATGCCGGAACCCAGCCTGTCTGCGGCTCTTCTCTGTAAGGTGCATCACAGCCCTGGTACTTAGGAAACTGGACAGCCCTTAAGCACCAGCTTAAGGGCCACTTGAAACTGCAAGATTGCCACCAGAAAGCCCAAAAATGTGAAGACCGTAACACTAAATAGGCAACGGAATGGAAGCTTATTTACCGTATCAGTGCTGGAACAAGAAAGGCCGGTGTCATCTTGTCCCACCCTGACTGGAGGTGTGTTTTCTCAGGCAACTCGAGTTTTTTGCCACTCAGCACATGCTGGCCCATAATTGCTGAAGTACCGCAAGTATTGATTTTGGAGTTACAAATAAATTTAGCTGATAGGCAAGTTCACAAATAACAAGAATCGTGCATGAGTGTGTGTTCGTACATGTACATACCCATTTTCCTTAGTCTTTTTCTGAACCATTTGAGAATGTGCTATAGACATGATTATCCATCACCTGAAATGTTTGCATGTATATTTCCCCAGAGCAGACACCCCTACATAACCAGTCTGTAACCATCCATATGAGGCAGTCAGTATCAAAGCGATATTAAGGTCCAGTCCACAGACTCCATTGGACTTTGCCAACTGTCAGTGTCTCTTTTTTCCTTTTTGTTTCAGGGTCCCATCCATGATCATATGTGCAGTCTCCTTCATGTTGGGACAGGTCTTCCGTCCTTCTTGTCCCTAATAATTTTTATTAAAGACCACAGACTTATGCATATGAGATGTCTCTGAGATGTTTCCTGAGGACCATATGCAGGCCATGTTTATTGGTAGGAATACCTCAGGAATAGGGCTGTGCCACAACACATCTTATCACAGGTGATACTCATCTTGTCATCTTGATTACCTAGTCCTGTATATGTCTGCTAGGTTTCTCCTTTTTTTTCATTTGTAAATTGATTAGTATTTTGTAGGGAGATATTCCAAAATCCCACCCTTATTTTATTCTTTATCACCTTTTGCCTGATGACATGAAGTTCTATCAGTGACTTGGTTGGATCACTACAGTCATTGCCAAAGAATGCTTTTTATTTTTTAAACTATATTTTTAATAAAGTAAGCTCTACACCCCGTGTGGGGCTTGAACACACAACCCTGAGATCAAGAGTCACCTGCTTCACCACTGAGCCAGCCAGATGCACCCCAAATAGTGCTTTTTAAAATTTCCATTGTTCATCTCACATTTTTTAGTTGGCAGTCTGTAAGGAAGAGGATTCCCTTTTGTTTGTTTTTTATTTGTTTATATCAGTATGGACACATGGATTTCTCTCTTATTCAGTGGTCATGCCCTATTGCTGTCATTGTTCATTTTGATGGGCAGAGAGCCACATTTAACTGGCTCTTGAGTCTTTCTGACATGTCCCTGTCATCCTGTCATTCTTTGCTCCCTTCCTTGCCTAGCCATTTCTCCAAGGAGCTTTGTTTCTTCTTAGTGGAGGATGGTATTTAGAAATCAAAATTTGAGGGATGCCTGGGTCGCATCTGCCTTCAGCTCAGGTCGTGATCCATGGGTCCTAGGATCAAATCCCACATTGGGCTTCTTCTTCATCAGAGAGTGTATTTCTTCCTCTGCTTTCGGCTCCCCCTGCTTGTGCACATGCTCACTTGCACTATCTTCCCCCTCCCTACTCCCAGCCCACAAATAAATAAAATCTTTGAAAAAAAAAAAATCAAGATTGGAGTGTGTGGTGTGCTTATTGCTACTAGGGTGTCATTGTTTTGAGATCTCAGTTGCAAGGAAATGTATGTATATTTGCTTATATTTACATACATATCTATAATTGCCTATACTTGTATTTATATTTTTTAGGAAAACATATCCTTTTGATTCCAATCCAACACATCAGGATTTTTGGAATCTTCTCTTTTTATGTTTATAAATAAGTTCTCCAGCAATAAAAACCCAAGTTTCATTATTCTATTTTCTTATTTTTCAGTCTTTGTATTTGCTTAATATAAGAAACCACTCTGGCCATCATTTCCACCCCCACACCTGCTTTGTGCTCACTCCCTCAGCACTCCACATCCTTGAGCAGTTGTAGGCACTGCTTCCACAAACTCCCTCCCTGATCTTCAAATTGGTCAAAATCCAGTGCCAGTCAAACCCTTCAATTTTCTTCCAGAAGGATTCTTTAAAAGAAGATAATTTACTAAGGAAGCATAAATACAAATACAAGCTTTTAAGATCATCGTCATTTGTGGGTCGAAAATCCCCTGTGTATTATTATCTTTTTTCAACAGTCCTAGTGTAGAACTTTAATTTCTCAGATCTTCTGATAAATGCAAATACCCACTACTTCAATACTATAGATACTTAGATTTCCAAAAGTGAAGAATGTTAAGTAACAAGAGTGTTAAAAAAATAAGTTATAATCAAATGAATCAATTACTATCAGAAAGAGGGTTAGATATTGCCCTTTCCTGTAAATTTTATGCCAAATGTTGAAGTGAAGAATCTTTTTAGAGCAACACATTCCCAGATTATGTGGGTCTTGCTACAGCCAATTTTAACACTAAAATGTAAAGTTTCATACACACATTAACTACTGAGTTTTAGGGGAGAAATTCAAATTCTTGCATGGAATCAAATTTGCCATTCTGCAAATTCCTAATTTTGCACTTGGTAGTATATTTCTTATTGCTGCTGTAACAAATTACTGCAAGTTAAGTGGCCTTAAACACAGACTTAACTATCTTACTGTTCTGGAGGTCAGAAGCTGAAAATTCATCTCACAGGCCTAAAATCAAGAGATTAAAGCAACGTTCTTTCTAGGGGCTGCTGGACATAACCTTCCATGCCTTTTCCAGCTTCTTAAGGTTGGCCATAATCTTTGGCCCATCACATCATCTCAACCACTACTTCCGTTACCACACCTTGTCTGACTCTTATTCTCCCCCCTTTTGCATAAAAGGATTATATTGGGCATGCCTGTGCAATCTAATATTATCACCGCACTCAGGATCCATAACATGACCATGTCCACAAAGTTTATTTTGACATGTGAAATAACAGATTCGTGGGTTCCAGGGATTGGGACATGGACACTGGCGGGGGAGGTGGGGCACTATGCTGCCTACCATAGGTAGTGACCACACTGCCAAAGGAAAAAACAAGATGACTTTTTTTTTTTTTTTTTTTTTTCTGAGAGAGAGAGAATCAGAGCCAGAGACAGGTCTCAATCTCAGGACCCTGAGATCATGGCCTGAGCAGAAATCAAGAGTGGGATGCTTAACTGAGCCATCCAGGCACCCCCAAGATTACACTCTTTAAGAGTAAAAATTTTAAAGTATTTCAGTGTTTTATCTCTTTCTCAAAATGTAAAAAAGTATTTCATGCAAAACATCCAAATTTTGAATAAATGCTTTCTAAACAGCCAGATTCATAAATGAATTTTTAATCAAAGAAAAATGTAATTGGTTGGATACTATCTCACCTCCCCAGACGCAGACACAATAGTCACGTGTGCACACAAACGTGGATGGGCATTTGCATGCCTTGTGAGAACCAGAATTTGCCCACAGCACGAGCTGGCACATGGGGAGTGTCAGGAGAAGATGTGAGAGTGGACACCCAAAGGCTTTACCGGGGAGTGCACTTGGTCTACGTTTGCTATTCTTTTTGGTCCTGATTTGGCTAAGACCACACCCAAATTGTTGTGGGAACAAAAATTTACCAAGCCAGATTTTTAAAACGCAGCTTTTGCCTTTAACTGAAGTCTGCATTCATACAAAAAGTTGTCACTGAGCAGAAGTTACCGGACCTCCATACATCTAAGCTTCTTACCACGTCAAGATTAAGGACTTCCTAAGATGCCCTCTGAGAACTGCCTTGTCAGCAGGGAAGGAAGGACCTTGTAGTATTCGTGACGCTCCATAGGGGAGCAGAGACAGACCTTGGAGCCTGCTTCAAAGGAAGAGGCCACAGTGCATGACCAGCTATACATTCCTCTATCAAGGGGCCAAGTGTTCTTCACCAACAGGTCACTGTTCTGATCTCTATTTTAAATACAGACCACCAAAGTATAGAAATGTCCGAAACACAGGCTCCTGAATACACATTTGCAATTCTTTCTCTGCTACCTATACTAGCTAGTGATGAGGGTGGAGAGGCAGGCAGGGACAGACCATGCAGACTTTATCTTGAATGTAGTGGACAGGGCACAAAATTTAAATATACTTCACACAGCTATACAAAAAATAATTTAAGTTTCTCTGTTTTCTAAAATGGAACTCAGCTTTCTTTTGGAGCCTCCAGACTGCCACGGGCCAACAGCTGTTCCTGTCAGTTAGCTTAGCCCAGCCTGCTGTTTTTGTTTGTTGTCTGTCGGGGTGCAGTTCATCTGCACCTCAGTCACTGTTGGGCTCCAATCTTGGTCATTCCAAGCCTTGTCCTCCAACTACTTCCTTTCTCCTTTGGTGCCATCTGGGGTTGGGGAAGCTGGATAGATAATCTCATGGCAGCCAGTTCCTCCCTGGCCCCTGCAGGTGGTGAGACCTGTCCCACCACCTCTGCTCATGGGTGGCTTTTGCTGCTGCTGGCCTCTTATGAGCTCATTGCATGCAATGTCAACCTGTCCAGACCCTAGGTTACATCTGTTTCAGTGACCCTCTCAGGGTCCCATGCCAGTGCACATGGGGATTTGGGAGTTTCCTATAGCTTTTATGAGGACTCTGGCTCTGGAAGCACCACCTCAAGTCTTCTCCCTATCTGACCACATCCTAGGTATCCTCTTCTGCACTCTCCCTGCATTGGCACAGAGAAGTGTGCCTGTTCCGAAGGTAGAGGGGGAAACCAGGCATAGACCCCTCTACTTTTATATTGCCCCTCTACTCATCTGAATTGTTTGTCACCTCAACTGAGGGTTGTAGTACGAGCATCGGGTCCATTCTCAGGGACCCAGACAGGTGTCTTCTCTTTCAAAGTTCTTCAAACTTCTCCCCAGCCCTGGAGATAATTTTCTCCCTATGTTACAAAAAGTTTCTCTCACATCCTATCTTTGGGTTTCTTGCTCTAGGGTAAATCTCCAAAGCTTTGGCTCCTGGTTCCTTTTTCTCTCTCTTAAAAGTCTTGCTTTTAAGACTGTAGCTTGGTATGAGCTCTTAGAATTTTAGGTTTAAAACTCAGAACTGAGCAATAACTTCTTTGGGCAGACCTTTCTTTGCAGTGATGAGTGTCACCTCCTGGCCTAGTCTGGATGGTGGAAAACTTCTCAATAATGGAGAAGCAAAAATACATTGACGTTATACTCCCCCACACATTGTTCAGCACATTTGTTCAGCTGTGGTATGTGTAAGACAGATTGAGGAGAAGCAGGGGCAGAAATGGGAGAGCAAATAAGCTGTTACTGCAGTCTAGGTAAGAGATGACAGTGACCTCAGAAATGTAGAAACCTTACTCATCTTCACAGCTTCTTCTTTAGGTAGGGCATGAGCATGTGATCCAGGTTTTCAGGGGAAAAGGGCCTTCTGGAAAAAGATTTCCTCCCTAATAAAAAAGAGATACTCATTAGAACAAACCCATTTTCAGTAAGGTATTTGGGGGATGCTTGGAAATAGTAACCTTTTCACTAACAGGAAGGGCCAACATTAAGGACCATGTCCTTATGCTGAGCTGACAGAGGAGAAATGTGGAAGGAGCCAGGTAGAGATGGTCATGTTGAGTTGCTGATTGGCTTCCTTGCCTCTGGACTTCCTGTAATATGAGATTACACACATTCTTATTGTTCAAGATTTTTTTTTGTCATTTTTCCTATTGGTAGCCAAAAATACTGCTACCTATAATAGAAAAATTATTTCAATTCAGGACATATCAGCTATGAGACAAAAGAGAAAAGTGGGAAAATAAGCAATTGGATACATGCATCTGGGACTCAGAGAAGAGGTCCAGCCTGGGAACTAAAATTTTGAGTCATCAGCATACAGCGTGTTGATGAGATTGTCTTGGGGAGGACAAGATATGGAGGAGAAGAGGATGCAGGCCTATACCTTACGAAAGCCAGTGCTGGAAAACCAGACTGAGAATGAGCAACTAGAGAACTCAGGAGGGAAAAAAGGAGAGGAAGCCAAGGGAAGATGAAGATTTAAAGAGGGAGAATTGGCTAATCGGCTCCTGCTGCTGAGAGAACAAGACAAAACCTGCAAGTCTACTGGGGTTTGTGATGAAGAGGTCACCATTGTTCTGGAATGGTCCCAGACACAGAAGAGGAAGTCAGACAACTGGGTGAATAGGATAAGGTGAGGGAATGGAATCTGGATGAAAGAAGCAAAGAAGCTCTTACCCATAAAGAAAAACAGTGAAGTACATTCTTCTGGTCCCACTCTACTGGCCTAGCCCGGTTCAGGTGACATCCCACTGCCCCTTTTCCACAAGACACTCTCTCCTGCTCTGACACATAGTCAATATTACCTTTACATTTGTAACTCATATCCTCAACAAATATTTATTGGGTGCCTGCTGTGTACACAGAACCCTGTTTGGCTTCAAGAAAAATATAAGAAAAGATTAAATGGGGTCCCTGTCTTTTCCCAGGAGCTTATAGTTTTGATT
Source organism: Mustela erminea (assembly GCF_009829155.1). NCBI lineage: Eukaryota > Metazoa > Chordata > Mammalia > Carnivora > Mustelidae > Mustela > Mustela erminea. The sequence goes on from NC_045633.1 coordinate 25,350,147, forward strand.
GTGGAGAAAAAAAGGCCCACATCCTGAAACAACTGGACATTAAGTGTAAACATTGTATTTATGAGGTTGCAGGGCAGAGGCTGTAATCACTATTGGTGATCAGAGAATAAAAACTTCCCAGAGCAAGCCTGAAAAATTGGGGCTGGACTATGTAGGCAATTTTCACAGTGGTGGTGGGGGGTGGTCCAGCAGATCCTTAAAGACAGGGGATGTGAACTGGGGAGGGAACTGCTGAAGCCAAGCCATATGTCTGCCAGGATTTTTGGTTGCAGATAACAAGAACTCACCTCAAAATAGATTTTTCCCAGAAGGGGAATTTATTGGCTCCTAGACTTGAGATGTGCCTGGATCCAGGAATTTAGACAAGGTCCTCCCCCACCTGCCCTCTGAATGTTGGCGTCTCTGTTCTATGGCAGAACAGCCTCCTCTTGTGACAGAAGCATAGTTGTCAGCAACCTGGGCTACAGAGACACTTTTGGGGGGGTGAAAATGGGGTGCTGCTAATAGTTTCCTTGGGACAATAGACATAAGCTGGGACCCTGCTAGGAAAACTGGGACACGAGATTACCATAACCTAATGTTCACTATGTGGCCACTGTCTGACAGCCCTGCCAGAATCACATGAAATGAGGGAGAGACAGTACTCCAAAGACACTGTGCTATTACCAGATGAAGGAGGGACAAGAATGCTGGAATCCTAAAAACGATGGTATCCACTGTTCATCATGAGTTGGCAATTCAGGGAAAAAAAGAGAAATAGACCAACGAGTAAAGCACAAATTTCAAAGTTAAGCTTACTAGATAAAGATAGAAGATTTAGAATTTGAGGGAGAGAAATCTGAACTTCATTTGACTGGTAAGGAAGACAGAACTTTGTCCAAGGAATTTGTACATATGACGGATGTCTGGGGAGACAAATCTAGGAATGAGTTTCAGGATATTTGAGAGGTTCAGAGAGGAGCTAGGGTTGTATGGCTGGAGTCCTGAACTGTTGAGCATGCTGGTATGGTGGAGGGAGCTCGTACAGTAAAGAAAAGGATATAAATTCAGGACGTAGGTGACAAAAACAAAAAGAACCAGGAGACCTCCTTGGCTGATTGGGCATGAAAAACAGGGAAGAAACAGGCACACCAGTTCAAGCTTGGAGAAGCTGAAGTGGCAGGAATGGGGAGGTTTTCAGGGGTAGCAATTTGGCAGTGAGGCGGGTCTCTTGGGGTCATGTTGAGTTCTGACGAAGTTGTATGAATGGGGAGGACACAGAATTAAAACTGGAATTCTATTTAAGGTCAAGTTAATGAATAAAGTGTCCCCAAAAGAGAGTAAGAAGTGGCTGGAATCAGGAGGGAGGAGGGCCTGCAACTAGGTAACAGGAGGAGAAGGAGGAAACAGAAAACTTATAGCAGAATTGGAAAAGAATGCTGAAGCAGCGTAGAAGAGAGGCCACAGGTGACAAGCAGCACCCTGTGCTGTGCTGAATTCCACATGAGGACCAGAAGTCTGCAGGAAGTTTACCTAGACGGATATTTACAACTTTGAAGAATGGTCTTATATGGTCTAACATTCAGGATACTTGGGGTTATGCTATGTAACAGACAATCCCAAAGTCAATGCAGTTTAAAACAACAAAGGTTTATTCCTGCTCAGATGTCCTGTCCCTGATGTATACACAAACTCTGCTCCACATTGTCCTCACCTTCTAAGCCTGGGATGCAGAGTGATCAATACTGGAAGTCTTGCTAGTTGCCTAGGCAGAAAGAAAAAATTGGCCACAAGAGCTTGCCACTGGTCTTAAATCCTCCTGCCTGGAAGTCTCAGAGCTCACTGGTTGAAGCCAGGCCCACACTCCAGCAGGGGGTCCAGAAAGCACAGTCCCAGCAGGTGCCCAGAAGGGAAGAACTGAAATATTTGTCCACGAGGAACAATGATTAGTGTGGTGGTAGAGGTTGGAGGTGAGGCTGTAGGAGGGGAACAGAGAAATTCACTTATCTGATGCTCAGTTGTATAGCTGCTCTACTAGAGATATAATTCTTGTGTTAGACCATAATCCCCTGAGGACAAGGACTGTGCCCTTTAACCCTTTGTTGATGGTGCTTATGCACCTCGTCGTGTTAGGTATGCTCCTTCAGGTGACAAAACTAGAAAGAGATGCTCCGATGACATCAGCGCTTCACCCTAAGGACTCTCAGGGAGGAAGGGGAAGTGTCTTAGTGCAGCCTTAAGAGAAGGAAATGTGTCCTCAAATTCTTAGTGGCCACATAGACGTTTACATGGGGTGGCCTCATGATGAGTACAGCAATGACGTAAATTCAAGTAAGGCCAATTTTCCTACTGGAGACTGTCGGAGGAGCACTAGGAGCAAAGACCTTCTGGGTGGGATTGCAGACCCCTGCTGCCAGGACTGCAGATGGTAGCCAGTATGAGTACTCTGTCCTCTAAGTGACATCGTTGTAGGTCTCTGCAAAGGCTTTGGCTCTGTGAATCTGAGAGTCACAGAGGGAGGCATGATACTTTGAGTCGAAATTGCCAACAGAAATCAAATTGTATTCCCCCAGACATGTGAGCAGAGCATAAATATTTCATAGATACGAAGTCAGCTAGACAGAGATTTTAATTCCAGAAAGTGATCATAAAGTAAACTACAGGAGATGCGGCTTATGATTTGCCTCATGACACATTTTTAAGTAAGCAAAAGCCCTGTGGAATAAAAATACACTTGCTCAGGTTCCCCAGCGAATGGAAAACAGTTGAGTGGAGCAGAGATGCACTAATACTTTCTTTCTCCATCTCTTAATTTTGTGATGCGTGGTTATCTAGCATATGGGACCCTTTGTGTCATAGAACTGTGTCACATGACTCTTCCATAGTCCATCCTTCAATAACAAACCAGGGCAAGATCTTCTGTTTCAATATCTTTCTATATATTGTTAGAAATTACCTTGGAGAACCCTTTGCTCAGTGCCCATTGAGCCCCCAACAGTGAGGAGTTATTGCCTGCTTGTTCGTAATTTTCCATGTAAAATGTGGTGTATGACTGGAAATGTTTTAAATGCAAAATTAGTGAAAAAAAAAAAAAAAGTGAAAGGGAGCCTGCATTGAAAATGTGGCAGAAACACTCACCCTTGTGAGGACCTTTCAAACCTCCTGTTAGAATGATTCCACCAGTATCACCATACAAGCAAAGCTGTGCCTGGACTTCTTTTAACCTCCAGCATCACATCCTTTGCATGTGGCACTCACCTGTTGCCGTGAGATGGATCCAAATACTCTTCTTCCCACCGTGAGGAATCTTTGGGTCCAGTGGGTGGTTGGAGTTGGAAACCTCTGGAAATGATGTTGTATCCTTGGCAAACCATGCTGTTGATCGTGGGTCTCCCTGAGTGGGTGTCAGTGGAAGACAAGCAGGGACGGTACCAGGCCTGCAAGGAAGACTTGGGCAAATGAATGTGAGTGGGGAACTGGGAAGTCCACACAAATTTTGTGGCTCATTTAGCAGTGTTTACTTGCACTTGCTTCTTGGTCTTCAGTAGTGTTAATGTTTGAGGCGCCTGGGTGGCTCAGTGGGTTAAAGCCTCTGCCTTTGGCTCAGGTCATGATCCCAGGGTCCTGGGATCAAGCCCTGCATCGGGCTCTCTGCTTGGCAGGGAGCCTTCTTCCTCCTCCTCGCTCTCTGCCTACTTGTGATCTCTGTCTGTCAAATAAATAAAATCTTTATAATTAAAAAAAAAAAAGAAGTTGTAATGTTAGGGGGAGCTGGCCCAGGGATGCAGGCCCCTCTGAGCTGGCTTTACAGTTCTTCTGTTAAAATAATTTTAATTTAAAACTTAAAGGTGGTGCTCCCTTTGTCTGCTTGATAACAAGATTTTGATTTCTTTTGCAAGCCTGTCGAGAAAGCACCCAGTTGCTATATCTTGGAGCAGAGCAGCAACGGCAGCTGCCCTCATTACTTAATGGGAAGCAAACCCCCATTTCCGTTCCCTCATTTCCACCAAGGGAGGCATGAAAGTGCCTTGTGGGCTATATACACTACCCTGAAATTGAAAAATCTGGCAACTTCTATAACTACAGGTAAAACTATCTTGATTCACAGAGATGTCACCATGCAAGGAGATGGCCACTGGTATCGAGGCATCAGGTTGCTGTCTGAAATGGAGAAGAGCATATAGCAGTATAAGGTAGGGAACAGCACGTTATTTTGAATTTAAGTCTTTATGCTGTACCAACTGGGAGAAATAGGAAATGTGTTTTTAACTGATTATTTGTGGCCACCATCTCCATCTTTGGGCATCACGGGACATCATTCTCACATGGCTTAGAAAATCTGCCTGTTTTCACGTAGCAATAGTTATACTCACTTCACAGCATTGTGGCATTTCCACTTTAGCACTGGTGTTCTTTACTTTTAAATGTCACCCTGATCTGGTCACTGCTGAGGATCCCTAGTCTTAGGACCATGAGAACTCAGGAAAAAGAATCTAGTTCAGGATGAAATAACAATGATGCAGAATCTCCAATTTGTTTCCAACTTTGTGTTGGTTCCTGAGTGGGTTCTGAATAAGTAATAATCATCCTGATTTCCCAGTGACTTGATGTTCCATTTCTGGCCAGGCCCCTTTGCTACCCTCTTGAATCGCTGCGTTAAATATTAAAGCCGCCTGCACCCTGGTGGCTTCATCCTGGAGGCAGCGGCAGGGTTGTTGTGGAATAACTCCTCCTGGTTGGCTGCTGGATTTGTTCATTAGTTTAAGCCATGCATATTGGCTAGGACTGCAACATTGTCTCTTTTTGCACAAATACTAGTTTTAAATGAGGAGACATCAATGACCCATCAGCCCAGCCCTGAGGAAAGGGAAGGCTCTGGTTCTTTGCAGTTGCCACACCTAGTGCTGGGCACGGACCAGTGGGCTTTGGGACACCCTGTGCCTTCCTCCCTTCAGCCCGGCAGGAACATTTAGGCCATCCCTGCCAGGGATCTGTTGGAGGCCTGCTTCATGCAACATACTTCACTGGGTACTGTCAGGAGGGCGAGGAAGCACAAGATTTGAGCTTGAAAGCTGCTTGGAGAGTGAATACATGTATATTTGAAAACAACAACAACAACAACAAAACCCGACAGTCCCACCTCAAAGCAATGCCCAGTGCAGAGAGGATGAATCATACGGACGAGATGCTGCGGATGTCTGCAGGATGGAGAGCAGTTATACAAGGTGAGTCTTTGACAAGGACGTGAACTTGGAAATATGTGCAGGGGAGAAGGGGGTCACACTGTGGGCATGGCATAGGGGGTGTAGACTCCTCAGCAGAGCCCAGTGATATCAGCGGGCAGTGCTCACCCTGAGGGCCCCGCTGCCGGGGTGAGTCTGCTCTGGGCCTTGGAGTCTTTGAGGAAAACAGCCCTCCTGAGTCAGATTTGAATGAAGGGCCCGACCCTGCACACTTTTCCCAGAGGGACTCAGGTCTGTTTTCAGTTGTTCCTACAGACTTTGTTCTTTTGAGATCAAGAATCGTCCTTTTTGTTACTGCCAGTCCAGCCCCATGCCAGGCTGAGCTGGGTGGTTGTGGCCATTCCAAAAGCATTGTGGTTAGATGAAAAGAGTTGTGCCTGAAGGGGAAGAAGAAATGAGGGAAGGGAGGAAGTGTGTACTTGGAGGGGGAGGGCGGAAAGGGGCAGGTGTGGACCTCCCAGGCAGTAGTCCCTGCCAGCCGCGCCCCGAGGCCCAGGCAGCACCAGGGGCCCCCTGGAGTATTCTTTGGAAAGAGTTCCTGTGTCCTCCTCTGCCAGCAACTGAAACTATAAAAACAGATACTAATTGTAGTGATAAATTTCCAGGCCCTTCCCAACAGGCCTTTGGGTCCCAGGCAGAGGGGTCCTGACCCCCCCAGCAAGACAGCTTGGTGGTCTGCTCCCTCAACTGACAACCTCTGGCTGTTCAGTGAACAGCTCCTGGCGAGAACTCAGCTTAGCAGTTGGAGTCCGTGTTTGGGTGCAAGTCATATTTGGTAGGGGGCATCCCAGGCACTTTAGGACCTTCCTGCACAGCCAGCAGGGCCTGTCCGTGAGTTGAGCAGGCACAGAGGCATGAATAGAACCCCAGTCTCTGCTGCTTTACTCTCAGAGAAGAACCAGTGGTTCAGTGGTTCAGGGAAGGAGCTTATCCCTGCCCCCACCACATGCACAAAACCCCGAAGATTTAATGAGGAATTTGGAGTTCTGTCCTATAGTGGCTCCAGTTTAAGCTGGGGAGGAAGCTGGGGACTCTCCCATTTGGGGCTGCTCTACTTTTTGATGGGCAAGTGGACCAAGGGGGCTAGAACACGTCACATGGGCTTCACCTTGTGGCCAATTTCCTTTTCTATCCAGACACCCTCAGGCCTTCCCTACTACTGCGGACAGGGCAGAGAGGGCCTCCTCAAAAGCATCTGAGCAGTTTGTAGTGAGCACCAAGGACAGACACAATGGCAGAAATACAAGATTTGATGGGGGGCTGCTGCTCTGTGTGTGACCACGTGAGGGGGCAGTTGGACACGTAGATGGCCACACATCCATCAGCCATACACAGCTGGGCTCTCCCTGGGTCTCCCTGTGATTAAACCCTCTCTGGCCTGGGGTAGTGTTTGCAGCCCTGACCATGAGTGCTGGTAGTTGGGAGAGGGAGAGTCGGTCACTTGGTCACTTGGCTGTGACAGGCTGGCTTTTCAGCAGCTGCAACTGCAGACCTCTTGCCTGTCCTTCACTCGCCTGTGTGGAGCTGAACTAGCCGCCCTTCCGCTGAGAGCAGGTGGTGCTCGTGCACGACTCGTGCTTCCCTTGATGCGTCACATCACTTGTCACTGCCTTAGCGTGTCCAAGTGCCTCCCGTAAGCTTGCTTGGAGCACGCCTGAAACATGCTTGTGATTGGAATCCAGTCCTGCTGAGTCTAAGCAGGAGGGAGGACGAAGGTACAGGGCGCTGAGCCCGCACAGGGAAACTGAAGCAGCCGAGATTTCACGAAAGGCAAACAGATCCAGCAAGAAGGGAGTGCAGCTCTGTAAAACAGGCATACGTAAGGGCAGTTACGCATCAGCTTCAGGTGCGCCCTTTAAACAGCTGTAAGTCTTCCTAACCTCGCCAATGGGGGGACGAGAATCAGGCGGGGAGGCAGGCCGTATGTGCTATGTACACAGTGCATTGAAATTGAGTGTCGTGCGCACAGGACCCCATTCCTTTCCATTCTGCCTGATATGCTCCTTCAGGGTAAAGGTATAAAACACATTTAAGGTTCTTTACCTCCTTCCCTGCAATAGTAATTGGCAGTTACTCAATCCCCGTGGGCATCATAAATAAGGAGCACACCAAGAGACTTGGTTGCTGCCGTTAGAACACACTGGCTTTAGCTGGATTGAACTAGAGTCAATAGTCGTGTGACGAATGTAATGGTGTGCCAGTGGTAAAATCGCCCCCACTCAGTGCTCTAATTTTGTCACAAAGGCTGGATTTTCTCCTGGCTAAGCAAATGGAGTTTGTGTATTGACATGTTTGCGCTCAAAGGAGTGAGTCACAAGATAGGTTGTCTATGTCAGGGCACCCTGAATAGGTGCTACACTTAATTCTGGAGTCTCATTAGTAATGGCAATAGAGACTGTGATGTATTGCCTCCTATGTGGTAAATAGAAGAAGCAGACCGACCTGTGAGTGTTTGCTGCTCTCTTGATAAGGAATGGAATTTATACTGACAGTACGTGGTTACTTGGGTTTCATTCTATTGTGGCAAAAAGCACATGACATAAAATTTACCATCTTAACCACTGATAAGTGTGCAGTAGTGTAACTATGTGCACATTGTGAAAATGATCTCCAGAACTTTTCCATCTTGCAAAACTGAAGCTCTGTCCCATGAAACACTCACTTCCCATCCCCTCCCCGACCCCTGGCACCCTCTCTTCTTACTCTCTGTCTCTGTGAATTAGTAACTCCAGGGACCTCATGTGAGTGGAATCACAGAGTATCTGTCCTTCTGTGTCTGGCTTATGTCAATGAGCATGTGTAACAGGTGTCAGTGTTTCCTTCCTTTTTAAGACTGAATAATACACCCTTGTGCAGATGGACCACATCATGTTTATCCACTAACTCACTGATGGATACTTGGGTTGGCTTTTGTGACTCATGCTGCTATGAACTTGGGTGTGAAAATCACAGCTGATGGGGTTCCTGGGTGGCTCAGTCAGTTAAGCATCTGACTCTTGATCTCAGCTCAGGTTTTGATCTCAGGGTTGTAAGCTCAAGCCCCATGTTCATGGAGCCTACTTAAAAAAGTAAAAAAAGAAAATCACAGTTGAACGTTTTTAAAAGGAAAAAACCTTGATTTTCTGACTAAGAACTTTCTTGACTATTAATATTCTATGGCTAACATGTGAAAGGAGTACACCTGGCATTTGTACTGCTAACATTTTAACATCCTTGCAGAGGCAGTGCTTTAATGGTTGTAGATAAAACAACAACCTTGCTTCAACCTGCCCTCTGTGAGGCTCAGCACAAGTAGAATAAACCACCTTTTAAATACTCAGTGGCCATAAAAATGGAGACAAGTTTTGGTCCTCAAAACAGAAAAACAAGTCTTGTAGGCAGGTGATTTGATGAAGGAGAAGCAGGGATTGCCTGTTGTTGGCCTGCTCTGTGTCCCTGAGGCAATAGTCCTCAGGGAGGCTGAAGGACAAAAAGGCAGCAAGAGGTCTCAGCTGAGGCAGGCCTGGGGTACAGAGCCCTCAGCTCCACCTGGACCCTGGGTCTTGCAGTCCCTGGAATATCTGAGTAATTCCCTTTCCTCAGTGCCTGAGAGTGCCCAATGACTGTAGATTCTTTTGGGGGAAAGCCCAGAGACATGATGACAGTTTGCTTTTGCTGTGGTTTGTGTCATTCATTCCTCATAAGGACCTAGCTTCTCCTTTAGTCGGGGGTCAGGGAGGGGGCACAGGTCCAAGACTAGCTCGGATCTGGAAATGGAGCAAAGGACTGTGACTTCTCTTTGGGTTGGCTTCCCTTAGTCCCTGTTATCCATTCAATAATGACGTCTCTTGATTGTGTAATTCGGTAATATCTTATTGGCTGCCCATCTTTCCCTTAAGAATACCACATTTTATTAATCATCTTCATGGCATTGTGCTGGTCACTCCTTCCCTCTTCAACACTCCAGCCTTGCTGCTCTTACAAGAATTGCACCTACCTTGCTTTTGATTATTAAGTGCAGCCACCTACGATTCTGGGATCCTGATATCCTTGTTGCTGTAAGGGAGCCCATTCTATGACAGCATCTCCTTTGCCTGTTCTGGCTTACAGAGCACAGACACTGCTGAGCTCCTCAATGATGCTGGTGCCCCCACCAGCCCAGTCCTTATTGACCTGATGAATGGAGTGTCTCTGAGTCCTTCTGGGAAATGTGGTTGGCCGGTGTTTTGTTTCCAGCCTTATGAGGTATATTCACATTGCATGCCCACTTATCTGAAACTTGATTTCTTCTTCCACCATTTGCTACAGCAGTTATGTTTCAATTAGTGTGGGTCCTCACTTTTCCCAAACTTCCAAGAATCTTCCTAGATGCAAATTCCCACTCCCTCCCAGTGTGTTAAATCCTATATCCTGGGAAAGTGTTTCTGTATTGATAAACCCTCCCTTAACCCATGTGATATTCTGCCCCTTGATCCAGTATATCTTGATGGCACATCTTGGCAACATTGAGCAGCTCCTTCAGGGTACAATCTCTTTCTTCCCTGGCCAGGCCCAGCTCTTCGTGGCTGGGTTAAATCGTGATTTGAACCTTCATGTCAGCCTGACAGCCAGAAGGGAAAGTGGGAACTATAGCCTTGTTAGGGTGAGGTAGACCACTACTGCAAACCTAGAGCATTCAGAGGGACCTGGGGTTCAAAGATTTTTGAGTGTATCAACCTAGTTGTTCCCACCCCAAGTTTCAGGGTCCCCCTCCTTCTAGATGGGACCCTGACCTTAGCATAAGGGATTTGCTAGGCTTGAGAATTCAACCTTTTCTGGATCTCTGCTGACCATATAATTAAGTCTTGGGCCTACTCTCAGTTTCTCCTGCAAATTGTGGGATCTCTCTGAGTGCCACTAGAGAAGTCTTGCGGGGGTCTACTCTTTATCTTGATTTGGTGATTAACCAATCTCAGCCTTTTCTTCTTCTAGTGCATTGACAGCTTCCAGCAACAGCCATCCTGTCCAGTGTCCTGATACTTACAAATTGCCCACACCTCCCAAATGCACCAGCTAATGTCATTCCTTACCACTGTTTCAATATTTTTTAAATTAGTAGATTTCATTTTGTAAGACAGTTTAAGGTTTACAGGAAAACTTGGGCAGACAGTACAAAGAGTTTCCATATACTGCCTCTCCTATACAATTTCCCCTACTACTACATTGCATTAGTGAGGTACATTTGTTACAACCCATGAACCAATATTGATACATTATTACTAACTAAAACCAATTGCTTATGTTAAAGTTGTTTCTTTGTGTTGTCCAGTTCTATTGATTTTGACAAAAGCATGTCATTTGTCAAATGTATCCACCATTACATTACCATTCAGAATAGTATCTGCCCTAAAAATCTTCAGTGCTCTGCCTATTCATCCTTCCCTCTGAAAACTCTGACAGCCATTGCTTTTTTTTTTTTTCTTTTCACTATCACCACAGTTTTGCCTTTTCCAGACCATCATGTGGTTGGAATCATACTGGGTATAGCCTTTTCAGATTGCTTTCTTTTTCCACTTATACTAAGCATTTAAGGTTCCTCCATGTGAGTAATATTCCATTGTCTAGATGGACCACAATTCATTGGTTTATCTATTGAAGAACACCTGAGTTTTTTCCAGGTTTGGAAATTATGAATAAAGCTCCTGTAAACATTTGTGTGGATGTATGTTTACAATTTGATCAGGTAAATACTTAGCAGTGTCATTGCTGTGTCATATGGTAAGAGTATGTTTAGCTTTGTAAGAAACTGCCTAACTATCCTTCAGCAGCAATGAGTGGGATTTCCTGTTGCTCTGTATCTTCACCAGCATATAGTGTTGCACATGTTCTGGATTTTGTCACTCTAGTAATTGTGTAGTGGCATCTTGTTGTTGTTATAGTTTGCACTCCTCTAACAACTCCTGATGTGGAGTATCTTTCCATGTGTTTACTTGCCATCTGTGCATCTTCTTTGGTGTGTCTATCAGATTTTTGCCCATTTTTAAATTGAGTTGTTTGTTTTCTTGTTGCATTTGTATATTTTGGATGCAAATCCTTTATCAGATACTTACTTTGTAAATATTCTCTCCCAGTCTGTGTCTGTCTTCATTCTTTTAGCATGTTTTTCACAGAGCAGAAGTTTTTAATTTTAATAAAGTCCAACTCAGCAATATTTTTCTTCATTGATCATGGCTTCCATGTTGTATTTAAAAATTCATTGCCAGGGTGACTGGCTGACTGGTGACTAGCTCAGTCAGTTGTGTCTGCTTTCGGTTCAGGTTGTGATCTCAGGGTCCTGAGATCAAGACCTGCATTGTGCTCCCTGGTCAACAGGAAGTCTGCTTCTCCCTCTCTTTCTGCCCTCACCCCAGCTCCTGTTAATTCTCTCTCTCCCTCTCTCTCTCTCTCTCTCTCAAATAAATAAATAAAATCTTAAAAAAATAAAAATAAAAAATTCATTTCCAAACCCAAGGTCGCCTAGATTTTTTCCTATTTTCTTCTAGAAGTTTTATGCTTTTGGATTTTACAATTAGGTGTTTTTAATTTATGATCCAGTTTGTGTAAATTTTTGTGAAAGTTATGAAGTCTGTGTCTAGATTCATTTTTTGCACGTGGATGTCCAATTGTTCCCGCACCATTTAATGAGAAAATTACTTTCCTCCATTAAAGTTCCTTTGCTTCTTTGTCAAAAATAAATTGACTACGTTTGTGTGGTCTGTTCCCAAGTTTTGTTCTGTCCCATTGATCTATCTGTCTATTTTTAGGTGAGACCCTGCTGTCATTATTATTGTAGGTTCATAGTAAGTCTTGAAGTCAGATGGCGTTAACAGCTTTTTTTTTTTTTTAAGATTTTGTTTATTTATTTGACAGACAGAGATCACAAGTAGCCAGAGAGGCAGGCAGAGAGAGAGGGGGAAGCAGGATCCCTGCTGAGCAGAGAGCCCAATGCAGGACTCCATCCCAGGACCCTGAGATCATGGCCTGAGCTGAAGGCAGACACTTAATCCACTGAGCCACCCAGGCACACCAGCATTAACAGCTTTAACAATTGTTTCACTACATGTGTCAGGTATTATCAGAGCTCCACCTATGACCTCCAGTGGAGGGTTCATGTCACCATTGCCAGCTAGTAGGTGATCCAGATCAGAGGTCCCATATTAGATTTTCCTTCCTGGACCTACACTTTGTACCAACTGTCATTCCCTGGGAATGAGTCCCTGGGACTCTGAGATGGAGAGTTGCTGCAGGGACTTAGTAAGCAGTACATTCATGAACAACACCTTTAAGGACATGAGGGAAGTGGGGTAGGGCAGAGGGTGAGGTTGAAGTGCAATTAGTTGTAGCAGACTGCGCTCTAGGAGTGTAGGGTTGGATGCCCTTTATTGGTAGTCTCAAGTTGAAGGAAAGGGGCTGGGCCACTGTAGCCCTGCATTAACTAGCTATTAAGTGCAGGCTCCCTCAAGAAGTGGTATAACTTCTGGTGAGAAGGTTTCCTTTAGTCTGTCGAAGTTCCCTTGGAAAGAGATGCAGCTGGGGGGTGAACTGCTATCTTGAAGCCCTCTGGATGGTTCATTACAGTGTGTGCCACCCAGTCCTTTAGATCTTTTCAGAAACATCATTCATCAGAAAAGCCTTCTCCACTTGGAGAGGAAGGCTTGAGGTTGCAGGGTTTGCCCAAGTTACCTCATTATGAGGAGATCTTTTAAGCTATTAACAAAATCTGGAGGCCTACCTCTGTACCATGAAAGTTGCTGATAGTGAGAATTTAAAATTAATCTATATTTTAAAATATTAGCCTGGCATTTAGGATAGGAATTGTGGTTTCTTGCCCAAAGAAAGAATGGGTAGGAAGGGAAAAAATATAGGAGTTACTTGAACAGCTTCCTGTAGCTAATCTGGTCTCAGGACCTCCATAGGCAAGAGTACCTGCTTGCCTGGTGTTCCAGTCAGGCTCAGTTATATTGTCACCAATCAAATTGCCAGGAAAAGATTAGAATTGCTTAATCAAGCAAGGACAAAGGCTAGGGGATGAACTGCCCTTCTGCCAATATTAATAGAAGTAAGGATTAGAAATTAGTTGGTGGCTTAACTGATATTTTTAGAATTCCACTTGAAAGGGATAAGTAGTCTAAAAACAGAAAAGTGGCAAATGCTACATAAGTCAGTAAAGGATCATAGTTAGCTTCATGTCCTTTGTAAAGAAACTATTACAAATTATGTGGGAGGATTTAGCTATAAAATTGCTTGAAAAGCAGAATATGATCTGAGACAGGCAGCCTAGATTTATGAGAAGAAACATGCTCATACGTTGTGTTGGAGATTTTAAAAGATATTATATTTATGACAGACAATGAGAATGCTTTGTGTAGCGTGCATCTGTAAAGAATTTGATAATGCTCTACTTAAAGATTTATTCTGAAGGTAAGAAGTGGAAAAAGATGTAAGAAGAAATCCTGCATTTCCAAAGCACTGCATCTTCATGCAGATGCTCATTCTAGCTATGTTGGTAGCAAAGGAAGAATGATTTGTTAATTATCCCCATGCCATGCATGGAGCCTAGCACAGAGAGAAGCCTTGGCTGCTGATTACTGTGTGCATGAGCAGATGGATTAATCGTGTTTCACCAATACCTCTTTAGGCAGGAAGTCTAAACAGTGACGAATGACTCCTACATGTTGTTAAAATCACTCTCCTTCCATTTATTTAAATTGGAAAGAGCAAGGACCTCTTCCCATGAAGGACAACCAACTTTGTAGAACCCTTGTTAAAGTCTTGCCCAAGGATGAGGTCTTTCAGAGAGATAACTGGCTAATGTTTTCTGGGCAGACAGAACCACCAATGGGCAATGGAAACCTTCAAACAGGAGCATGTGAAGATCCCAGCAAGTAGGACTGAAATAGAAAGAGCCAAGGCTGTGGTTCCATGGACAAATGGGGGCAGCCACTAGGGATCTGGGTTTTCAGGATCCCTGAGTGTGACACTCAGCAGGTGGATGGGAGTCCCTAAGTCAGGACATCAGGGCAGCACTGCCAAGAAAACAGGTGTGGTGGAATGTCCTATATCCTAAAAATTCAGTGCTCTCTGGCTCCTACTGGGGAATTAAGGAGCCCAGGAACAGATCCAGATCTCCAAGTCAGTGTAGTCGGGTGGCTCAGCTCTCCCAGGAATGAAGAGTCATAGAAAAAATGAATATTACCTAAGTGAACTATGATCAGAAACAAGATGAGAATGTCCCTCCTCATTACTCCCATTTGACATCATGGTAGAAGTCCTAGCTAATGCCATAAGATAGGAAAAGGAAATAAAGTATACAGTTTGAGAAGGAAGAAATAAAACTGTCCTTGTTTGCAGATGGCATGATTGTCAAAAGCCCCCAAGAACTGACTAAATAAATAAATAAATAATAAAAATCCTGGAACTAATAGCAATTATAGCAAACTTGCAGGATGCAGGGTTAATATACGTAAGTTAATTATTTTGCTGTATGCCATCGATGAGGAATTAGAACTTGAAGTTAAAAACACAATAACATTTACAAAGTGGACCAGGCGCTGAACCTGCAACTCCCACTTTGAGGCTTTGTATTTGATGTTCCCTCTACCTAGAAGTGTTTTCTCCCAGGTATCCACATGAGTAACTCCTTCACATCCTTCAAATCTTCTCTGGAAAAGTTATCTTTCTGGAGGATTCTGGGAAGATGGCAAAGTAGGAAGCATCAGGAATCGGTTTCCCTACCTAGACAACAATTGCACTGGCAGAATCTGTCTGATGTAACTATTTCGGAACTCTGGAATCTTAGTGAAGGCTTGCAACTTGCAGGGGAAGCCTTAGGTATTAAATGGCAGTTAATTTCATCAATTTCAACTCTTAGTGTAGTAGCAGATCCACATCTCCCAGCCCCAGACAAGTGGCAGGCACCTATGCATGGGTTTCTAGAGCATCTGGCATGCATCTTGTGGGATCCAGGGTGAACACCCACCAAATATTGAGGATCTGTCCTCTGAATGCTAACTGCTGCTTCTGATCCCAGAGGTGCAAAAACGAGGATAGCCACTGTTGTTGTACTCTCTCCCCATTGTGACAAGCCCTTCCCCTTCTAGTTGAAGTGACTTCCAGAGGATTTAAAGGGCTTACACCCTTCCACTCCTCCTTCATATCTTTCTCTTTTTCCTCTTTTGGAAGCCAGACATTAAAGACTAAGACATTCAAAATCAACTACATGTATGAGGGAAAATTAGAAAGTGACTCTGCATGAACAGGAGAAGGCACAGGCTCAGAAAAGACCCAATAAGACTTTATGTTTATAACTCAGGCTGATCTTTGGTGCAAAGACAAGCTGTGATAATAGAAAACACACACACACACACACACACACACACACACACACATAATAACCCCAAACAGCAAACCCTGGGGAAAGGGAAGATTCTGATTTCCAGAATTAACACATTATCAGATTCAAATGTCTGGTTTTCAAGACAACAATAACAAAAACCACAGAGAAACAGGAAAGTATGGCCCATTCAAAGGAAAAAAAAATCAATAGAAAGTATTCTTGAAAAAACCTGGTGGTGGATTATCAAAGACTAAAACAGCTGTCTCCAAGATGCTCAAAGAACTAAAGGAAGATGTTGAGAAAAACCAAGAAAATTATGTATGAGCAAAAGGGAAATATCAATAAAGAGATATAAAACCTTAAAAGAAAAAAATAAAACCTAAAAAGAAACCAGAAAGAAATTCTGAAGCTGAAAACACAATAACTGAAATGAAAAATTCACAACAGGGATTCAAAGGCAGATTGTGAGCAGCCAGAAGAAAGAATCCACAAACGAGAAGTTAAGATCATGGAAATTATTCTATTTAAGGAACAGAAAGTGAAAAGATTAAAGAAAATCAAACAGAACATAAGGGATCAGTGGGACAATACAAAAGACCAACATATGCATTATGGGAGTCCCAGAAGAAAAAGAGAGAAAGGAGCAGGGAGAATGTTTGAAGAAATAATGGGTGAAAACATCCCAAATGTGATGAAAGACAAGAATATAAACATCCAGGAAGGTTAACAAACTCCAAGATGAATTCAGAGATGCTGGGACACATAATCAAACTTTTAAAGGCCAAAGACAGAGAATCTTTTTTTTTTAAAAGATTTTATTTATTTATTTATTTGACACAGAAAGAGAGAGATCATAAGTAGGCAGAGAGACAGGCAGAGAAAGAGTGGGGGAGGGAGCAGGCTGCCCGCTGAGCAGAAAGCCCAATGTGGGACTCTACCCCAGGACACTGAGATCATGACCTGATCCAAAAGCAGAGATTGAACCCACTGAGCCACCCAGGCGCCCAAAGACAGAGAATCTTGAAACAGTAAGAGAGAAACAACTCATCGTATATAAGGGATCTTAAGTAAGATTATAAGCATATTTTTCATCAGAAATTTTGGAGACCAGGGGCACCTAGGTGGCTCAAGTAGGTTGAGCTCCTGACTCTTGATTTCAGCTCCAGTCATGATCTCAGGTTTGTGAGATTGAACCCCATGTCTGGCTCCACATTGAGCATAGATCCTGCTTAAGATTCTCTCTACTCTCCCTCTCAAATAAGCAAATAAATCTTTTAAAAAAAAATAAAGAATTAACACCAATTCTTCTCAAACTTTTCAAAAAAATTATAGGAGGGACCAGTTCCTATCTAACTCATTGATGAGGCCAGCATTACCTTATACCAAAGCCAAAGACACAGCAAGAAAGAAAAATGACAGACCTAATATCTCTTATGACAACTAATGCAAAAATCCTCAGCAAAAAACTAACAAACCAGAAGATCTAACAATTGTAAATATTTATGCCTTTAGCATGGGAACAGCCAATATATAAACCAATTAAGAACAAAATTAAAGAAACACATTGATAATACTGCATTTATAGTAGGAGACTTTAATACTCCACTCACTTTGATGGACAGATCATTTAAGCAGAAGACAAGGAAATGGGGCTTTGAATGACACACTGGACCAGATGGACTTCACAGATATATTCAAAGCATTCCATTCTAATGCAACAGAATACACATTCTTCTCGAATGCACATGGAACATTCTCCAAAATAAATCATGTACTGAGTCACAAATCAGATCTCAACTGGTACCAAAAGAATGGGCTCATTCCCTGAATATTTTCAGGCCACAAGACTTTGAAATTTGAACTCAATCACAAGAGGAAATTTGGAAAGAACTCAAATACGTGGAGGTTAAAGAGCATCCTGCTAGGGACACCTGGGTGGCTCAATTGGTTAAATGTCTGCCTTTAGCTCCGGTCATGATCCTAGGGTCCTGGGATCGAGCTCCACATCAGGCTCCTTGCTCAGCAGGGATCCTGTTTCCTTCTCTGCCTGCCACTCCCCCTGCTTGGTGCGCGCTCTCTCTCTCTCTCTCTGACAAATAAGTAAATAAAATCTTTAAAAAAAAGAAAAAGAAAAAGAACATCCTGCTAAAGAATGAATGGTCAACCAGAAAATTAAAGATGAATTTTAAAAATTCATGGAAACAAATGAAAATGAAAACGCAGTTGTTCAAAACTCTTGGAATACAGCAAAAGTGGTCCTAAAAGGGAAGTATATAATAATACAAGCCTTTCACAAGAAACGAGAAAGGTCTCAAATATATAACCTAACCTTATACCTAAAGGAGCTGTAGAAAAAATAAAAAACAAAGCTTAAACCCAGCAGGAGAAGAGAGTTAATAAAGGTTAGAGCAGAAATCAGTGAAATAGAAATCAAAAGAACAATAGAACAGACCAACAAAACTAGGAGCTGGTTCTTTGAAAGAATTAATAAGATTCAATAAACCAGAGCTGTCAAAAGGAAAGAGAAAAGACCCATAAATAAAATCATAAAGAGGAGAGATCACACCCAGCACTGAAGAAACACAAATGATTATAAGAACATACTATGAGCAACCATATGCCAACAAATTAGGCACCTGGAAGAAATGGATGCATTCCTAGAAACTACTGAAACAAAAAGAAATAGAAAACCAGAACAGCCTCATAACCAGCAAGGAAATTGAAGCAGTAATCAAAAATCTACCAACAAACAAGAGTCCAGGTCTGGGTCAAAAAATAGAAATGGAAGGAAAATTTCAAAACTAGTTCTTGGAGGCCAGAATCACTTTGATCCCAAAAGGAGAGAAAGACCCCAAAAAGGAGAATTAGAGACCAAAATCCCTGATGAACATGGTTGCAAAAATTCTCACCAAGATACTAGCCAATAGGAGCCGGTAGTACATTAAAAGGATTCTTCACCACGATCAAACAGGATTTATTCCTGGACTGTGAGGGTGGTTCAACATCTGCAAATCAATCACTGTGATACACTACATTAATAAAAGAAAGAGCAGGAACTATATGATCCTCTCAATAGATGCAGAAAAAGCATTTGACAAAGCACAGCAAACTTTCTTGATTATAACTCTTTACAGTGTAGGAATAAAGGGGATATACCTTAATATCATAAAAGCCACATATGAAAAGCCCACAGTGAATATCATTCTCAATGGGGAAAAACTGAGAGCTTTTCCCCTAAAGTCAGGGACATGACAGGGGTGTTCACTCTCACCACTGTTGTTCAACATAGTACTAGAAGTCTTAGCCTCAGCAATCAGGCAACAAAACCAAATAAAAGTCATCTGAATCAGCAAAGAAGTCAAACTCTCATTCCTTGCAGATGACATGATGCTCTATGTGGAAAACCCAAAAAAACTCCACCCCAAAATTGCTAGCACTCATACAGGAATTCAGCAAAGTGACAAGATATAAAATCCACATACAGAAATCAGTTGCATTTCTATACACAAACAATGAGACAAAAGAAAGAGAAATTAAGGAGTCAATCTCATTTACAATTGCATAAAAAACCATAAGATACCTAGGACTAAATCTAACCAAAGAGGAAAGGACCTGTACTCCGAAAACTATAGAACACTCATGAAAAGAAATCGAGGAAGACACAAAGAAATGGAAAAATTTTACATGCTTTTGGATTGGAAGAACAGATATTATTAAAATATCCATGCTACCTAGAGCAATCTATACATTCAGTACTATCCCTATCAAAATACCATCAACTTTTTTCACAGAGCTGGAATAATCCTAAAAATTGTATGGAACCAGAAAAGACCCTGAATAGCCAAAGGAATATTGAAAAAGAAAACTAAAGCTGGTGGCATCACAATTCTGGACTTCAAGCTCTATTACAAAGCTGTAATCATCAAGACAGTATATGATGGGAAAAAAAAAAAAACAGACACAAAGATCAAAGGGACAGAATAGAGAACTCAGAAATGGACCCTCAACTCAATGGTCAACTAATCTTCGACAGAGCAGGAAAGAATGTCCAATGGAAAAGTCTCTTCAGCAAACGGTGTTGGGAAAATCATACAGCCACATTTCAAAGAATGAAACCGGACCACTTTCTTATACCATAGACAAAAATAGACTCAAAATGGATGAAAGATCTAAATGTGAGACAAGAATCTATCAAAATCCTAGAGAAGAACATAGGCAGCCACCTCTGTGACCTTGGCCAAAGCAACCTCTTGCTAGACATGTCTCTAAAGACAAAGGAAACTGAAAAGCTTTTTCACAGCAAAGGAAACAGTCGACAAAACCAAAAGGCAACTGACAGAATGAGAGAACATATTTGCAAATGTCTTATCAAATAAAGAGCTAGTAACCCAAATCTTCAAAGAACTTATCAAATTTAACACCCAAAGAACAAATAATCCAATCAAGAAATGGGCAAAACAAGTGAACAGACAGTTCTCCAAGGAAGACATACAAATGGCCAACAGACACGTGAAAAGATGCTCAACATAACTCCACATCAGAGAAATACAAATAAAAACCACCTCACACCAGTCAGTATGGCTAAAATTAACAAATCAGGAAACGACAAATGCTGGCGAGAATGTGGAAAAAGGGGAATCCTCTTACACTCTTAATGGGAATGTGCGTTGTTATAGCCACTCTGGAAAACAGTATGGATTTTCCTCAAAAAGTTGAAAATAGACCTACCCTATGACCAAGCAATTACAATACTAAGGACTTACCCCAAAGACAGAAATGTAGTGATCCAAAGGGGCACATGCAACCCATGTTTATAGCAGCAGTGTCCACAATAGCCAAACTATGGAAAGAGACCAGATGTCCATCGATAGATGAATGGATAAAAATGTGGGGGGTGTGTGTGTGTGTAATGACATATTACCCAGTCACCAAAAAATGAAATCTTGCCATTTGCAATTACATGGCTGGAACTAGAAGGTATTAGACTAAGTGAAATAAGTCAATCAGAGACAGATAATTATCCTATGATTTCACTCATATGTAGAATTTAAGAAACAAAACAGAGGAGCATAGGGGAAGGGAGGGAAAAATAAAACAAGATGAAATCAGAGACAGAGACAAACCATAAGAGACTCTCTCTTTTTTTTTTTTTTAGTATATGTGCTTGCCGAAGCAAGCACAAGAGACTCTTTTTTTAAAAAGATTTTTTTCATTTATTTATTTGAGAGATAGAGAGAAGGAGAGAAAGCATGAGAGGGAAGAGATCAGAGGGAGAAGCAGACTCCACGTTGAGCAGGGAGCCTGATGCGGGACTTGATCCCGGGACTCCAGGATCATGATCTGATCTGAAGGCAGTCGCCCAATCAACTGAGCCACTCAGAAGCCCCCATAAGGGACTCTTAATCATAGGAAACAAACTGAGGGTTGCTGGAGGGGAGGCAGGTCAGGGATAGGGTAGCTGGGTGATGGATATTAAGGGGGACATGCGATGTAATGAGCACTGGGTGTTATTTAAGACTGATGAATCACTGAACTCTAGGTCTGAAACCTATAATATGTTATATATTAATTAATTGAATTTAAATAATAAAAAAATACTAGCAAACCAAATTCAGCAAAACATTAAAAGGATTATATGCCATGATAAAGAGGAATTTATTCCTGGAATGTAAGGATTGTTCAACATACAAAAACCAATCAGAAAAAAAAATCAACCAGTATAATGCATCACATTTACAGAATGAAGAGAAAAAAACGATGATCATCTCAATTGATGCAAAAAGGCATTTGACAAAACTCAATACCTTTTCATTATAGAATAAAAAAACCTTACAGTCTAGGAATAGAAGGAAGCTATCTCATAATATGATATAAGAAAAGTCATATGTGAAAAACCCACAGCAAACATTGTACTCAATACTGAAAAACTGAAAGCTTTTCCTTTAAGATTTGGAATAAGACAGGGATGTTCAGTTTTGCTGCCTCTTCTCAATATATACTGGAAGTTCTAGTCATAACGATTAGATAAGAAAAATTGATAGACATCTGACTTGGAAAAAGAGAAGTAAAATGATCTGTTTGCAGATGATATGACTTTATATGTAGAAAGTCCTCTAGATTCCCATTTAAAAAAACTGTTATAATAAATGAAATTAGCAAAATAGCAGGATGCAAAGTCAGCACACAAAAATTAGTTGCATTTCTATACACTAACCATCTGAAAAGGAAATTACACAAAGAATTCCATTTATAAAAACATCAAAATAATAAAATATTTAGAAATTAGTTTAATCAAAGGGATGAAAGAAGTACATTGAGAACTACAAAACATCGCTGAAAGAAATTAAGGAAGACATAAATAAACAGAAGGATAGCTTATGTTCATAAACTGAAAGACTTAAAATTGTTAAGCTGTCATACTATCCAAAGTGATCTAAAGAGTCAGTGCAATCCTTTTTACGATGACGTTTTCAGCAAAAATGGAAAAACTCATCCTATAATTCATATGGAATCTCAAGAGACCCCAAATAGCCAAAGCAATCTTGGAAGAACAAAGCCAGAAGACCCATCCTTCCTGATTTCAGAACCCACTAAAAAGCTACAATCATCAATATAGTGTGTACTGGCATAAGGAGACGTACAGAACAATGGAATAAAATGGAGAAGAGCCTAGAAATAGTCTTGTGCATATGGTCAAATGATGTTTGACAAGGGTGCCAAGACCATTCAATGGGTAAAGGACAGTTTTTTCAAGAAATGTTGCTGGGGACACTGGACACCCACATTCAAAAGAATAAAGTTGGACTCTCATATAACTCCATATATGAAAATTCACTCACAATGGATCAAAGATTGGGATGGAAGACAAAACAATGAAATTCTTAGAAGAAAGCTTAGGGTCAAAGCTTCATAGCATTGGGTTTGGTGATGAATTCTTGGATCGGACACCAAAAGCACAGGCAACAAGAGAACAAATAGAGAAAGCAGACTTCATGGGAATTGAAAATTTTGTGCTTCAGAAGAGAATATTATAGAACAAAAAGGCAACACTCAGAAAATATGTCTGAGGAGGGATTAATATCCAGAACAGATAGAACTTCTAAAACTCTAAAACTGAACAGCAAAAACCCAAAAAACCTGATTTTAAAATGGTCATTTAAATTTAAAAAAAGGAAATAGGATGTTGGTGAGGGTGTGGAGAAATTGAAACACATGATACTGTTGGTGGGAATGTAAAATGGTACAACCACTGTGGAAAACTGTATGGTGGTTCCTCAGAAAATTAAAATTACCATCTGACCCAGAAATTCCACTTCTATATACACAAAAGAATCAAAAACAACATCTCAAAGGGGTATTTGCACAACCATGTTCACAGCTGTGTTTTCACAATAGCCAAGAGAAGGAAGCAACACAAGTGCCATCAAGAGATGAGTGGATAAGTAAATTGGTCCATCCATACAATGAAATATCTTTCATCTTTAAAAGGAAGGAAGTGGGGCCCCTGGGTGGCTCAGTGGGTTAAAACCTCTGCCTTCAGCTCAGGTCATGATCCCAGGGTCCTGGGATTGAGCCCCACATTGGGCTCTCTGCTCAGTGGGGAGCCTGCTTCCTCCTCTCTCTGTGCCTGCCTCTCTGCCTACTTGTGATCTCTGTCTGTCAAATAAATAAATAAAATCTTTAAAAAAAAATGGAAGGAAGTTCTGACACCTGCTACAACATGGATGACTCTTGAGGACAATTTGCTCAGTGACATAAGCCAGTCACAAAAAGATAAACACTATAGGATTCCACTTATATGAATGCTTGTAAGTAAGTACCCAGAGGAGTCAAATCACAGACCGAAAGTTGAATGGTTGCCAGGGGCTGGGGAGGCAGGGAGGGTATCGTTTAATGGGTATAGTTTCAGTTTTACCTTATGAAAAGAGTTCTGGAGGTGGATGGTTGTAGTTGTATAACGTTATGAATGTATGTGATACCACTGAACTTTACAACTAAAAATGGGTAAGATGGTAAATTTTCTTGAAGATTTTGTTTGTTTAGGGATGCCTGGGTGGCTCAGTCAGTTGGGCTCAGGTCAAGCCCTGCATCGAGGTCTCTGATCAGCGAGGGGTCTCCTTCTCCCTCTCCCTCTGCCCCTGCTCCTTCTCTCTCTCGTTCTCTTGTGCTCTCTCTCTCTCAAATAAATATAAAAGATTTTATTTATTTGAGAGAGAGAACACAAACAAGGAGGACTGGGATCCCAACAGGACGAGGGACCATGACCTAAGCTGAAGGCAGATACTTTTTTTTTTTTTAAGATTTTATTTATTTATTTGACAGAGCGAAATCACAAGTGGACAGAGAGGCAGAGAGAGAGAGAGGAGGAAGCAGGCTCCCTGCTGAGCAGAGAGCCCAGTGCGGGACTCGATCCCAGGACACCGAGATCATGACCTGAGCCGAAGGCAGCGGCTTAACCCACTGAGCCACCCAGGCGCCCCTGAAGGCAGATACTTAACTGACTGAACCACCAGGTGCCTCAAGATGGCAAATTTTATGTTTTGTGTATTACCACAATACTTAAAAATCTGTCTTCTCATCGAGGCCAACCTTCATTGCCATCCCTGTGATCACTGACTGTGCAAGTATTCCTTGTATCCCCTCATTTCACCTCTACTACTACTTACCATTTAACACACCGTCCCCTTCATCTCACACATTGGACGTGTTTCCCACTTGAATGTGGCACGCTCTGGCACACAGAAATGCTCAATAAATATTAGCTTATAAAAGTTTTATTGAGATGTAAGTCACAAACCCTGCAACCTGATTACTTAAACTGTGAGATTTAGGTATCTCTGTACATTCATGAAGCTGAATCACTAAATCACTGCTGTCTCACTCCAACACATTGTCATGATCTCGAACAGAAACCCCCTACGCACTAGTGGTCACCACCCATAACCCCCAGGTCCCCCAGCCCCTGGTGACCACTGATCCGCTTTCTTTTTCTGGGCCCAGCGAGTGGACTCAACGCCGTGTGTGTTCTTTGGTGACTAGCTCCTTTCACTAGGCATGCCGTTTCCAAAGTCTGCTCATGTAATACACATCAGTACTTCATTTCTGTCTTGCTTTTTTTTTTTTTTTTCATCTTGCCATTTGTTTCTGCATGTCATCTTTTAGTCAACTCAGTTCAAATGTCACCTCCTCTGTTAATCTGCCTAGATTTAGAACACCAAAATCCAGGGTATCTAATCCAGGACCACAATGCTACTTCAGAAATAAACGTTTGGCCTGCTAAATTTCTTCAGGACTAAACTACTTATTCTTTGAGACTATCATTCCTCGTTTTCTTCTATTCAAAATTTTCCATTTTACATGCTTCTGGAAGACACTGGAGAAGTACATCTACATCTCCTAGCCAACTCAGCGGGAAGTCAACCCTATTTTACTCCTGCCACCAAGTGGTAAGAGGCAAGCATGACACCAATCCAGACTGGACGGGCCAGACCCCAGAGGGAAGAAGAAATTTAATGTCTGTGCGTGAAGCCCAGGAACTCAGCCTCATTTTCAAAGTGCGGCATGCCTGCTTTTGCTGAAAATGTTTCCAAACCCAAGTCAGGCTTTTTATGTGTGTGGTTCAAGGTTGTCTCAACCACTTACAAACCGGGCTGGTTGTCAGAATCCCTGTGGGTGTTGAAAATATAGAGATGCGAAGGCCACATCTCAGCCTAATGAATTAGAATTTCCAGGATGGCAACCCAGGCCTCTGTATTTTAAACATCTCAGCAGGTTGAGAGCCACAATGCTGAATTATAAGTTTAGTACCTGCTCTGGGCACACAGCTGGCACACAAAAAGTACCCTGGTCTGGGTTGAGTGGATGAATTGATTCAGTGAAAGAACAAATGGCTGAATATGTGATTTTTTTAAGACAGGTTTTTTTTTTTTTTTTTTTTTGTACACTGAGGTGAAGTTCACATAACACAAAATATGCCATTTTAAAAGTGAACAATTTAGGACAATTAGGACATTCATAATGTTGTATAACCATGACTTCTATCTAATTCCAAAATATTTCTATCATCCCAGAAGGAGACCTCATACCCACTAAGCAGTTAGTCCTCATTCCTACTCCCTGGAGCCCCTGGCAGCCACTAAACTACTTTCTGTCTCTATGGGTTTGCCTGTTCTAGACATTTCACTAAATGGAATCACATAAGATGTGTCCCTTTGTGTTTGATTTCTCTCACTGAGCAGAATGATTTCAAGGTCCATCGCATTATAGCACGGATAAGACTGCATTCCTTCTTGTGGCTCGATAATATTCCACTGTATGTAGAAATCATGTTTGTTATTCACCTGTTAGTTGACACATGGAACAGTTTTCATGCAGAGTTAGCTGGGAGAAGGACTCTCCATACAAGCTCATTCTCTGGCTCATTGCACGTGGATCTGATGAACACGTGTCTTACTCGCTCTGGGGTCTGTGGTCTCTAGCCTCTTTTGTGGCATGAAGGGGTATGACTGCCATGTGTGATATTTATGGAGACACAGAAGTTAGCCTCAGTACGCCCCTTCTGAGGGAAGTTTCGCGTCCTCTTCAGAAAGCTCTAATTGAAACTTTTCTGGTTGCTTTGATTTTAGCCTCAAACACACCACTCTAGCCAGGATCCTCCTTAGAAGGACTAAGCACCCACTTGTCCTGGCACATGTTG
The DNA here is from genome assembly GCF_009829155.1 of Mustela erminea. Taxonomy (NCBI): domain Eukaryota; kingdom Metazoa; phylum Chordata; class Mammalia; order Carnivora; family Mustelidae; genus Mustela; species Mustela erminea. The sequence goes on from NC_045633.1 coordinate 25,376,398, forward strand.
CCAGTGAGACTCTTTGTGGCCGAGTCTGCGGCATCCTGGCAGGCCCCAGGTTTTCGCTGGAGAGGGGGGCCTCGTAGGACTCTCAGGTGACACTCATCACCTCTTCCCTAGGCTGTGAGCAAGGGACATCAGAAGGCTGCTTGCTTATAAGCTTTTGGCCCACAAATCTAAGACTCAGTTAAATAAGAACAGCACCAGAAAACCTGAGCAAGATCTCCCAAGACCCCTTTCGTAGAATACCATCATTTCCTCCTGTATTTAAGGTTCCTGTGGGTGTGAGGCCCCTGAACCCCACAACTATTTGAAATTTAGGTATCAGTTATATACAGTGAAGGACACAACTCTAAAACAGAAAGTTTACTGAATTTTAACATATGTATACATCTAATCCAGTCATCCCTCCCTACCATAGTGAGCATCTGCAGCCCCTGAAAGCCTCCTCTAGTTACCTATCCAGTGGCTCCCACCCCCAGAGGGAACCTATGTTCTGATCCCCATTACCGTCAGGTAGTGTTGCTTGCTCTGGACCTCGCTAAATGGACTTGTCACATAAACACTTTGAGCCTGACTTCTTTCATGTGGGACTGTGCCTTTGCGATTCATCAGTGTGGTCATCTATGGTGTGGTTCGTCTTATCCCGTCATTGTATGGTATTTCACTGTGCGGGCATATCCCAGTTCACTTACCTGATCTAGTGCCGATGGATGTCTGGGTTGTTTCCATTTCGACTGCTGTGAGTCACACACTCTGGGCATTGTGGTCTGCTGGGGTCACGTGCCCTCATTTCTGTTGGGTGTGCATAGGCAGGAGTGGAACTATGGGTGGAGTCCAGTGTTCATCTGTTTACTCGTTGAGCAGCATTTACTGAGCATGCATTACCCCTGAGGCCAGCCCTAGAGGACAGAGCCACAGTAAACTCCTCTCGCTCTCAGGAACTTCATCAGTATTTGTGGTTGAAACAGTAGGTATTGACTATAGGCCTCTGGGGCCACCACCTCACAGTGCACCTCTCTTCTGCCTCAGTCTCCCTACCTGCCAGGCAACAATGATGAGAATGTTTATCAGTGTGGTGACACTCACCACGGTGACACTGCATTGGCAGTGTTGTTGGCCTGGAGATCCACAGCCCTGTCAACGGGGCCTTTGCTTCTTGAAGGGGCCTTGACTCCTCCCGTCTAACCCTCAACCCCCAGCAGAGCACACTAGCTAAGAAGTGGGCCCCTAAGTCACACACAACCAGTCTACAAGCTGGATGAGATCTATAGGTACCTCACCCCAAGAGGCAGAGGCCATTAGTTTCTCAATCCTTGGGTGCAGAGTGGGGCTGAGCCAGAATCTGAACAGAGGCCCCCAGAGTGGAGACAGGGCAGTGACCAGCTACACCTATACCTCTGGAGAAGACATTGAGTGAACAGGTGCTGGGAGAAGTTTGGGGTTTGGGGGGCTACTTGGAGAGTCCCTGTGGGATTTGGGTCCATGCCCAGTCTCCCTGGGGGGTCCCTACAACCCAACAGGCCTTCTCTGGAGTTGTCCTGACAATGCTCCTCTACCTTGATGGAAACAATGTCTCCAGGTACCCTGAATCTTCCGTGAGGGTGAGGCCTGGTGTTCTGGGTGCTTTTCTCTGTTTTGCCCTCTGACCCTTTACCTTTCAGACTAATGTCCTTGAAAATCAACTTCCCAAAATTAAGTCCACCCAAGTTCCCAAGTAAAATGAAAACCCATTTTTCTTGCAAATCTGATATGAACATAATTTAATATAAGGCATAAACTAATAAACTAAAGATCATATATATTACAGCAGTACCACAATAAAAAACAAGCCACTATAAGAGACAAACAAACAGTATTTTCGCCGAGGGGAAAAGGGAAATAGAAATGAGACATGAGTTATATTCTGTGTATAAATAACTTTGAAGAGAAATAATAAAGATGACTTTTGTAACTTGCAGTATATTTGGGGAGAGATTATTTAATTGTGGTAAAATAAGAGGTGGTAAGTTTAGCTGACGCTTTGCATAATCAGGATTAAGTTAGTTTCCTAAGAAAGGCACAATAAGCAAGTATCATTTTATAGGGTTTTTAAGATTTTGGAGATACATAGCATTTCTTTGTGTTTGAGTGCCACAGACTTTTTAGCAGGGCAGTTCTCCCTTCATCTGAAAGGTAACAAGTGGCCATTAAAACTTCTTGGGGCACCTGGGTAGCTCAGTGGGTTAAAGCCTCTGCCTTCGGCTCAGGTCATGATCCCAGGGTCCTGGGATCAAGCCCCTCATTGGGCTCTCTGCTCAGTGGGGAGCCTGCTTCCCCTTCTCTCTCTGCCTGCCTCTCTGCCTACTTGTGATCTCTGTCTGTCAAATAAATAAATAAAATCTTAAAAAAAAAACCTTTAAAACTTCTTGTAAAATCTCATTAAACAAAATACTATTGAGCGATAAAAAATAAAAAATGAACTATTGAAATGCACAACAACTTAAATGGACCTCCAGAGAACCACACTGGGTAAGAAAAGCCAATCCCAGAAGGTTATACACTGTGTAACTCCATTTATATAACATTTTTGAAATGGGAAATTACAGAACAGGAATGGATGAGGTGTTGGGGGGAGGAGGTATGGTTATAAAAGAAGGGACTGTGGTGGTGATGGGTGTGTGTATCTTGACTGTGGTTGTGGACACATGAACCTATGCTTGTGACAGAACCCAGGCAGCTAAATGCACACACACAAGTGAGCAGACATAAATTTGGGGAAAACTGAGCAGGACCAGTGGCTTGTATCAGTGTCAATACATCAGTACCTCAGATGATACTACGCTATGGTTTTGCAAGGCATTACGCCTGGAGAAACAGAAAATGGTAGACGGGGATCTCTCTGTAGTGCTTCTTAGAATTGAACGTACGTCTGTAGTGATTTCACAATAAAAAGTATAATTTTTAAAAAGCAGGAAGGGGAGTGCCTGGGTGGCTCAGTCTGTTGAATGTCCAACCCTTGGTTTCGGCTCTGCTGGGGAACTAGGGGTAGTGGGACCAAGCCCTGTGTGGGGCTCTGTGCTTAGCCAGGGGTCTGCTTGAGATTCTTTCCTTCTCTTTCTGCCCCTCCCCCAACTCGTGTGTGTGCTCTCTCTAAAATAAAATACATAAAATCTTTTAAAAAATTAAAATAAAATAGAAAAGCAGGAAGGGGGGGCACTTTCCTGGCTCAGTTGGTAGAGCATGTGACTCTTGATCTCAGGGTCGTGAGTTCAATCCCCACATTGGGCATGGAGACTACTTAAAAAAATAAACAAACAAATAAATAAGCAGGAAGGAACTCTTCTTAGAGTCCAGCCTTTCGGGGCACCCACATGGATCTTAAAATAGGAAGGGAGGCTTAGATGTAATCCTTCAAGTTCTGCCTGGGGTGTGTGCCCGGCATCAGTTTCTTGTGGCACAGCCCTCCTGCCTCCATGCGTGCAGAGTCTGGGTGCTTGGCTTGGCTAGTGGCAGAAGGGAAGCTCCTTCCAGCTGCTAGTCCAACTCTACTGTTGGCCCAGGCTGCTACCCCTCAGATCTCAGATATTTTTAGGGCTCAGTTGGGGGGTAACTCTTGGTAACATTTCCAGCCTTGTTACCATTGATTTGCTGTTGCCCTTGCATTTGTCTGCTTGCTTTGTTTTGCATGTGAGCACGAAGGAGGAAGTCCTATACGTCAAGGGTCAGAGTTATCTTCCCTCCTATGGAGGCAGAGGCCCTGGGATCACTGGTGGGGCCAGATCACAGTGCAGCTCATGGTGGGGCGGGGGCTGGCTCACGGAGCTCTGGAGCTGGGACCACAGCCTTGTCCCGAGTCTCCCACGGGACTCAGGTACAGGAGGGTGGCTCACAGAAGGCCTTGTAAACACTTGGTACTGCAGGGAATTTGGAAATGCAGAGACATGTAAGGAAGAGAATGAGAATAAAAAGCACTCACAGTCCACTGCCCAGAGAATTCCAGGGTTAACCTGTCAGAACATTTCCTTGCCTTAAAAAAAAAATTGTGTGTGGGTGAGTGTGATCTTCTGTTTTGATTCCCACATTTTTCACTTAACGTTACATTATGAATATTTCTCAATGACCAAATTAAAAAGGATAATTTATAATCTCTTAGTGTTCTTGGATGTGGTTATCCCAAATCTTATCCAATTCCTTGTTGCTCACTCAGTGGACTTTTGACTATTTATTTAAGAATCACACTCTTCTGGGGCACCTGGGTGGCTCAGTGGGTTAAGCCTCTGCCTTTGGCTCAGGTCATGATCTCAAGGTCCTGGGATCGAGCCCTGCATCAGGCTCTCTGCTCAGCGGTGAGCCTGCTTCCTCTTCTCTCTGCCTGCCTCTCTGCCTACTTGTGATCTCTCTCTCTGTCAAATAAATAAATAAATAAATACTTAAAAAAAAAAAAAAAGAATCACACTCTTCTGGAGGCCCCATCCAGGTGTAAATCCTGCTCAGAGATTTCTTTTTCTATCTAGTAAGCACAGCATTATGAAGAAAAATTGGCTGAGGAATTTATTTGCTTCCCAACCACATTATAAGACTCATCAGTGTAGTGAAGGTTTTACTATCATATTCCTGCGTGGTTTAGTTTTATGCAATGAAATTGGGGGTCTTCATGGAAAACTTCTTTTTTGCAGAAGGAGGAATGGTTTGTGTCTTTGAATTTTATCTGGTTTTAAAAAGTTGTTTCCGAGTGGTCTCTTGATGCATTTGTCTTAACTAGTAACTGAGTGTGCCGAGGTTTTTATGGCTTCTTAAAACTGTCAGGAGATGTCTTTGGACTTTTCAGTGAGGTCACACCAGTTCAGTGGTGAAACAGGAACCCCAAAGAATGCAAACAGAAGCACGTAAGTGGTTGACTGTGAAAAGTCAGGGGAGCATGAGAGGGGCAGAGGATTGCTGCTTCTCAACATAAGCTCTTCGGTGACATTTCATATTTTTACCTTGTGAATATGTTACTTTGAATAAGAAACATGGGGAAAGATGCCTTCAATTCAGTCTCAAAAGTCACAGGGGATAATAAATCTCCTTAATTTATGGAATTTGTGGGAAGGCTCATGTTTCTTTCTGTTTCTTTCTCTTTTATGTAGAAGATATTTGTGTAGAAGGGTGTTTGCCAAAGAAAAGATATTTCTAGTACTTTCTAGAGCCCAGGCTGACCTGCGATTCCAAAGCAAGGCTGTACCATCACCCAGCCTGACCTCCCTTGCCTGTCCATGGGGGGACCCACTGGATGGGGTGTTGTCTGTGATCCAGGCAAGATGCTGGTATGAGGGGAGCCCAACCACGGTCTTCCCACATCACAGGAAGAAAATGCAAGAGAACGCAAAGGTGGTTACGTTAACAGGTGAATGTGTTTAAGGTTTTCCCTGAAGCGGTTTTTAGATCCCAGATGCCTGCTGCTCCCACTGGCTACTGGCGAGGGTGCCGACATTCAGATGTCAACCCCCAGCCCAGTCTTTGCCCATGTTCCACATCATGACTTCCTTCCACCTCTCAGCCTCAAGAGTAAATAAGCTCATGAAATTTATTTCTGTTGAGCTAAAATGTGATTTCTTGAAATAATAATGTATTTTTCAGCATAGAGCACTATGTGCATATCATATAGTAGTCTTTTCTACCTGTAGAATTGTTTTGAGTACCTTTGATGGAATAAAATATATTCATAGTCCTAAGTGTTCAACAAAATCATCATGCCCTCCAGAGTCTCTATTGTCCGAGCCAACCCGGTATTCACTGGAAGACAGTGAATACTCTACCTTCTGTAACTTTCCCATGACTTAAGGAGTGAGCCCTTTGAAAAGATTGATTCTTCCCACAGAATTCAGAAGTATATTTCAAGGAGGTGTCCACGTTCGTCCCAGACAAAGTTGTAAGGTTTGCCTCCTGTGGCCTTCCTTTCTTCCTTTTTGGGCAACAGCTGCTTCCTTGATGCCCTGGATTAAGCATGTCCAAGGGAGAATTCTTGGTCTTCCTCCTGAAAGCTGCCCCTCCCCATTCTTACCCATCTCAGTAAATGGCAGCCCCATTTGCCCAATCAATTGCCACAGCCAATGCCCAAGAGACACTAATTCCTCGTTTTTTCTCGCTGACCCTCCAGTGCCATCCGCCAACATGTCCTGCTGACAATACCCCAACTCTGTTGGCTCCTCTCCATCTTTGCCATCACTGTGACACCCTGGTCCAGGCCACCATCCTCTCTCACAGGACTCCTCACTGGACTTCCTGCTTTCTACTTTTACCTAGTAAAGTTCGTCCTCCATTATAGCAGCCACCAAAACCAGAAATAAGATCATGTCACTGGCCTGTTTAAAACTTCTTAGTGGCTTTATACCAGTTACTGTCTAACCAGGAAAACAGGCCAACTTCAAGTGTATATAACCAAGGGATTTAAGATAGGGAGTTGTTCACACAGAGGTGAGGCAATCTGGAGACAGCCCAGGTAACACAGCAGGAATCCGTTGCCACCTCTAGTCCAGAGGTACAAAAGGAGGAAGCTGGGGCAGCACTAAGGATAATCCAGATTCCTTCCTGTGGCCACCACGGTCCCAGTACCTAGAGCAGCGCCTGGCATATAAGCACTTGGTAAATATTGGTCCATTGGTTGGTTGGATGGATGGATGGACAGATGGATGGATGAATCGGCTTTCCCACTTGGCATCTCCCTTCCAGATGTCGTGTATATTTTCAGAAGGGCTAATGGTGGGATCCTGCTTTCCTTAGGCAGTGGCCCTCCCCAAGGATCTCTGCCCAGGAACGATGTGGCCTCTGATGTCAGACATGGTTGGATTTGAATCCTGACTCTGCCACTGCCTAGATGTATAAGCTCGGATGCTTGTTTCCGCATCAGTAGAAGAGGGATCGTAGTAATGATTGTTGCCTCATAGGGTTGATGTGAATAGCCCCAAGGCACCGGTACCCAGTCTCAGCATGGTGCTATGCTGTGGGCACAAGTAACTGTAACCTGGACAAAGAGTCAGCCTGTGCCTTGGGAGCAGCTGTCTCCCCAGACCAGCACTACTATGGTCTGGGCAACCTTTTATGGTCATCACAGAAGTTCCATCATATTCTGTTCATAGTATTCTTTGCAGAGCTGGCGTGCTGAGTACTTCAGAGCTGGGTGCCATGGGGTGGCACTGTTTGCTAGCCGTTGGCTTCAGCATCTGTGCACTCAGGATGCAGGTCCTCCACCAAGTCAGTCTATGCTGACAGGGCTCAAGTGGCTCTGTGCTGGTCAGCACAGATTTTTTAATTTAAAAATCACATTGTTTTGGATTGACCATATAATTTAGAAAGGCCTTCCAGGAACTGGATTGGATATAGAAGAGATCACTTTGAAATCTTTTATCTAGCCAGTCAGTTTCACTAATCTGTTTCGGAAATGCATAGAATGTGGTAAAACGAGATAGAATTCCTGGAACGTGTTCTCAAATCAGATCTCCTGGGGGAAAACAGTTGCCTCTTTGTCCTGAGGATGAAGAGGGACGTGGCACTTGTCTTCCTGCACCCACCCGCACCACCCTGGCTGCATGAGGCTCACACCAGCCCTGTGGATCTGGATCAGGACTTAGCGACTGTGAAGTTTGCTAGTGCATGGAGTGAGGCATTCAGCCTAGACAAGTGGCATTTACATTAAATAAAATTTTCAGAAGAAATCTGTCTGATTGAGGAATTGTTTATTCAAATATTCACACATTTAATAATATCAATTCCTGCCTTTTCAAACATTCAATAACTGCTTCACTCCCTGCCCTGAGTGCCTTCCTGTGTCCAGCTTCCCGAGGACCGCTGAGTCAGCACAATTTGATGGGGGCCTAGTAACTAGGGGGCCTACTAACTTGCCAACGTGTCTTATCCAGGAAGAGTCAGAGCCAGAATGCCACCGGGGTTTCAGGCCCCAAACACTGCCATTGGAGAGTGTGCACTGGTCCAACGAAGGTCATGTCAACGGGAGGAAACGGCCTTTACTGCATTGCACTTTATAGCTGGACCTGGGGTTCAGCATCGGGTTTCCTTGCTATATTCCATGTGCTCAAAGGGAATTTGGACTGTGGTTGACATTTCCTGATCCATCTTCTTCGGGGCTGCAGAGTGAAGGAAGGGGACCAAGCGCACAGTACAGCGTGCAGTCTGCTTCCACATCACTAAGTTTGGACGCTGAGCCTATCCCTCTTGCCCGCCTGACTTACTTCTTCGGTTAGGAGTAGTGTGTTGTGCGGACACCTCCCTTGTGCAGGTGTCAGACTGAAGAACTTTTCGAACACCCTGTTTTAATTTTCTTCCTACCTAGTGCTATTTGACATTTTCCTTTCTATTGAAGTGACTGGTTTTACTTTCTCTCTCCTCCCTGCTAAAATTGAAGCTCCAAGTGATCAAAAATTTTGCCTAGTCCTCTAGCCAATAGAAAGCTATTAAATTGACTGTTAAATGAGCCATTCCCAAAGCAACAAGCACAAAGTACAGGAGAGACCTCACAATCTGCAAAGAAGAGAATGCACACTGGTAACTTTAAAGAAATGCTTAGAATTTAAGTGTGTTCTTAAGTTCTTTTCAAGACATATTGAGACTATACAAACAGCTTGATTTTTCCTGCAGTCTTAGATCAGCAGCCTATTTGGATGGAGCTGAAAATCCTCAGCTTTTTAATAAAAATCTCACCAACAAAGAATGGCTACTGGATACCTTTGGATTGGGCACCAGACCAACACAGCCGCATTAGGCAGCAGTGCTGGCGGCCATCTGGCCTGATTGCTCGGTGTTTCAGAGGCTTAAACATTTTCACTGAAACCCAGCATAGCTTGTTCTTCGTTGAGAGGAAGGGGCAAGGAGAGGTTTTCCTGAGTGCTGGAAACGCACTCTGGTAAAATGATGTCTACCCCAAACTCCGGCCCCAACGAAGACAGTAAAACATGCACAGAAACCCTTGTAATGTGGGAGGATTACAGTTACCATAAATATTTATGGAGCCGAGCAGCTTCTTAAGCAGAATACACAGGACATCTGCTGCCGAGGCTGACATACAGGCTGGATATTTCCTTGCATAGACTCTAGTAACACGCTCATTTTTCACAAAGAAAAGTTGTATTTTTAAAGTGAGTTCCTCACCTACCAAAACTGTCTGCCTCGAAGATCTAAGAAGCCCCTGCCCCACTGCTTTCTAATATCTTGCTATCTCCCACCAGGAGGGGACTCTGGTGTCTGGCCCTACCAGTCCTGGTGCCGTGCTCCTTTGTGCAGCTCTGGGGAGGTGTGCAGTGCATAGGGGAGGCACGTCCCGCTCGACCCCCAGGCGTCTACTTGGCCTTGAGCCCCCAGGAGGCTAAGCGCTTGGTTCTTGAGTTTCACTGGCAGTTTTCCCACTTGCTGCGGAGTTCTGTGTAAGAAGTGTAGTCTTCCTCCTGTTGTTTTGGGTTGTTGTTTATACAGTGCTCCAGATACATATGGCACTTGGAAGCAATTAAGGTAAAGATGCAAAGTGGGCCTGTCCCGCAGGGCTCCCGATCTGCCAATCTCCTCCTCCCAGGGAGGCCCTGCTCAGACAGGAGCCTTATGAGCCGAGGCGCACATCAAACGAGCGCAGGGAGGATACACTTTTCAGAGTAGTTCTGTTTTGTTGCCTTTTTTTTTTTTTTAAAGATTTATTTATTTATTTGAGAGAGAGAGGTGTGGGGACGGGCAGAGGGAGAAGAGAATCCCAGGCCAACTTGGCATTGAGACTGAGCCTTGATGGGGGGCTTGGTCCCACCACCTGAGATCATGACCGGAGCTGAAACCAAGAGTCAGACACCTAGTGAACTGTTTCATTGCCTTTTTTTTTTTTTAAGATTTTATTTATTTATTTGACAGACAGAGATCACAAGTAGGCAGAGAGGCAGGCACAGAGAGAGAGGGAAGCGGGCTCCCTGCTGAGCAGAGAGCCTGATGTGGGGCTTGATCCCAGGACCCTGGGACCATGAACTGAGCTGAAAGCAGAGGCTTTAACCCACTGAGCCACCCAGGCACCTGTGTTTTGTTGCCTTTTTTTAAATTTTTTTAAGATTTTATTTATTTATTTGACAGAGAGAGATCACAAGTAGGTAGAGAGGCAGGCAGAGAGAGAGAGAGAGGGAAGCAGGCTCCCTGCTGAACAGAGAGCCCGATGTGGGGCTTGATCCCAGGACCCTGAGATCATGACCTGAGCCGAAGGCATCGGCTTAACCCACTGAGCCACCCAGGTGCCCCTGTTTTGTTGCTTTTTAAGAATGGTTTTTAATATCAGTTGATAGAAAACAGAAGTCCTTCCATTCAAAGGTGAAGCAAAAGATTTGCCGCTGCTCCTGGTGGAAACTAACACTGTGGCTTTGTAGCCACACAGGCTATGACATTTGCCATCTCTCATCTGGAAACCACCGTAAACCCCTCGTCCGGGTGTGTCTTCATGGTTACAAAAGTAAGAGACAGAAGGCCTTGGGGAACAAAGGTCGTGAGGTCGTTCACATTGGCTTCTCTGCATTCCTGTTTGTCACTGGCACTTTGGTCCACCTGGAGGTGGCCATGCAACGTGGCCTGGGGATTCTACACACATTCTCTCAGTGACTGTGACTGCCACCATTGCCCCCACCAAACCATGTTGGCCTTTCACATCATGGTAGTGTGTGCACAGGTGGCTTATAAGTGTGCTGTGACTGCTAGCAGCCAGCAAACACATCCTTCCTCTCTCTTCCCCCAGAAACCGCCACAGGAGCATCGTATGGCATAAAGAGAAAGCACAGGGTCCCTAGCTTTCTTATGCTTAGCCCTGATGAGAAAAGCATAAATTAAAATAGAATAGAACTTCATTAATGTGAAACAGTAGAAAAAGCCTTTACACTCAGCACTTATCAAAGTAAAGTGGCCTTCATGTGCGGAAAGTTGACTTGATATGCCATTAAATGTGGTTAATTAATATGTGAAAATTTAACCGAGACATGTTTGTGCAGAAGAGCTCATGCAACAGAAAGAAGCCACATTGCATTTAACCTAAAGGGGGCAGCAGTTGATTCTCTCCAAGGCTTGAAGACATGTTCTTCAGACCCATGGGAGGGAGGAGATCACGCAATGTGAATGTAAGTCATAGTAGCAAAGAGTAGACATACAGCAAAACCCGCCATGCTCAAATTTTAGCAGCGCTCAGAAGCTCTCTGACGACACATAATGGAGAAAGGAGAGCAGGGGGTAAACTTCTGATAGCGATTTAGGCTGACTGAATGTTAACAGACTCGACTTAATACTCAGACTAGTAGAGTAATTTGCTCCGAACTCCAAAATAATAAATATAAATGTGAAGTAAATGGCATCGGACTGGCCAGAGGCCCCGGGGAGAGTAGCATGCCAACCCAGGGTGAGGGGGCCTCTGCTCTGTTTGTACTCTAGACCCCCGGCAGGCACAGCTGGGGAGAGCTGGACAGATGACCCTGTGTGTTTCTGTACCCCAGCCTGGCATCCACTGGGTTTTGCCAGAGGAGTGTGTGTGTATGTGTGTGTGTGTCTGTCTGTCTGTCTTTCTCTCTCACACACACATACACATACACACACAGCCTTGACTAAGTGTGTGTGACAGAACAGTGCAGTTCCCTGTAACTCTGGTTCTATAGAAAAGGGTAAGCTGCTTGTAGTCAGGGGAGCAGGAATTTTTTTCTGGGCTGTGTGACTAGCTCAGGATTTATTTTGGCAAGCTCAGAAGAAATAGTATGTGTTATCCTGAATTCCTGGATATTGTTGGGCTCAGCTGTGCTGGGTGGGAGCCCCTGGGTTCCAGGCCCTCATGGCCCATGCTCATTAAAAAAAAAAAAAAAAATGACTTGCAGCATCAATAAGAGAACAGCATAGAAGCAGAAACACTCAGCTGAGTGTTTTGGTTAAAGAAAATGAGATGGTCTCGAGGACACTACATAGTAACTTCACCTTAAATACTGCCCACAGATTACTTGAATATTTGAAGGAAAATTATGGGTGTTCACAGTATTAGTTGATCTAAGGTTCAGGGGGTGTGCAAGAAAAAAAATCCCATACACTTGAGCAAGGGTATTTTCTTTTTTTTTTTTTAAAGACTTTATTCATTTATTTGACAGACAGAGGTCACAAGCAGGCAGAGAGGCAGGCACAGAGAGAAGAAGGGAAGCAGGCTCCCCGCCGAGCAGAGAGCCTGACACGGGGCTCAATCCCAGGACCCTGGGATCACGACCTGAGCCGAAGGCAGAGGCTTTAACCCACTGAGCCACCCAGGTGCCCCGAACAAGGGTATTTTCAACATCTTTCTCCAACTAAAATCAAGCTACTGTGTATGCCTGGCAACCATGTTTCCCAAATCTTGTTCACTTTCCACCGTCACCGTGTCGCCAGATCATCCTTGCTGCTACCAACCACAACTCATTTGTGTTCCTCTAAGTTAATGTACTTTCCAGCTTATGTAAATTTAAAATGAAACTGTATCATGCTGTAAAGTTAAACTTGTAGTTTTTTAGGAGTACCCTTAACTTGTAACACACACACTTGAATTTACAGTCTAAATTTCACCAGAATCTCTCCTCCTGAGGGAGACAAGAACCTTGGCTTGCTTCCCCTGTGACCACCATCATGGGCACTTCGTGTTTCTGGCTGCATCTGGCACTTTCAGCGAAGGCATCTTTGCTGTAGACATCTCTGCCTCAAGCACTTTTTTCCACAGACATTTTCCTGCATAACTAATTGACTATAAGGCAATCTTGTTATCAAAGATAAAAATACTTATTGACAATTTGGTTTGACAATTTGCTTCCATCAGACTGGTTGACAGTCTGGTCTCCACTGGTAAAGGACTCCCACTTCCATATCATTATAGATCTCAGCCCTCATGGCGGTCTCCATGGCTGCACAGGGTTTTCAAACCATGTTTCCCCTGGAACTTTGGAATGTCCATCAGCAGACATGTGGCAGTTTGCCAGGAACAAACAACAGTGTGGACGGCTTTCACAGTGTAGCACAAAGCTCAGTTCAATTCACTTCCTAGTATCTGGAAACTGGTGTCACTCTTAACGAAGGAAGGAATTTTAGTGAAACTAGGAAAAGTGTGATGCCAGACGAGGGAACTAATTGACAAGCAAAACAATGCACAATATTATAAACAAAAGACTTGGAAGACAAACACTCGGGCACAATCCACAAAATAGAATCAACCGTTTGTGCAGTATTGATGTGAAGCTGCACTATAAGTTTTGAATGCTTTCAAATATTTTGTATTTTGCAATGAACTCTTAAATTTTATTATTTGTTTTTCTGTTCCATTATGTTCTTTTTAATGAGTTCCCCTCTTTCATTTTTCATGATTCTATCTTCTATGGCAGCATTGCCTCATGGCCAGGTAGTTTTGGGGTAAAAGTACCTAGAACCATTATTGTCACCCAGAATCTTTTCTCCATCTTGCTTCTAACCACCCCCCACACGCCCTTTGTATTATTACATGTTGTATAGTCAATGCTTCTTGAGGTTTAGTCACATTTAGGTTTTTTGGTTGTTTTTTTTTTTTTTAATTTCACTAATGCGTCCTGCATGTCAATTTTTCCTTCCAGAATTTTCTCATTCCCTAGTTCTTGCTGCCAGGGTCAGCTGGTGGCCAATGTTCCTTTTCAAATATGTCTGTGTGTCTTCATTTCACCTTGGGGTGGTTTAGCAAGGCTTGGATGGGTTCTGCACTGGAATACGCTTGCTTGGCCTTTGGAAGATCTCATTCCATCATGTCTTTGATTCCATTTTGCAGCTGAGAAGTCTGCTGTCTCGGTCCCCCAGCCGTCGTGGGCTAGCTGTTCTTCCCTCCCTGACAGCTTGCAAGGTCGTCTCTGTCTCTGGTAACCTGCAGTTCTCACTGCAATGCATTTAGATAAGGATCTCTTTTATCCTGCTTGGGACTTAAGTTTTATGAATCAAGGAGGTGTATTTTAATCGATTCTGTAAAATTCTCAGGGATTATCTCTGCATGTTGCCTCTACCCCATTTCTCTCTTCTTGGAGGATGCCTCTGGGCTGTGTGTCCCATCACTCATGCCTCCTACATCTCCATACCCCTGTCCTCAGCCCCTTGGTTTACATCCCCTTCAGTCTCCTCTCCTTGTCCCCACCTTGCTTCCACTTACAGTTATCACTGGAACCTTCTTTTTCTTCTTTTTCTCTTTATTCCTTTATTGCTCCCAAATTATGGAACCCAAAACAATACCTTCCTCATTCTGGAGGTGCAATAAGCAATTGTTTATCTGATTTAGTTTTAAGAAATATCAGGAACAAACACCCAGAATTCCACTTAAAAAATGTTTCCCTTGAGAACCTCACAAAAACAAACAGGATCACATTTATAGACTTCTCTTCTAGGCCCCCTGTATTTTCAGTTGGCAGCCAGCCTGATCTCTTTTAGGCCTGTCCTAATTTATTTTTGGTCCCATGCATATGAACCAGTGCTTATTTTGATAACTGCATTTATGCTTCCAAGCTTTGACAGACAAATCATTGCACTGGGCTCCCTAGTGGCCCCAAGCTTCAGCTTGCCTCCTGCCCGAAGGAGTAACTCACCCTCCAGCAGGCTATGGTCTGTTCTCTGCTCTTAGTTATCTAGCAAGTGAGTTTCTCAGGATGATTGTCTTTCAGAGAGGAAAAAAACTACAAATACAGTATGTGGGAAGCCTTTCTGAAGTCTAAAATATCATGGACATGGTAGGGAGTGGTGTTTACTACGTATAAGCATTTAAAGAGAAGCATGAGCAGCTACAACAGAGCTTGTTTCCAGCAGCATTACTAGCCAGTCAGCCCCCTCCTGCCACATCCCAGTCCACAGACTCCAAGAGGGGAGTTTCTGTTCTGGAACACAGGCATGCTGATGAAAGAAAGCCTCTCTTTACAATATTCCTGACCAAACTTCCACCTTCTATGGGTTCAGGGTTTCTGTGGAATCTGGACACCTATCACTCCAAACATTCTAATTAGGCAATAAACTTGCTTTGAGAGTTCTGGGAACATCAGCTCAGAGCCTCCCAGACCCTTCCCCAGAAAATCCCAGCATGAGTAGAAAAAGGCCAAGTTGAGGGAGGGTTAGAGGGCTGAAAACCAAGTCTAGGTTTTCAGACAGAAGTTGCTTTGCCATTTGGCTTCATCTAACTAAGGCAACGACTCCAAATTGTTCTTTGGATAACATTGAGGGTGGGGAGGTCAGAGAGAGGGGAGAGAGGGAGTCCTTGCTTGCTGGCTGGCTGCCAGATTGAAGTCCAAACACCTGGGTGCCAGATGTGCCTCAGGCGTGAGGCCCACTATTGACCCAGCGGCTGCACTTTGCACGTGGGAGCTGCTGAGCTCGGCTGGGAGAGTGTTGCAAGGCCGCGCTGAAGACAGGCAGCCCCTAGCCTGGTTTGCTTTCAGCTGCTAGCTTTTTGCGCTCCTGCCCTTAGACCCGCTGCACCCTTTCCTGCCTGGCAGCCTGCCGTCCGCTTGTCAGTTCGGCCTTCAGCACCAGACCTTGGCACTTACTTAGGTTATTCATGTCTTGCTATCTTTGTTACAGTTCAGCGAGGGGAGACACAGTGGTTGGGACACTCAGGTGATGGCCTGTGACTGTCATGCCATGGCTCAGGGGGAAGTAAAGCAAGAAGCTGTGGGCTGCCAACACCGCCCCAAACCAACAGCCATATTCAGGAGAAGTCAGGAATGCTGTGGTAGTGCCCTGTGGGGCAGACAGTCCCTGGCCAGGATGACACAGGAAGTGAGGGCCACCTCAGATCTGCTTATGATTTATTGAGCTCCTGTCTCCTTTCGAGTGGGAGTGCTTGTTGGGAATGTCCTCCCTCCTTCCTCCTGGGAGTCTGAGCTCGACTATCTCCCTCTCAGGTTAATGGGGTTTGGAGGAAAGGCAGGCTTGGCTCGAATCTGGCCCTCCCGCCCGTTGCTAGCTCTGGGCATGTTACCTAATCTCTCTGCTCCAGCTACTTGGTGTGTGAAACTGAGGGGGTAGTAAAAAGCATCTTTCCAGGGCATCGAGAGGAATGAAGGGGTCCAATCCAGGGCCCAGGACAGGCTGGTGCTCTGCCCTCCTGCTTTTTCATCTGAACTTTGGTGATGTGTTGCTGGTTCTTTCCAGCTGGAGCGTTGGAAGATTTTAACTCTGTTCAGTTGTAAATGAAGCAAGTTTGGAGGTAAAAAATGGATGTGGTCAATAGTGATAGCCATACTATGCCAGAAAGCATCCTCGGGGTGACCTGACACCCATCCTGGCACCTGCATACCGGCGACTCAGGAAATATCAAGCCACACAAAAAAAGAGCTACAAAGGACTTTCCAGTCTGTGTCCCACATTCCTGCTAGGTCAAGAGACTCCTGACACTGGTCACTGGCTCTGCTCCTCCCGTCTGCAGTCCCCTAACTGGGGAGCAGATTGATCAATAAAACCTGAAAGAGTAGAAACGTCTGGCAGCTCCTCAAAGGTTAAGTGCAGAGGCAACACAAGACCCCGCAGCTCCACCATGGGGTAGACAGCCCCAAGAACAGAGAACAGGTCCTCCAGATGAATACCTGTGTCCAGTGTTCCTGCCAGCGCCACCCACGATAGTTCAAGGGTGGAAGAAGTGTCCACGGTGGGCACTCGACAACGTGCTTAGCGAAAGAAGCGAAACACAAAAGGCCACATTTTCTATGGTTCCATTCATATGAAACTTCTAGAACAGGCAAATCCACAGAGACAGAAAGCAGATCAGTGGGTGTCAGGGGCCAGAGGGTGGGATATGGGGGGGGCAGGCTTCTTAGAGAGTTTTTAGGAACCAGTCAGAGGTAGTGGTTATACACCACTGTGAATGTACAAATGATGTTCACTTTAAAATGGTGGGTTTCACCTAAACACACACACACACACACACACACCCCAACTCATAGAACCAGAGTAAATCTGTATGTTTCTATGTGAGAATCAGAAAATACAAAATTCAAGCAGAACTTTCCCTAAACTGTTCCTGAGCAAAGAGGAAACTTTACTCTTCCCAAAAGATCCCATCATGCTAGCTGCCCCCATCATAAACCATTTCCTAACCTACATGTGCTGCAGGAGATCGTGCTTGTGGAACTGCTCTTTTTCTGATTTGGCTTCTTTCACATTTGAAGTAATTTGGGATCAGCTCTAATATTTTTTGCTTTAGAAAAGTAGTAAAAATTAATTAATCTACCACCGCACTGATAGCAAAAGTTAATAGAAATTTTAATAAAAATACAACCTCAATAAGCTTCCCTATTGTTCTAATAAATGCAATAGTAGTTTAGAATTGTAGATAAAAAAATTAATAAAACAGCTGAGGCTAGGGACCAGGAAGCTCAGACAAAGGGACACAGTCTCTGCCCCGCTTCTCCAGCCGCTGAGGTGAAAAGATGCCCTCGACCAGCAGTTCCCACTTCATGCTGTGTGTTGGAAATTTTCTTGAACACTTAACTAATTCTCCTTGTTTGATGGCTTATTTTTTTAAAAGATTTTATTTATTTATTTGACAGACAGAGATCACAAGTAGACAGAGAGGCAGGCAGAGAGAGAGAGAGGGAAGCAGGCTCCCTGCTGAGCAGAGAGCTCGATGTGGGACTCAATCCCAGGACCCTGAGATCATGACCTGAGCTGAAGGCAGCGGCCCAACCCACTGAGCCACCCAGGCACCCTGATGGCTTATTTTTAATCAGATATGTTTATCCAATATAAAAAAGTCTTGAGGACAACTCTAATATCAATCTACAGTGACACATTCCCAGAGAAAATAGAGAAAATAAACAGAGAAAATAAAACCCTTTAGGGAGAAGGTTTTAAGAAAACCAGAAGACACACTTGGCCTTGGGCATGGGGAAAAGCAGAAGTTCCACATTCGTGAAACCTTGTCTCTGGATGGCATTCCTGGAAGCTACGTGTGGTTTGTCTGATGGATTCTTCTTTCCAGCACTGTGACGGAAACAGAGGATGCAGGAAACCACCGCCCCTGGAGAAGACAAATGCAGGCCTCACTTTCAGGGCTGGAGGTCCCACCAAGTCTCTTGCAGGGGACCTTTCCTTGGGTTCATGGCAGCCTGTTCCTCTGGGTGAGCAGAGAAATCCCAGTGTGGTGGACAATCAGGTGAGAAGCAGCTTCCCCGGGACAGGTAGCTTCTTTGGAAGTCACTGTTGCTCTTTGGAGAAGCACATGCGGCAAAGTCCAGGGCCCTGATGATCACCTGCTCAGGTCAGAAAGTCTCTGCTGGTCTCAGGGTGGAAAACCAAATGGGAATGTTTTTGGTCAAGAAGAGGTTGTTAGAGGGTAAGAGAGATATGGAAGCAGAAGAACAGGGAAGAGAAAAACATTTTTAGTTGCTTTTAATTTAGCCAGCTCTCTTCACTAAATGCCAGAACTTGAGTTTAAATGTTGCCAGAAATCAGTGTTCTTCTGTGCTGAGAATATAGGAAGGTGGAGGGAAAGGTGTGCTTGCAAGGCCCAGTAAGGGGCTAAAGCAAGAGAACTGATGCCTCCAGAGGTAACCTGAGGCAGCACTAACCCCCCGATGCAGCTCCCCCGAGCGCCTCTGCCCTGGGCCACAAAGCAAGGGCGGTTGTGGTCCAGAGAAACCCTGGCTGAGACCCCTTGTTCCCTGGGCACTGGCGCCAGCTTCCAGGGCCAGTCCTGAGCCCCTTCTGCACTGTCCTTACTGCCTCTCCTGAGTGAGGGGCAAGAACTAGGAAAGTTCTAGATTAGGAGGGCTAATCTAGAAGCAAGCGCTTTGGGGTGGAAGGAAGAGCCAGAAGTGCTTCCATGTGGCTTTCCTCAGCCTGTTCCACCCACTGCTCAGACTACCAGGCTTTCAGAGCTGCCCTTGTTCGGAGCCCTCTGAGCCCCTGGTCCTGGAGGGGCTCCCTTCTGTGGAGCTGCTCCTGGGGGAAACTTGAGAAATCTCAAAAATTATTCTGGGAAATTTCAACCATAACAACCATAAACATAACCGTAAACAAAAGGAGAGGCTTTAGCGTGAATCCTCATGAAGCCGTCACCAGCTTCTTCATCCCTTCCCTCTTCTGTTTTTTTTTTTTTCTGTATTATAGAAAACCATGCACAGCATAAAATTTACCATTTTAACCATTTTTAAGTGTAAAATTCAGACACATTAAGCATATTCACACTGTTGTCCAGCCTTCACCACCATCCATCTCCAGAACTTTTCATCTCCCCACACTGAGATTCTGTCCCTCTTACGCACTGGCCCCTGCCCACTCCCCCAGCCCCGGCACCCCAGTTTTACTCTCTGCATCTCTGAGTATGACTTATCGGAGAACCTCATGTGAGTGGACTCATATGGTATTTGTCCTTTGGTGACAAATTTCACCAATTTATGATTGCACCTAGCATGCTATCCTCCAGGGTCATCCCTCCACCATTTTCAGACTCAAGAAGTTGTGGACCCCTAGAAAAACCTGATAATCAGCTCAAACTGAAACTGCCTCAACTTTTCTTTAGAACAAACCTCTAACTTTTCCAACTCTATCAGTAGGAACTCATTTGGCCCTGCTGCCAGCTTAGCCCCGTAGCAGAGTTGAGAGGGTGGGTCAGAGAGGCTGAGAGGCTGCTCCAGCATCAGTCAGCCGTAGGACGGACTGGAGGACTTGCGTGCTTACCCCACCACAGGGGCCGCCGCTGCCTTCACGGAAAGATGGTTTCACTTCTGCAGAATCCGTCACACAGCAGTCTGGGGCGGGGTTTTCCACCGTTAGGATGGCATGCTCTGGTGGCTTGCATGGCGATAAGAGGAGGCACACAGACTAACACTTTTTACTTTAATAACTGTTTATCTCCGTGTGTGTATATGAAAAAGCAATAGGCACGTCAAACTTGTGATTTCATGGATTTAATCTTAGGGTGACTTTGAATTAAACAGTGATTCTATTTCGAGTAGATTCACAGAGAAATATAAATTAAACAGTGGTGTGTGGATATGAAACCCAAGGCTTGAGTAACTGAAATTTGAAATTTGGGAGACCCTGAGTCCAGAAGTGCATTCTTTCCTGGGAGGTGAAGGAAGGACAAGCAGCCCCTGACGGCCAGCGATGGGCCGCGCGGGAGGCCTTGGTTCTGTTCTGTTGGATGCCAGCAGCTTTACAGAGCACCACAGCAGACAGTCACCCTCTGCGCTGAAATGAAGGGAAATTCATAATCTTATCTCAGCACAGACAAAAACAGCATCACTGTGCAAACCACAGAAGGACCAAACATCTCCTCCCCTGGTGGACAGGACCAACTGCAGGCAGCAGCTAGGCCTGGTCTTCCCTTTCTGGTAAGATCCCCCAAGATCCCCAGTGTGGAATAATCCCTGCTTGCTGACCACACAGTGCCATAGCCAGCCCCTGCCTCCCCAGAGCCTGAAACCCTTAATGAGTCCCCCACAGCCCCAGCCCACTGAGGTCTGTCTGGGCCCTAGGCGTGCCGTCTCCTTCCAGCCGTAAGCATGAGCCCAGCCTGCACACGGGAGTCCCGTCAGCCTTGGCTGCAGGCATTGAGGAGGCATGGGGGGCTTATGATGTGGGATGTGCTGGCTGGAGCTGGGGTCCTCTTATGGGTCGGGCAAGGCCACTTGCATGGCTCTGACCCCTGGGCTCAGAAGC
This sequence comes from Mustela erminea, assembly GCF_009829155.1. Lineage (NCBI taxonomy): Eukaryota > Metazoa > Chordata > Mammalia > Carnivora > Mustelidae > Mustela > Mustela erminea. The sequence goes on from NC_045633.1 coordinate 25,397,029, forward strand.
AAGCAGGAGCTTCTCCTGCACTGTTTGGTAACACCTATCCTTGAATTGTGACAGCATGGGCCTCCTTCCTAGACCGTTCCTGGTCATTTAGTGCAAACTGCTTCCCTTCGTGCTCATTGATGCTTCTATGACACTGTTCTCAGACACAGGCCACAGTCTCTGCCCTCCAGCAGCAGTAGGTGTCCCTTTTCTCTGTGTCTGGTCAGAGTTCCAGGGTGTTAGATCAAGGGAGTAGTCTCTGTCTTGGAGTCTATAGTTTTTCCCCCTTCATACGAACTCTGCTCTACCAGAAGGCTATTCCCAGCGAGCTGGAGGGGAAACAAAGCCATAGATCACTACTGATGAAGTTCCTCATGGTGCAGGGCAGACTGACCACCTCTAGCCTGGAGCCCTTGCCTGTAGCACTGAGCTCACACTTCAGCATCAACAGCTGAATGCCTGCTGTCTCTCACATGCATTGTTATTTAATTGCACTGATGAAAGGAAAGGAAGGCTTTTAAGTGTGAAGGCAGCCTGTGAGTAGGACATAGCAGAGCCTCTCTAGAAGGCACTGGTCCCTGGGGTGCCCTGAGAATACTTGGACTCTGTGGGCCTCTTCTGACAACTCGCACTGGCCCATATGACTGGTCAGAGAAGGAGTAAAGACTGGTTCTCACCCCCTACATCCTACTTCTTATTGGTCCCAAGAATCAAAGAGGTCAGACTCTAATCAGCCTAGTCAAGATAAAGGCACCTAGGCCCTGCCCCCTGCTATCCCTAGAATGGCCTGTTCTGCAATTCTAAATGGTGTGTGGGAGTGTGGGACCCTCATTCCAGAGCCAGAGAAGGTAATGAAGGGGTTCTGAAGCTGGGGAGGGAGTGGGGCCGGAGGGGCTCTGCAGGAGATAGCCCACCCCCACTAGAGTAGGTGAACCCATCAGGCTGCACCGCTGAGCTCCTGGGACAGATGTCCTATCACTGGAGTCTCCCAGGCTTACTGTCCTTTCCCACTGCTGTTCCTATCTCTGGGTGTGAAAGCTCTTTCTTCTCATGAGGGCAATAGCAAGCCATGAGGAGCAGTCCCTCGTGTTCCTGAGGGGGGTCCGGGGACATCTGGGTGCTGGGATGGGAAGGCAGGTGAGGAAACTTGTGTTATATGTTTAAACAGAAACGTCTCCTCTGCCATCCTCACCATCATCCAGAGTGATATTGGTAGGCTCCAGGTTGTGCTAATGACTCTAACCAGTGTGTAATTTCTTCTTGTATACCTGCCACCTCTCTCCATAGATTTCTACTGCTGCCACTCTGGAACTCATCATTACTATTCTCATTAACTTAGAGTTAATTCAGACTATCTTGAGTATTCTTTTTCTCCTGGTGGACGGAATATAACTGACATCTGACTCTGTAGGAAAGTCACAGGCAGCCCGAATAGAATTCCTTTAACAATGCTTTTGTTTATGCATTTCTTCAGTGCAGTCTTGCCATACAGGGCAGGGCCGAGCTGGTGACACCAGTTGGGCCTACGTCATAAGGAGAGCGAGGGAGGGAGCCATGGGCACCCAAGGGCCTGTCATCTCTCCCCTGCCTCAGTTTCTCTCTGTATAAAGTAGCTGGATGGGCTCTGCTGAGAATTAATTAACTAATGTCCATTAAGTGTTCACAGGGTGAGTGCTCTGCAACTGCTAAGCGGTATTAAATAATTACGGCCTTCAAATGATGAGTCTATCATGTCGTTGATCTGATGCATGAAAATGTTGTTATATGTCTTTTCGCAAAGACTTTATTTAACAAGAGCTGATCTTTGCAATTTGGTTTATTTTCTGTATCCCTTTTAATTTCAGACTCATGGGTTATTAGCAGATAACTGCTCATTTCTGCTGTAAATCAAGAAAACACTCATTAGAAACCCAAAGCTGTGATTGCTAGGAGTTTCGGCTTGTAAAGAATGGGATAATAGCAAGATCTGGTGTTAAAATAGGCTAAATTCAAAAATATTTTTTGTTCAGACAAAGAAAAATGGCATTTTCTGACCTCAGCAACCTTTTAAATGTATTAAAATCCAAATTGAACTTGGCAAAGCACCAGGACGAGAGCTGGCCCTCAGATTTCAGATTGGGTGTTCATGGCTGGGGAGAAAGCAAAGAGGGATGGCCATGCGGAGCCTCTCCAGTGACCACCCTGTATGCCAAGCCACCCAGATGTTCGCCTCTAATGGAGCAGGGCTGAAACGAGCCACCGCCTCCACCACACTGGCGGCCACCTTGCGCCCAGAGATGCGGACAACCCACAGAGGGGTCAGAGGCGATTTTAAAAGTAAATCTGTAAACTTTGAAAAGGAAAAGGGTTTTGATTTCTAAAACATATGCTCTGGGCTGAAGGCCAGTGGCCGTAGAGCTTTCATCTCCTACTTCTGGACCCCTAGTGACATTTTCTCCTTGTGTCTTGTAGGGAACGTGTTGATTCACAGAGAAAGTGTATTCAAGCCTTACTCCCACATTCCTCATTTATACACGCCTTTCCAGACTGGTAGAATTTCTTTTTGCAAAATTATCCTTGTCTAATCCATAGAGACGGAAAGTGGATTAGTGGTTGCCAGGGGCTGTGGGGGAGGGGTTGGGGATGGGGAGTGACTGCTAATGGGCATGGGGCTTCTTTCGGGAGTGATGAGGATGTCCTGGAACTAGAGAGTGGTGGTGGTTGCAAACTCATGTGGATGCCCTAAAAGCAATGAACTTTACACTTTAGAAAGGTAAATAGGACCATGTGTCCTTTAGATAACACAATAAAGCAGTTATTTAAAGAATACACGTCCCTCTTCTTGCTGGCTTAATGCAGGTACTGAGACTTTGAGTTCCTCATCCTACACACAGGATACAAGGGAACTAGGTCCAACAGCCCTACAGGCTCATTTCGACCCCGTGGTCAGGAACCGGATCCCATAGTCCTGCAAACGTGCTTGGGCCCCATGGTCAGGAGTTAGGTCTCATAGCCCTGCAGCTGCACTTGGACACCATAGTCAGGACCTAGATCCCATAGTTCTGCGGCCACATGCGGATCCCTTGGCCAGGAAGTAGATCCCATACTCCTGTACTTGGCATCTGGATACTGCAGTGAGGAAGGAGCTCTGAAATTCCTGTAGTGGTTCTTGGATACTGCAATCAACTGGAGGTCTGATAGATAGTTAGGTGCACTTTGTCATTTGTAGTCTTTTTTTTTTTTTTCTTAAACACTTTCACGTGTTGCCATATGTTGAAGACCCCATGCACCTGACCTTGGGTAGCCATTCTAAAATTTACCAGAAGTGGATAAAAGACTTGTACTTTTGATACATTGCAAATTTGACCTATAAAGACTCGGTATGAACAAAATTGTAATGACTTTAGCTTTTGGCAAAAGAAGGGAAGAAGACAGAGACACGGTGGACCTCACTATCCCTAGACTTTTGGGAGCCACCAGACCCTCCAAAAGGAATAATAGTTCCTCTTGCATGAGGTCAGCAGCAGAAAATAGATCTACCCAGAGTTAGAGCTCTGGTCCATCAACAGCAAGGGTGGGGCCTGGGCAAGGAGAGACCCATGGAGTCTGCCAGATGTGTGGTAGGAAACCCTGGCTGACCTTTGTGTGTGCTTTCTTGTTTTTTGTGCAATTTCTTTTTTTTTTATTTTATTTTTTTTTATTTATTTGACAGACAGAGATCACAAGTAGGCAGAGAGAGAGGGGGAGGCAGGCTCCCTGTTGAACAGACAGCCCGATGTGGGGCTCGATTCCAGGACCCTGGGTCATGACCTGAGCCGAAAGCAGAGGCTTTAACCCACTGAGCCACCCAGGCGCCCCTGTGCAATCTCTTTATTTAAAACTCCAAATGAATTTTTAAAAAACATTTATTTATTTATTTTAGAAAGCGTGCATGGAAGGGAGGGGCAGAGGGAGAGAGAATCTCAAGCAGACTCTGCCCTCAATGTGCAGAGCTCATCTTGGGGCTCAATGTCAGGACCCAGAGTTCATGATCTGAGTGGAGACCAAGAGTCAGAGGTTTAACTGACTGAGCCACTCAGGGACCCCAAAACTCTCAATGAATTTTAACAACAAGAAGGTAACTAGGCAGAGATAGAACCTAGGATCCCTTTTAAGTAGCCTGGACATGTGATGTCTCTATCATCCAGGGGACACTTCTGGTGTGTCCTAGGACAGCCTCGCAAGAGGCCATCACCTGGCCACAGGATCAACATTTGTAGGATAGAAAGTAAGAGCAACTAGGTTCCAGGATAATTAAAAGGAAAGTTTCCAGGAGACCGGCATCAGGGCCACACTGATTATGTGTGTGCACCTTAGCACTGAGGGGCCCCAGCCTCCGGCTGTCACTGAAGTTCCCATTGTAGAGAAAGGTGACCCTCTGGTGGCCTGTGTGGACAACGCTTGAGCAACAATCACCCTTCTTCCTGCCACACTGGTCAAAACAAAGCATTCCTGGGAAGTAACTGCTGCCGAGTAATGAAGACGACCACAACTGTAGAGACGCAAGTGGCAGGTACTGGGGCCAGCCCCCATCTATGCGCTGCAAGCTCCAGAGAGTGTCCGGCGTGTCCAGTGAGCAGCAAGCAGACACACAGGGTGTGGAAATATGCTCAGCATTTGCTGAGGGCAGCCTGGGTTCTCACACGAGCCTCCCCTAAGTCTGGTTGGTGGAGAAAATGAGGTGCCACTTGGAGAGCCCCACCCTGGGGGGGGGGTGACCTCCTCCTGGGATGGGGGATGTTGTGCAAGAAGGCCTTTGCAGCAGGCCTGGCTGTGAGGTCGGCCCACTGCAGCCAGCACCGGGCACTGCTCTTAGGAGAGAGACTTCCAGTTTCCTCTCAGGGAAGAAAATGGAATCAGAAGGAGAGGGAGCCCCTGGCCTAGTAACAGGTTATTGGTCTTTGTTTACTGGGCCACGAGGCAGGTCTGCCTCTCTCCTCCCAGCCCATTTTCTTTCTGCTTGCCAGTTTCACGTCCAGGGAGGAATGAGGGGGACTGGGGGCAGATTAACTCCTACCGGGCGGGCGGTCGTTCCTGCTGTGGCAGCTGCTCTGCGGCCCTGCCAAGGGTAGCGTGGGCCCTGTTCCCCTGTTTACTTAGGGCGGAATCGGCTCGGACACGACGGCCTCCTCTGTTTATCTTCAAGGCCAATTCCGTCCCGCCCCGTCGGGCTGCGGGGCCGGGCTGCGCAGGCCGCGGCCGCGGGGTCAGCGACGCACAATGGAGAGGCTTGCGCACCGGTCCCGTTTCGGGGCTTTGTTGCCTGAGCCTCGTGCC